>NC_003283.11:14082142-14418571 GCF_000002985.6 Caenorhabditis elegans
TGTTCTAAAGTCTTACAGATAACCGTTTCTAAACATGGTCTATCAAATAAATTAAGTCTCCTATGCTACTCCGATGAGCACCTCGTGACAGTTCCCTTGTGAGCCTGAAGGAAAGAAGTGTTAAAATGAACATTTTCGTATAAATTATAATTGAAACATTGAGCAGTATAAACATTTTTTTTTAGTGGCGGTGTTGAAAATTACATGTACCCTAAACCGCGATTGACATTGTTAAAGATGGTTGAAAAATTGCGGCAAGTTGCCGAGGAGCCGAGATAATACCAGAGTTATCAAAGAATCAATAATTACCTCTACAGTAACACGACTTATGAATTGTCTCGGATAATTGAATAGACCGCGTTGAACTTTTCTTAGAAAATATACGGTATGTGTAGCTGAAAATAAAGCATAAAACAACATTCCATATTTGAAAGTGACAACACTGCAATATGTCAACAATCTGTTACATACTATGACTCAATATGGAAACCTCCTCTACAATCTTTTATAATCAACATTTCTATCTTTCAACACTTTCAATTTAGAAAAGTTATGTTCAAAAGAACAAAAGAAGAACTATTTCTTTTGAGCAATACGATATTAGTTTCAGATTTGTATTTAAACGAGAGTTGGGAATTGAGAACACCACAGTTCGTCGTCTTCAAAATGATTTGGCAATTTCTAACCACACTTTTGGTTCTATCTGCTACGCCCACACTCTCATTTACAACTGCGCCCACTGGCACTTCTCCCACAGTTGATACATCAGCTGTGATTGCACCAAACCCGGAGAGCAGCCCTTCACAATCAACTGACTCACCAAGTACAGCATCATCAACAGCGACAGAACAAAGTACTATTCAGACAGTACCGATTACTTCCATCACAGAAAAAATTATTACAGTATTCACGCCAAGTACTTCTGAACCAACAAGTACTACTACAACAGCACCCGGAACTACTGAACTTCCATTTGAATGGAATGTTACCGCACCTCCATCAGTTGTGTCCAAATGGTGCATGATAAAATTACAAAAAAACAATGCACAATTTACTATTGATTTTATTGAGAATGCCGAAGAGCCATATGAAGAGGTGAGAGTTTAAATTTTTAAAAATTAACAAATTCAAAAGTACTTTCAGGCTGTTGAAGAGACTCTATGTGTGCAACTCAATCGCAAATCTTTCGAGACAAGGCTGGAAGATTTGACAAACTATTGTGGACAACGGGAATCAGATGCCTTTAAGGAGGTAAACTTGAACAATAAGTGTTTATAAACTTTTTATTCTTTTCAGTATGTCGCCAACCGGAGAAAGATTCACCACTGCGATCAGTACCTGTAATGCTTTTTTTGTAATATTGAACACACTTTATTTTAGCTCTTGAATGCTGTCTTAATGAACATTGTTTTTCATTTTATCAATAAATGCTTTGCGAACCGAACTAAAAATTAATGAAGCACATGCTAAAACATTTCGAGCAATACAAAACGCTAACATCTGTGTTGTATTGAAAAAAAATTCGTAGAATGGACTGAATTTCCACTACATTTCTCATCAAATCATCAAAAAAACACGGTGTTTTCTTGTGGTCATTTTTCGTACATTAGAGTGTTCAATAAGTTTTGTTTTTGTGAATTTTTTTTTGATTACACATAGTAATAAAAACTTGTAAATATCGGCCTACTCAGGTAACTTACAGACTGCACGATCTACCTTCGAGTGGTCGAGAAGAAATTTAAATTTATATTTATATTGAATTTTTTGGTTTTAGGTTCGAAATTTTTTTTTGGTTTCTTCCTTAAATCTTAAAATTATATATTGTATTTATTCTTACCACTGTTGCATACAATGCACATTTGGAATTTTTTCCCTTAATCATAAGCTCACAAACACAAAACATAATTGATTGAACTAATATGTTTTCCACTTTCTGAAATAAATCATATTCATTTTCTTATATTATTATTTTCTCATACTATCTTCTTTCTGCTTTTTCTACAGCCTTCTTTTGTAATCAAGAATTTGTCGCTTTCAAAACTTTAAGTTGTTGTCTAAGAGAACAAAAGAAGAATGATTTCTTTAGAGCAACATGATTTTTATTAGTTTTCAATTTGTATTTAAACAATGCCTGTTAGTGAAGAACACAACACCGATATGATTTGGCATGTTCTAACTATCCTCGTGGTTCTATCTGTTACTGTCTATTCGGCACCCACGTCAACGTTCAATTTGTCACCGATTGATATTGCAAAATGTCAAAATAAATGTGGCGTACCCAAAGATGTCAGAAGTAATCCTACTCAAAAACTCTGCAATGCCTGGAATGTAAGTTGCTGTCGTAAAAACATTTCGTACCTCACAGAATTTTGAAACGTGAGGTGAATTGTGGAATTTTGTCATTTAAACATTTGTATTCTCAAACGTACATAGTCGCTAATAAAAAACATTGTTCTATCATTTGAATTTGGCCAAGACTTGCAGACTTTCTTTAAAACAAAAAAACCAATTTCTTAAAAGCAGCCCATTTTTACCACCAAATGAAATGAAAACACTTAATTGTAAGGGGAGTGATGTTCGCGAGATTTTTATTCTGAAAAATTGAACAAGACTTTGAAAGAGCTACTTTCAGACTTAGACTGACTTTTTTTGAATTTCCGCAAAAAAGTATTTCATGAAAATTTCAGGAATGTAACGATGATGAAAGAAATTGCGCCGCCAAAGGAGATAAATTCATTTATTCAACTAACGCTGTTTGTAAAACATTTGCTCCGTTTCCAAGTCCAGCTTCCTCAATTAATACCAATACAGGGCTAAGTGTTAACTCGATAACAGCCATAACCACTGAGCCTCTTGGCTCAACAGTTGATTTCAGTGCTACCCCACCTCCGTCAGTTGTGACCGAAGAGTGCAAGACAATATTACAACAAAAGGACGCAATTCTGATGATTAATCTAATTAATCCAGTCGAATGGGACATGGTGAGAGTTTTATCAGTCTATGAACTGAATGGAAATTCAAAAGCTAACTTACCTTCAGCCAATTGATATGATTTTATGTATCAATCTCAATGCTAAAACTATTCCGTTGGGGTTGGAAGATTTAGCAACACTTTGTGGACAGCAGCAATCAGATGATTTGAGAGGGGTAACAATAAACTAAATATTCTACAAGAATGTTTTATTTGTTTTCAGTACATCGATAACCGAAGAAAGATTCATCACTGTGATCAGTACCCATAAGGCTTATTTTAGAATATTGGACACACTCAGTCTGTCTTGTTGTAATTTACTCATTGCGTTCTATCAAAAAAGAAGTTTTGAACCAAACTAATGATTAATAAAACGCATATTTAAGACTTTTAGTGCAATATACCAATCATTCGGTGTGTGGAAAAACGAACCCATAAACATAAACTTTAAGTAAAAATACTTTAAAAAAGAGTGGATGTGGCGAATTTACTGAAGCTGAAGTTTGGACTGCAAAACTAACATTCATAACATTGTAGAAACTGAAAAATTCGGTAAAGCGGGAGAAAAACCAACTCAAATTGAGCAGAAGGGACTGAATTTTAAATTCGTGCGCAAATGAATCGTAGACAACCACACGATCCCCATTGGTTCAAAATAAAAACATTGATTTAAATATTTCGAACATTTATTCGTTTTTTTTACAGTGACAAGTCTCACAACAAGGTCTCGTCTCGGCAGGTCCAAACAGCGGTGGGTCTCGCAACGATTGGTTTCTAGAAGATCTGAACACCAATTTTTTGTTGGGAATTTGAATTTTCAGTCGGTTATTAAATTCGATTTCCGATCAATACTTTTGCCATTCGGAAAGTAAAACAGCCATGTTCAGTAAATATTTTCTCTTTGAATTCTCAAAATAAGTTACAAGAATGTGTGTAGAAATCGAAAAGAGTTCATGTTCGCCTGAGCCTTTAAACAAATATTGATCCAGTTTTACCTTTGCGCAACCCCTCATCACGTTTGCCACAGAAGGTTTTGATTTTTATTGACTGTTTTTATTTCAAAAAATAAAGAATTTTTTCAGACATGTTGATTCGTGCTTTCAAATCAATAGTTTTAATAAGCCTTCCAAATTTTGCTTTATTAATCCCGGATAACTGCTTTAGTTCTGAAATAAGAAACGAAGCGAGGGACTGTACAAATAGACTTTCTCCAATGCTTGATAATCTGAAATCGGTGCTAGCTGGAACCCGAAAATCCTCAAATTTAATCAAGGATATCACTGATTTCTGTGATTTCTCATTAGTGAGTTTTTCTGTTTGTCAAATCAAAACTGGTGCCTGAAAATTCTTAAATTTTTTTTCTGCTAAAACTTTTGCTGAGAAATTCAATATATTGAAGCAAAAACTGCAAAATAAATTTTTAATATTTGTTCTAAATGTTCCAGTTATATTTGGTCATTATGTATACGCTACTCTACTTTTAACAATTGAATTTTCAGAAATGCTACAAGACACTCCAATTGTGTTCTGGAATTGATCCCAATCTAATTACCAATCTCGATGGTGTATGTGATATGTACAGCTTTAAAGCTAAAAAATTCGATGGATGCTACCAAAAAATGACTACAAGTATTGAAGACAATTGTGTCTACAGCTTCTTCATGACACCGGTGTATATAAATGTGGGTTCGCTAAATAATTTTTTAAACAATTTTGAAACCAAAAACCATTAGAGGAAATTATATATTTCTCTAAATATCTTCATTCAAATTAAAGAAAAAACGTTACTTGTTTTACTTTCAATTTTTGACTCAAAAAATTCGAAAGAAAACAAAGCTTTTATTCCAGATTCCTGACAAAAAGCAACGGTGTGAGACATTAAAATCAAATGGGAAATGTGTTCAGAAAAAGACAGAATCAGTTTGTTCCAAAAATTACTCCAAGGAATTTCATGATGTGAGTTTTTGTTTTTAAGATATTTAATTGATTGAAAAAGCTTTCAGCAACTAGACGATCAACTCAAGAGATTTCTTTGTTAATCTGATTTATTCTTATGTAATAAAGTTATCTTATCATTTCTCGGCTTTTCTTTCTGTAGTGATACGGTAGTGGTAAAATCAAGGTTACTTACTGTAGGATTACCGAAAGATTACTGTAGTAGTATAATTCAATTTTTGTAGGAAAACTGTATGATTCCTGTAGAAAAACTAAAAACTAAGTTTGTTTTAAATGTAATAGTAACGTATTACTGTAGGATAACTGTAAATATACGACATGACTAGTTTTGAAGCTGAATAAACTTATAAACTGTAACGATAGGTTCTGAAAAATACTTTGAATTTTTTAAATAATTCTGAAAAATTCTTGAAGCTCTTGAACGCTTCGAAAAATTTCTAGGAATCAATAGAATCGTTTTTAAAACTTGTATAAATTGCTGAAAATTCAATGGGGACTTATCAAACGTTTAAGAGATTGCTGAAAAATTTCTAGCAATGGCTAGAAATTTTGGACGTTTCTGAAAAAGTTTGAAAATTTAGAGAAATTGCTTCAAAACATCGAAGAAGGTTTTGGAGCCAGTAAGCTGTTGATAGGTTTGCTGATTGAATGTTCAAATATCCCTTTTTTAAAAATCGATTTACTATTAGAGATAAGATGAAACTCCAAATTGGCAAGAACCTCCAAACGCTTACACAAATCTAATCGATATTCTCCGATCTACCAGAAATAAAGTAATTCTCAGGCACTTGGGAAATGTCACTGTAACAAGTTGGAATTTCGCCGCTATATTGTGGTGTCCACTGTGACAATGAAAATGACATGAGGTTGTAAAACTATGTGCTCATCTACAGTCTATGCATTTATTAACAGCGTCGGTCTCATTCTTACAGATTTGCCTTTTTTTTTGTCATTGGTCTTTCTGCTACCGTTTTTTTTGTAAGTAACTCATTTTTGTTTTTGTTTAATTGCAGTAAATCTGCAAAAGCAAAGCTATAGTTTTTCAAAACATACCGTAAAATATGCGATTTATTGAAAATAAAGTGACTATCAACTTTCTCAAGAACCTTCATGTTATTTCGTAGATTATTAACGAACCTATCAGTTGGGTTCAAAAAAAACCTGAAAACTGTTTTCGGAAGTTAAACTTTTGTTATATTTGTAAATATCAACTGTAATTAATATTCAAATCTTTTTCACTATGAACCATGTTTCTAACTATATCTATCACAGATCTGAAATATGGATTACGGTCTTGAACTCTCCTCTTCATCCTCTTCATCATCATCGGAAGATGAGGCTATGCCAATGAATTCCTCGATGAAAGTTCACCCAAGAATAATGCTCAATCTGGCAGTTTCAAAGCGCCGGAAGCTTCTCGACATGAAAGAACGCGACTTTCGATGCGAAATTCTTCAGAACTATTTTATTCAGCGACTGACAAGGCACTTACGCGACTGTCGGAACAATAGGATTGCTAGAAAAAGATCGAGAAGTTTCGTGATACGTGATAGTCAAAGCTCAACACTGTCCCGCGATGAGGAACAGAGTGCGCCAAGTTCCAAGGTTACAAAGAAAGCCGACAAGAAAGAGTAAATTTCTTGCTTCTGTGATCCTATAGTTTCTTTCTTAATGCCTGTGTCATTTCTTTAATAAATCTAATAACTCCAAATAGTTTTGTAAAAAACAACAACGTGGAACTACATATAATTAGGTATACATAAATATTTTTTCAATAATCTAGCATCTTGAAGTTTAATGGAATTCTATGTAGCACGAAATTTTTTCAAATTGTTTTATTAAAACGTGCCAAAAAACCATTCGGAAAAAAATGAACTGAAATTAAGCCGAAATTTGTGTTGAATTACTTCCGAAATCCCTTTCAACATCTTCTTTTGTAATTATCCCTCTTTGCATGCTATTATCATCTCCACGAACCCGATCTTTATATCGAAGACGTCCATCGCAAGCACGATTGTAGAGACGAATATTTATGTGCTGTAGCATTATAAGTTAAAGAGATCTGCAGAAATTAATAAAATCAAATTTTCACCTGCTTGTACAGACTCAAAAAATCAGAACCACAATGCTTCCCAACATCTTCGAGAAAGCATTTACTTTTTGTCTGGATGCTCACGCAGTCGACTTTGTCCGGATTTTTCTGAAATTAAACTTACAGAATCAATGCAAAATGCTAAAGAGTACATTTTTGAGATAATCCTTAACACATTCAGAAACTTGATCCGGGGTTTTCTCAATAACTTCCTTCAATGTTTTCTCACAATAATACATTGGTCCTAGATGAAATACGTCATCAATGCACTTGTCCAGTTCCTGATAATTGACAAAATCCATGTAGCATCCCGTATTTTCCATGCAAACCTGAAGGCATTGTGAAAATGTCAAAATGAGATTTCAGCTAAATTTAACTTTTTAAAATTTGAAATTTTGAACCACTTGAAAACATTTTAGAACGATTATTAAGAGCTCTTATTATGAAATTTGGTTGTTTGGAAGTGTTTTGAGTGGAAATCTGGAAATAAAGGTACTTGTGTATTATTTCCCCTCAGTTTTTAAAATAAACTTTTAAATAAAAACGTGTGGTGTTTTTGTATTTTTAGGCTTAGGAAATAACCCTTTCTAAGCCTAAAGAATGAAAATGGACATCACGTTTTATTAAAATGGATAATATTAAAATGAGGGGAAATAATACAGAAGTACCGAAATAAATTTTATTTAGCGGAAATGGAGCACACTGAGCTAGAAAAATATTGTTTTTTAAATTCAAAAAAATATCCAAAACCCCACTTATTTGAAAATTTTATCGTGAGCTGAGATCTCAAGATCTAGCGAATACTTTTACATGCCTGTATTTCCATATGTATTACAAACAAATCTTACAAAATAATCATCACAATGCTTTCTGAGTTCAACAAGACTCATATTTTTGGTCTGTTCCGGATTCCACGCAATTGAATTATGCCTCCAATAATATTTAGCACCTTCCTTAAAATTATTCAGCATTTAAAAAAGCCAAAGACACCCATCAAAACTTACAAATAACCTGCAATACTTTATATTACTACGTCCGGGAAAAAATGAACATTCTGACTTGAAATAGTTCACTCCATTACTTGAAAAAACAGTTGAAATTGGAAAAAGTAAGAGGAATATGTTCTGGATTAACATTCGGAGCTCAAAATGAAAAGAGCAGCAGACAAGCTAGAAGCAAAGTAGAGAGAACTAAGATTGTGGATGTGACGTCAAACGTTTTCAGCGGCAGCTGCTCAGCAAGCAATCAGGTGCCATTTGTCTAGTTGTTCGATTTGGTGGATTAACTACATTTATTACATGGAAACTGTACAAATATTAATTTTTTTTCAGCTGAAAAGTCTGTTATATTCAGTAATTACGGTTTTTTTTTCAAAATTATTCTCTTACAAAATCCTCAAATATGAGCAAATTCGCGGTAATTAATGAACCATTTCCAAAAGACACCATTTTTGTTGCAAAATTAGTTCATTTTGTGTAGAATTCAAAACTTTCCGCAAGTTTAAAACAATGAAAGTCTAAAAAACAGTCTTTCTGTCTTAATATTCGAAAACTACTTCCTAAATCCAATCCAGGCCTGATAAGTTTCTACAAAACAAAGCAAGTCGTTGCGATACCATCTTCTCGTTTTGCGATATGCGCCTTTAAGATCGTACCTTAATAAAGCAAACTGTTTTTCTCCCGAAAAAGCATACTTATCATCTGGTTTTTTTTGCTGAAAATGTCCAGAATTCGTTCTAATAACGACAATATTATAATATTAACAGGTAATTTATTTTTTTAATCTATTATATCTTGCTAAATTTGAATTCGTCAGTAGCTTCAATGCTAAAAGCGGAATAACAATTTAAAAAAACTTTAATAAATGTTTATTTTTGAGGAAAACAACTCTATAAACACCAATTCATTGTTAAACATTACAAATGAACATTTTTTGGGATTTTTTTTCAGATGAACAACGAAAAACAGTTGGTCGCATCGCCGGTCGTTCACAGAACAGAAATACATCGAAAAAAATTGCCGATGGCCCATATTTTTTGCCGAGATACAGTTCGTTTTAATATATTTTATGTATTTTTCTGCAGGAAAGCTTTTACATCAATGTTTTCCAATAAAAAACTAAATAGTTAATTTCAGGAATTCGAGACAATGCAGAGAGATCAGTAGGTGCACGTTTCAAGAGTCTTCCACAAAAAGAACAAGACGAAGTAGTGAATGAAGCTTTTTCGAATCTTCGAGAATATTTGAAAAAGAGGGAACCTTTCTATGTTAGTAATTTTTAAAAACATGGAATTTTACTGATTATTTTCCAGGCAAAGCTCCGGAAAGCTAACTCCAAGTATTCCTCAAAGCCCAAAGAAAGAGAAAAATCTGTCGACTCCAATGACGAAGCTGATAGACGCAATAAGGGAAATAAGAAAACTCAAAAAAATGCGAGTAAGAACTGCCAAATTGAGAAATCGTCGAATAATTCTGGAATTCTCAAAAAAAGTGGATCAGGAATCAGCGTGGCTTCTAAACCAAAAAAATCAGTTGCATTTGGTACGGAAATCCAAGAGAAGTCAATTTTCCAATATATTACAAATTTCAGCACCAGGAGTATACGAAGATTTAAGCACCGACGATGATTTAGAGTTTTTAAATTCTGTGATTGTCAACAGTGATCGTCCAACTTCACAGTGTGGTAAGTAAACTCACATCAACATTAATGAAAGACACGATTTAATTTCGCGAAATTTTGCAATTTTGGCTACAATAATACGGTATTTAGTCTAGACACGACAAACTTGTTTTAAGCACAGGTTTAACGGGTGTGCGCCTTTAAAGATTACTGTAGTTCCGAATTTTTTTCTGCCGAATCTTCATCGAGTTTAGTTTTCCGATTTTCAGATAAATTGTTTTTGTTCCAGATAATCCGGCACGTAGAATGTGTGGAAGACCGCCAACAAAACACAGGGACACTGAACAGTCACAGGAAATCACTGGAAGCAAGAAGCAGAAAGTATGTGGAATTTTTTCAACTTTTTTTGCAAATTTTAATATCCTTATACAACGGAAATTAAATCAATAAAGCTTTATGAAAATGTTAATATTTCAGATTTTTCCGACTCCTCACGAAAAACCTGCCTGGTGGTCATTCCGCATTCCAAAAAAACGCGCTCAATAATTCGTGGTTTAATAATAGTAGTTTTTATATCCCCCCAGTATTATCTGTAAAATAAGATCTCATGTTCCATTTTATTTTGTTTATGTTTGTATCAAATATTCAAGTTAATAAAAAAAAAAATTTATTTATTGCGGCTAGGGGACTCGAGTGCCATGTTTGCACGTAAAGCATAGTGACGAGCGGAACCCTCGAGATGTCCGGACACTCGGGCATATAACTGTCCTCTCGTCAGTGGTATTGCCGCTATTTATAAACGCTCTCAGGGCCTTGCAAAAGACCCAGTGAACAATTTTTGGAGAACCCTGTCCTTTCGAGGTCAGGGTAAATGTTAGATTTCCAGAATCCGAGATAACGAGAATTTCGTTGTTTACAAATCGAACAGAAAGTAGAATTAATTGGTCTCGGAACGTCATCCTTATCACAAACACACCTACAATATCCCGATCCCAACCCTTTTTCATATGTTTTTTTTTCATTTGAATTCATATCAATTGACCTCTAAACTTGGTATATAAAAGCAACGTGTCTGATAAAGAAAAACCGACGAGAAAACAACATGAAATCTATTATCATTTTATCAGTTTTCTTAGTTTGTTCCGCGTTGGCTGCCAGTTCTGATAAGGATACTGAATCAAAAGTGGCCAGATATTTGAAATCCTGTGGAGTTATCACTTCATTGAAGACTACTAAATGTGTTAAGGTGGGTTTTATAAAATTGTTCAAGCAGGCTTCAATTGTCATGATTGCTCATGCAGTTCTTATTTTGGTGGAATTTCAAACATGGAGATTTATCACAGTAGTCCTTTTTTGTTGTACTTGCTGCATTTCGAACTATTTCCGTCATTTTAATAAAAAAAACACTTTTAGAGAAGCGATGAAGTAGATAAGGAGCTCAAAGCTCTCGTAAAGAGCAAAGACAAGGATCTCTCAAAAGTCAAGGCTTCGTGCAAAGACACCATGGTGGGTAACATCAGTGATATTAAAAACTTCTCAAATGTGTTTCAGGAATGCATTAAAGAGCTGAAATGTAAACCACTCGAAGAAGATCACAAGGAGACTCTCGACTTCTGTGGTCGTGCTCTTTTCCAGGACGAGTTCAAGGATTGCAGCAAGAAATTGCAGGCATTGAAGAAAAGTGATAAGGATGCTGCAAAGTGTTTGGAAGATTTTAAATCAGAGACAAAGAAGTCGACAAAGGACACTTGCACATTTTTGAAGGGCTCGAAAGATTGTATCAAGGCTCATATTAAGAAAGAGTGCGGGGATGATAAGTTGCAGGGATGGCAGAAGGTAAGCGGATGATGTCTTAGAAATCGGTTTAGGCTTCGGCGCAGGCCTTAAACTTAGATGCTTAGGCTTAGGCTTAGAGAGCCTCAAACTTTCATTTTCATTTCCACCAACTTTTCTAAATTTCTATTTTTCAGTTTGCTCAAGACTCGTTCAAAGAGAACGAATGCGAGAAGGCAATTGGAGCAAAATGGAACTAACTTCATTAAATGTTCTTCGATTTCTTGTTCCTTGTTACAGTAACCCTGCAAAACTGCAATAATTAATTTAAAAGTCTTTAAAATTCCGGTTGAGTACCCATTCCTCCCTCCTACATTCTTCATTTCTTCAAAGGGTTTCTCTCCAGGTACCAATAAAATTTTTAACGCGGTCATTAGAACAGAAAACAGATAAACTGGAGCAGGCGAAGAGACGCAGGAAAATAGAAAAAAGATGAGACAGAAATGAGATCAGTGAGTGGAAGAATGAATCAAGAAGAAGAAAATATTTGTGTTTCTCTTCGGTGGTTTTTTCATTCAATCTCTCCAATTTTTCTCTTGCTTTGATATCCAATTGATACGAGTCTACGTGGAGCTCACTGAGCAAATCGTAGAAATATTCAGATTTCAGATGCTTCGGGTTCTAACATTGATACTCTTTCTTGTCTCCTTGTCATATGGATTTCTTGAAGAAGCCGAAGGTGTAGACCCTGGGAATCGAGTATGTGATCCAGATGAAGAACGAGCTGCACAGAGCTGTAAAAATGTGAGTCGAATAGATTGAACTGTCCGCTAGAGAGCAGAGCTTTTTCAAAAATGAATAATGAAATCTTGAAAAGCTGTGAGATTTCTCTTCAAAATGATATAGCAACTTGCGTGACTTTGATGTTTAAGCTAGGTTCCAATATACATTTTTGTATTTGATTATGAAAAACTTTCGACCTACTCTATTAAAATGAAACTCATCAAATGTTCAAATAAACAAATAAAAATTGAACCTCGAACACTTGATTATTTTTTATAATGTTTACCATGACCTCGAAAGGACAGGGTTTTCAAAAATTGTTCACTGGGTCTTTCGTCAGGCCCTGAGAGTGTTGTATCATATGCTGGAAATGTGAATAGGAAACATTCTCTGAGTGTACGTACACCTTGTGGGTTCCGCCTGGTGTTGTGAGATGTGCAGAGTAGCCAAAATTCCAATCGATTAGTCTAAACGGACCGTTGTAGGCAATTAGTATGTACATAGATATATCTACATGAAATTGAATTTATGTCTTCTTTATAGGATTTTGGTTATCTTGTCTTGAAAAACAAATCATATTTACATCAATATTCTAATTATGGAGATACTATGAATATTTATATAAGTATGAATTTAAAGATTTTTTATTGCAAAACTGGAAAAGTGTTCTTCATGAAATGAGATGAATGAATGAGATCTTCAGGGAGTCACAGTATTGTCTGCAACATTCGAGTCAATTCAAGGCCAACACGAGTCATTCACGGCGAGCGATCACATTGGAATCAATCAAAATTGCAAGACTTCATTGGTGAGATGATTGATTATCTTTTGATAAGATTTGATTGTCCCATGTGACCGGAAAAGATAGAGGGGTTAAGTGAATTTTTGTTTGTGAACAGGATTCAGTTAAATAATTTTGAGTCAATTGTTCTGTCTTCGCATTATCTAAAAAACGACACAATTTTTTTGAAGTCTTTCACAAAAAAAATTGACCCGTAAATTTTGCAAAGCACATTTCTGATTTAAAAAAAAAACAGAGCTTTATTTTGCAAGCACCGTGCCCACAATGAGAAGGGTGTATTTATTTTGTAAAAAATTGTTTCACCGCTTTTTTTAAACTTTTTATTTACACTTAGAGCTCACTATCAAAAAAAATGCTAGATACCACTAGATTTCAACAATAAATGCCTCAAATTTTAATTAAAACTCTAGAGGTAAGAAATAGGCGAGCCAAAGTTAATTTTGAAAACAAAAGCAGTCAGAATTTTAGCCAAAACTACGAAGTTCTGCAGAAAAATAAACTAGCCCTTCTCCTCGTGTAGTACACAAGCCGTAAATCGACATGATGCCGTGTTTTTGCAAAACGACGCTCCGTCTTTTTATCCATCGTTATGTTTTGAAAGTACTCTATTTAGTGAGTTGCTCCACTTCCAACCAAAGTCTCTAATTTTCAGACATGCCTGAAAACCAATGTTGGATGCTCCAATATTTCTCAGAATGACGTGGACACCTTAACCAAAAAATGCGATTACATGTTATACCTAACTGGTGGATTTTATGCGTGTTCTCAAAAATTGAAAAATCGAAAGGACAACTCGTTGTGCGTGGAAAACTTTTTTGATAATGCAGAGGTGAGATATTTTTGTGAGAAAATTTATTGGGGAAAATTAAAAATTTAACTTATCAAAATTTAATTTAGATCCCTCCCGTTTCATTGCACAATATAAATGCGAGTAGGAAAACGAGCCAAAAGGTTTTACCTCTCAATTTAAAAAACAGCTGTTCAATCTTTGATTTTTCTGATTTCTGAACGCTTAAGTGTTCCAAAAAACAAATCGGAATGATGAGAAGATGAGAAGAAACATTTAAACCAGGAAGTGTGTGCACGTTTAAAAAGTACTGTAGTTTCAAATTACCCGTGTTGCGGAATTTTCAGAATAGAGACTACGGTAATCATTGAAGGTGCACACTCTTTTGAGACCGTACTTTAAGAGAACATTTTTGAAAATTCTGCATATGCATGCGATCAAGTATTATAATAATTCCACTAATACCCTGACCTCGAAAGGACAGGGTTTGCAAAAATTGTTCACTGGGTCTTTTGTAAGGCCCTGAGTGTTATATCATACATCGGAATATAAAATGTAAATAAGGGATACTCACTGAGTGTACGTACACTTTGTGGGTTCCGCCTGGTGTTGTGAGCTGTGCAGAGTAGCCAAAATTCCGACCGTTGTAGGCAATTAGTATGTACATAGATATATCTACATGAAATTCATCTCACGAGAATTTTGGTTAAATTGAAAAAAAAGTCATTTAATGTATGGTAATAATCTTTTTTTTTCAATTTGGGCATAAAATTAGAAGTCATCGAAGTTGATAATTTTCTGACATCTATTCACAATTTTCGATAGTATAATAAAAATCAATTATCACAAAAAGAAACAACCTGAAACTAAAACAACATTTCGGTAAACCCTATTAAAATACCCCATTTCAGGTTTCTAAAGATACACAATGCACAAATTGGAGCGATAACCGTGCCTGCCTAAAATGGACGATTCGAGATGCATGTGGAAGAAGTTATTGGAAACAATACAAACCTTATTGGCACTTGAAACATTCATTGATGGGATGCTAGAGACAATAGAAAACAAGTTGAATTGTACAAAATGAATAAGTTTTTATTTAATTTAATATAGTTTTATTATATGTTGCAACAAAATTGAAGTTTTAAAGTTTTTTAATAAAGTAATAATGAAAAGATAAAACATATTTTTGGAGTTAAAAAAAAAATGTATGTACAACATACTAAATACGAAAATCAATTAATACCTTTCAGATATTTAATTTTCTTCAAATTCTCCGAAATCACTTTTCCCGCTTCATGTCCGCAAAGGCTAGTGAATCCTTCCACCAAACATTTCAGATTTGTGTCGAAAAGACGTTTAAGCTCACGTGTGTCCTGAAAAATGTATGACTGAGTTTTTTAAAAAAATTTAAGAGTGATTCAGATTAATCAAACTCGATAGTTCTAGCCGTGATTTCACAATTTCAAGTGGACGTTATTTGAAACATCAGGATATCATCAAAACATTTACCCTGACCTCGAGAGGACAGGGTTTTCAAAAATAGTTCACTGGGTCTTTTGTAAGGCCCTGAGAGTGTTATATCATATGCTGGAGTAGGATATGTGAATAGGAGACATTCTCTGAGTGTCCGTACACTTGACGGGTTCCGCCTATTGCTATTTGGTGTGCAAGGTGGCCAAACGCAATCAATATGCCTATAATGTCAATTGAAAGAAAACAACGTAGAAATGTGGATTGTATGCAAAGTATGAACCACTCATAACTATTTCCCAAGTTGCTCAAACTTACTTTTGATTTCAAATATGTTTTCACACAACGATTAGCGACTTTGTCAGCATTAAGTTTTCTCTGAATACAGTATGACAGTGGTGTTCCAACAAGATCCAACTCATAGCATTGCTTGATAACATTCCGATTCTTATCTCTTAATTTCTTGCAAGTGATAACATTTAGGTCCCTTTCAATGGTTTCACATCCCTGGACAAACATAAAGTTATCCTCATCTTCTCCTCTCAACATTTCAAACGAGTTTTTTTCGTCCAGCACACTTTGAAGAGCTTCGGAAAACTGAAATTGGAGATGCATTTGATTGGCTTCACAACAGTTGTTGGTTTTGAGTTACCTGTGTAAAACATTTGTTTTTAAACTCTTTCAAAACTCAAAACTCAAACTGAAAAAATAGATTCGGTCAAATATGTGCTGCGATGAAATCTCGAAGGAAAAAAAATAAACATATTTTTCCTGAAAATAAAAATAGACTTCTTCAAACCACCTCACGTTAATCTCAGTTTCTCAAAAAATTACCTTAAAAATATTAAAATCGACTTTTTTCTGTTTTAAAATGATCCAATAAATCTTAAACTAAATGTTTTAGGGATTATTTATCTAGAAAGTTTTTTAATAGGTGGCCGTTAGAAATTTAAAAAAAAAACTTAAAAAAATTCTTCGGCTGTTGGAAACGGCGGTAAAAGAGATTTTCAGATAAATTGAGCTAACATGGTTTGCCAATTGCACAATTTTTGAGACAAAGACATTTTTGTCAGGCTCTAGTCCCTTTTTGTCAGTTGTAACTCACATCAGTCAGATGTCTATCAATAAGATGATCCATTGTTGAACACTCTTCTTGAACATGATATGGGGCTCCAAGAACGCCAAAAAACACGAAAATCTCGAATATCAAGAGCTGAAATATGAGCTGCATAACTGAGTCGAGTGTTTTCAAAAATAGTTTTGAAAATTTGAAAACATTTTGAGAAAAGGTGGGGGAGTTGGGTCATTTCACATGACAAAAGATGACAGCTGACAAAATAATATTAGAACAAAGTTTTGTTGTTTGTTTCTCGGAAAAATATTGAGAGAAGAAATTGAGAACAGTTGTACCTGAAAAAAAAAGAAAAAAGAAATGACAAAAAAAGAGGGAAACAACAACAAAACAGCGAAGGAAGAAGAGACAATTATTTTCACTTTCAATTTTCGGAAAGATGAATCTTCTTATATTTTTGACTATTCTCCCATTTTTGCTCTTTCTATCAAAAGCTGAAAATTCTCCACTTGATTGCTCAAAAGATGATCTTCAACTTACTGTAACATGTCGTCCAAAACTTGCAAAACTCACAGATGAAATGAAGAAGAATCCATTGAATTCTGGTTTTCCATCTGTTGAAACATTGAATAAAATGTCAGGATATTGCAAGGAAGCCATGAGTTGTGTTAGTCCAGCCAAGTGTCCGGCAATCACTGAAAAAATGAGCAAATTTGCCACAATGTGCAAGACCATCGACTTCATGTCTGGACCGTATGCTCAATGTGCAGCAAAGGTGCGCTAGAATTTACAGAAATTGCAATTTAAAAATAAAGTAGCTCTACTCCGTAAAATATCTCAAAAATTTAATTTGTTTGATTTTTTCAACCCTTTTTCAGTTTTTTGAAATGCCAAGTTACTACTCAACATTCCCGTCCCATTTTAGAGTATTTTCACAACATTTATTATTGTGCTAGTCTGCAGAAAGAAAGCATTTCATAAGTCAAAATTTCCAAAGTTCGATAAACCTGTTTTCAAAATTTAACTCAAGTAAACATTTATTTCAAATTTTAGGCAAACTGGACGTCGCTAGATTTTCGAAACATACCACAAAAAATCTCGATTTTTCTATAAATCATTTTTAGAATAACTAAGTGACAGAATCATATTAAACCGGGTTCAATAATTATTAGTTTTTTAAAATGTATATTTTTGTCATAACTATTCGAGGTAGCTACCTCATTTGTGTTAAAAACTGGAATATTTCGTAGAATTTTGAAAAAATTTTGCCTTATTCGATACAAAATTAAATAATTATTCAAAAAAAAACCTCTTGGAAATGTCAAATTGAAAAGTTAAAATTTAGTAAGAGTTAAAGAAAAACCAGTAACTTCATTGAACTCTACATTTGATTTTCGACTAAAAATTGTTCTGTAGTTTTAAATGTTCAATAGTTTCAAAAAAGTCATGTACAACTATTTAAAAATAAATTAAATTACTGAAATTTCAGCCACTTGATAATTTTATTCATTTCAGCTGAAAGCAAGCAACGACAAAACAGAGTGTGTTCAATGGTATTTCAGTGACAAATCAAGAGTAAGATATTCCAGCTTTTACTGTGTTATAAAATTAAACAAATTCAGATGTCAACCGATCAAAAATGTGCTCAATTCAAAGCTAAAAAGCAATGTATTGAAAAAGATTTTGGAAAGGCGTGTGGAGATTCCACGTTGAAAAGTTTCCGCGAGGTAGTTTTAGTGTGGATTTTTGAAAATTGAAAAATGAATAAATTTAGAATATCAACTACGTCTCAAAGTTTGCTGGATGCCCTGTTCACTGATAATTAATTGTGTCTGAAAATTTTTACTAAATGCATTATGTATTGCATTTCCAGATTCTTGTTATCTCTTAGAGTCGCATTTTTCAATACTCGTGTTCTTTTTGCACATGTGTGAATAGGTATTTAAAACCGCAAACCATCTGCAAATGTAGGAATCAGGCGTGGAAACTCTTGAAGCTTGGTTTCTTTGAATGCTTGAAAATGTTCGTAGATTTTCTTTAAAATCCAATTCAAGTTATTCTTGAAACAACAGGTTTCGGAAAATATTATTTATTTTTAAGAAGTAGGCAAGCAAAAGAAAAACTTACTCAATACGGAAAGCTTTCCAATTATTCAAGCGTATATGTATACATATATATTTTCTTGATATTTATACAGATTGATAAAAAATAATTTTCCAAAAATTTGCCTGAAAGCTTGAAAAGCTTGATCAAACAAGGGGTGATTGATGCTTGATGCTAGAAAATCTGATCTTGTGCTCGATTTTCACCCCTGGTCGGAATATTATTTTTACTGAAAACAATGTCTTGGCAAATATTGGGAGTCTTGGACATAGAACGAGGAAGTTGAACTCGAGCAACTGCAAAGTCTGAATCGGATTGTTCTTTGTGCGAAAACAATTAGTGCCAAAGTGCTATTTTTCCATCAAAATTGACCAACACTAACCGCTCAAAAATATTCCCTTGCTCCTTCTTCTCCACTACCAATGTTTCATTTCTTCCCAGAACTGCCCAACCTTTGTGTAAAACTCTAAGGAACTCTGCTCCGAAAAGTTGTTTGCCTACACTGTAACAGCAGCAATATGTCCCTTGGCCTCCAGTGTTGTAATAAGTTCTTTTTTGAAAACATCCGCGGACCCTTGTGCTCTGCGGTCTCTCGGCAGAAAAAAAAGATGGACACAAGGGCTGATGTGTTGAGCAACTGTTCCCCAAACCAGAGCTTCTCCAACTTTTCCTAACCAATCACTCTTGTCAAACTTTTGTTGCAAGAATGATCGTCTTGTTCCTAACGTTCCTCACATTCTTCACATATACCATTGAATGTATTCCAAATGTTACGGTCAATGAATTTTCTGCCGACCTCCAGGTGAGAGACTCTTCTAGAAGAAATTATATTTTTTCCTTATTCTTTTTTAAAACTTGTCCCATTTTTAAATAAAAACGGCTTGTAAAAAACATTATTTAAAAACACAAGGTAATTCAAATTGTATATAACCTGAGAGCCCAAATTTGTAGATAAATTTGAGATTTACCATAACTGAAAATTTTCAAAATTTAAAATTTAATAAGAAGTTTCACTTTGATATTTATTTATCTTTACAATATTTGAATGTACAAAATTGCAACTGGAATAACTTCCAAGTTTTCAGATGAGCAAATACATTAAGCTTTTATTCTTCAGAAAGAAGGTCGTTCGGATCCTTACCTAATGTGCACAATGATTTCACAAACCCTCGGCAACTGGAAATTGTTTTTCGAAGCTCATCATTGGGGCTCACCGGAAACTTTGAACCTTACTTCAGAAGAATTCAATCAAATTAATAATATATGCGAACGTGAAGCTGTGGGTTTGGTATTTGGATACTTTCACCGCAAAAAAAAATAATCAAAAATATTACAGATTTCTAGAAGTTGCTTTTTGCCAAGACTAATGCTCAAGATTGTTTGCAAAAAAGTTGATGTACTCCAGAGTGAATTTGGAAAATGCATGAAGGATGTGAGTTTTTTACTATTTAACATTTACCTTCATTTTGATAACTATTAAACTTCAAAAGATATAGAAATCATTTTAAATTCAATTTACAAAATAATATTAGAAACATGAGATTTAAAAATTAATATATCAGAAACTTTTAGAAGTTTTAGTTACTTAAAATAAACTAGCCGTGTAAATTATTTATCCAGTTAAAAATATTTTCTTTGATTGCTTGATAAATTTGTAGCGTAGGTGTTTGTGTAAGAACGACGTAGGTGTAGGTGAAAACAATCAGGTAGGCAATTTTAAGGTATAACTGAAACCATGAATGCTGGAAAAAGTTCAATATTTTTGATTAATAATTATTTTTGAACAATCCGAAAAATGTAAATAATTTGACCATAGGTATTTAAATTTTCAACAATTTTGAAAAATATTATCACTTTCTCACAGTTGGTATGTTTCAGGTACAAACAATGAAAATCGAATCGGAGATTTTCGAATCATTTGCAAAGGATTTTAGTTTTGACGGAATAAGTAAAAAATGCAGATTGCTTCAAGACCCAAAGATGCCGACAGACATTGGCGAGACATGCGGTGAAGAGGCTCAATTGTCATTCACAAAGAAACGAAGATTACTCTATTATATTTTTGATTGCTGAGTTTGAAACTCTACTTTTTTTTAAATTTGTTCAAAACAACAAGTACAACTCCAAAATTACATGTAGCTGGTAGAGCCAGAATATCAACAAAAAAAGAAAATTTGATTGTATATAATGCAAATTTTCACAGTATTTGAATGTGTTCGAATATAAATAAAAATTAATTCAGATGAGTTCAATGAACAAGAAATCAAGAAACTTTCATCTTTTTAAACTTTACTTTTTTAGAATTACATTTTTGGAAGCACGATGCTACCTACTCCGTCTAATCTCTCTGATGGAATTGTCTCCAAATAGAAATTTCAGATTAATCAGTGTGTAGCACTAATTTATAGTAAATATCATTTTCATCGAAATGATCTAGAGTAATTTTTGAACTGTTTACTGTCTTTGAAAATTGATAGGTTTTAATCTTGTTTTCAAATATGTGGGCAATGCAGAGAATGCAAAAAAACTTGTTCTCATTCGTATTTTCTTGAAACTACTGAAAATTACCAGTTTTCATTTATAAATTATAACGAAAACAAAACAAAAAGTACTCAGAATGTGTCACAAACAACTGCAGAAGATTTGTTTGATTGTTAGTACAAAACCATGAAGCTGCTGAAAATTTTTTTTAAAGCTTGAACTGGAAAACATAATAATCATCAATTTTCTAAGAAAGTTTTAGAATACATATCAGTTTATATGCAAATTTTTGGTTTTATTCTTGAGTGAAACATTCAATTTTTATTATAATTACTTTTCAGGCAATTTCTTTCTTATTGTCCCAAATGTATAAATGTTTAAAAACTTTTTCATACAAATAGCTAGTAAAGTTTCTAGTTTTACAGTTATAATAGATTGAAACATTTGTGAAAAACACGATGCCGGATATAATTATGGCAGGCGTTCGGAAAATTCGCAAGTATATATAAGCTCCACTAAGTATATGTAGTGTTATTTGAAATTCTCAGCGTTCTACTCACATTGTGAATAAACCTGAACTGCCAACAACCACATTTCATTCTGATTCGTTATCTCTATATTGTTTTGTTGTGATCACTGAACACGAAAGACACACCGATCCATTTCATTTTCAAGTAAACAAATGTCTGATAGACTATACTATCGGGCATACAATAGAAACCTGTACCCAACCTTCACAACATATGTGCAGGTTTGAATTCGATGAATTGTTGTTTCCATATGAGATTTTTAGATATAACTAATAAACAAGAGAGCGTAGAGAGTAAGCGGTCAAAAAACCTTTATCAGATCCGGCGATCAACTAGTTCTTGACAGTAAACAATGTGATGGACCGCACAAAGCATTTACATCATCCGAAACGATTCTGCAGAGACGCCTGGGGAAGACGGAGAACTTGGCGAGTTTCCCATTTTTTGATGAAAACAAAACAAAACGGGCGTCAAGAGTACACGGAGAATATTGATCACTGTAATCCATAATTCCAACCTTGATCGTTACCCTCTTTTCTTGTTGATGTAAATTTTATTAGAATAACAACAGAAAAACACGAAAATCCCGACTTCTGAAATAATAAGATGTTACCGCCCTAATGAAAGGAGTGAAAGATTTCGGTATATAAGATCGTCTGAAACTACTGGAATCTTCAGTCCAACAATGAAGTTGTTGGTTTATTCCTTCTTTTTCCTTGCCGTCTTGGCTGTCTTCTCTCATGCCAAATCTGTTGGTCAACGTCTTCGTAGAGATGTAGAAGCCGACAAAGGACACATTTCTGGAGCTGATCAACACCGAGGATCTCGAGCTGCTGGAGATAAACCATCGCAATTGAGTCAGCCAGACGGTGAAAACCCAAAACGTCCAGAAAGAGCCGCTGACAACTCACACAAAGGATCCCTTGATGCTGATACTGATATTAAGCGCCCAGCAAGAGCTGCCGGGCAGAAAGAAACTCAACAAGCTGATCAAGAGCAACATCGCGGATCCCGAGCTGCTGGAGAGAAGGGAACTCAACACTTTGACGGACGTAATACAAGAGCTGCCGGAGAGAAAGGAACTCAACAAGCTGATCAAGAATCGCAACGTCCAGCCAGAGCCGCTGACAACTCACACAAAGGATCCCTTGACGCTGATGCTGATATGAAACGACCAGCCAGAGCTGCCGGCCAAAAAGGAACTCAACAAGCTGATCAAGAGCAACACCGTGGATCCCGATCTGCCGGACAGAAGGGAACTCAACACTTTGACGGACGTAATACAAGAGCTGCCGGAGAGAAAGGAACTCAACAAGCTGATCAAGAATCGCAACGTCCAGCTAGAGCCGCTGACAACTCACACAAAGGATCCTTTGACGCTGATGCTGATATGAAACGACCAGCCAGAGCTGCCGGCCAAAAAAGAACTCAACAAGCTGATCAAGAGCAACACCGTGGATCCCGAGCTGCCGGACAGAAGGGAACTCAACAAGCTGATCAAGAGCAACACCGTGGATCCCGATCTGCCGGACAGAAGGGAACTCAACAACTTGATCAAGAATCAAAGCGTCCAGCAAGAGCTGCCGACAATTCCCACAAAGGATCCCTTGACGCTGATGCTGATATGAAACGACCAGCCAGAGCTGCCGGCCAAAAAGGAACTCAACAAGCTGATCAAGAGCAACACCGTGGATCCCGAGCTGCCGGAGAGAAGGGAACTCAACAAGCTGATCAAGAGCAACACCGTGGATCCCGAGCTGCCGGACAGAAGGGAACTCAACAAGCTGATCAAGAGCAACACCGTGGATCCCGAGCTGCCGGAGAGAAGGGAACTCAACAAGCTGATCAAGAGCAACACCGTGGATCCCGAGCTGCCGGACAGAAGGGAACTCAACAACTTGATCAAGAGCGACACCGTGGATCCCGAGCTGCCGGACAGAAGGGAACTCAACAAGCTGATCAAGAGCAACACCGTGGATCCCGAGCTGCCGGACAGAAGGGAACTCAACAACTTGATCAAGAATCAAAGCGTCCAGCAAGAGCTGCCGACAATTCCCACAAAGGATCCCTTGACGCTGATGCTGATATGAAACGACCAGCCAGAGCTGCCGGCCAAAAAGGAACTCAACAAGCTGATCAAGAGCAACACCGTGGATCTCGAGCTGCCGGAGAGAAGGGAACTCAACAACTTGATCAAGAGCGACACCGTGGATCCCGAGCTGCCGGAGAGAAGGGAACTCAACAAGCTGATCAAGAGCAACACCGTGGATCCCGAGCTGCCGGACAGAAGGGAACTCAACAAGCTGATCAAGAGCAACACCGTGGATCCCGAGCTGCCGGACAGAAGGGAACTCAACAACTTGATCAAGAATCAAAGCGTCCAGCAAGAGCTGCCGACAATTCCCACAAAGGATCCCTTGATGCTGATGCCGATATCAAACGACCAGCAAGAGGTGCCGCAGACATTTCTCAACATGGATCAGTTCATACCGAGGTGAAACGTCCAGCTAGAGATGCCGGCCAAAAAGGAACCCAGCAATTCGGAGGAGACCATCACCGCGAATCCAGAGCTGCCGGCCAAAAAGGAACTCAACAAGCTGATCAAGAACAACACCGTGGATCCCGATCTGCCGGCCAGAAGGGGACTGGACAAGCTGATGTTGAACCAAAGCCTGTGAAGCGAGCTGCCGGGGAAAAAGGATCTCAACATGCTGAGATCGACCCAATGTTCCACCCACAGATGTAAGATATTGCATATGGACAAGCTCCGCTCGAGTGAATTCCACTTCGACGAAAACTCTCGTTTCGAAAAATTGTAATATGTATATTAATCTATTCATTTTCATGTGAATTTGTATATTAAAACATCTGTAAAGTATAATAAATTTTCATTCTTCGCGATCTCTGTAATAAGATTCTTAAAATTTTCAGAACTTTGAAAGGTGATTTGATAGGGTATCTTACAAATGATTTGCTAGCCCTGTCTTAATTCTGTGAGACTCGACAACAATAGAAAATGTTGATTTCATTACAACAATTGTCGTTCAATTGAAAAAAAGCTTTGCTTCCGAAAAAAAATTCATTATCAAGTTCGTAGAGTTTTATTATCTTCAGAATCAAGATTCGATCGCAAAAATGAATAATTCCATGGGACCTCTTCTCCTCGCATATCATAGCAGTTTCTGATAGCCTTCCCTCTTTTATAAAGATTATGAGCTGCGAAAATATATTTTCGCACCTCATAATTATTCAATTACTGGTTGATCGAATTTTATTGGAGACAAAGCCGAACAACCAAAATATGCTAGGCTTTGGCAGTTCACATTTGTTTCACGTCTAGAAATAATTTTTTCTGAAAGACTAAATCGCTCGTTTATGCTCAAAGAAGAAGGTCATTTTGAGTCTCTAAAAACTGAAAAATAAATTGTGGGAAAATGTCATAACGTTTTTTTGTGTCATTTTTCATACAGTCTCGTTTCATATAGTCCCCTGCGGACTATGCTTGAACACTGAAACATTGAGCCAATTTTGTTTCAGCTAGCATTTCACTGCGCAGCTGCGCGGCCGATATCGGCCGATACACACAATTTAGCCTTTTGCTCACTATTATGTCTGTCTGGTTCATTACCAGTCTGGTGACTTGACGCCGTCCGACAACACGCTTTCTTTTCCTTTTTGTTTATGTGAACAAATCCTGAGCACATCTCGATGGTCAGTTTGTTAGTCCAATTCTTTACAACTTTCTTTCGCTGATAGTTTTTTTTTTGCTGAGGGCTAGATTTTCCAAGGAAAATATTATTCTGTGAAACATGCCAAACTAACTAAATTATTTTGAAGGGCCAATGACAAAAAAGAAAACCTTATCCGAAGGTTTTACACGCCTACTTTATTATCATACAATTTCAATATCACATGGTTCCCTAGTAAGCAAGAAACTCGCCAAACTATCCTGACACTGCAGAAGAATCTTTGACTTCGGTGCAAGGAAGTGCAAAAAGAGTTTACCGAGTATCTGATACAATCGGATATTTGATGATATCATGAGTTCAACCCCTTCATCAAGTTGTTTGTTATTCCGGTATTTCACCTTGACCGTTTCATGCTTTAGAAGATGTAAACACAGTTGATGAAAAAAAAACCGATTTCCTGATACTGGTTTACGTTGCCGCCCATCATCATAGATACTATATAAGAAAAGTAATACAGTTGCAACAATCAGTTTCAAGATGAAGTTGTTCTTGTGTTCCCTCCTTCTATTCGCCGCTTTGTCGGTCACTGTTCAAGGATTCCCTACAAAAGATCGTGAGGCCAGAGAGACTGAACCAGTGAAACTGCCAACTGCTGATTCCGAGAAGAAGGCCCCAACCAAGAGAGAAGCTGATCCACCAAAGACTGAATCTGCTGATTCCGAGAAGAAGGCCCCAACCAAGAGAGAATCTGATAAGCCAAAGACTGAATCTGCTGATTCCGAGAAAAATGCCCCAGCCAAGAGAGAAGCTGATAAGCCAAAGACTGAATCTGCTGATTCCGAGAAAAAGGCCCCAGCCAAGAGAGAAGCTGATAAGCCAAAGACTGAATCTGCTGATTCCGAGAAGAAGGCCCCAGCCAAGAGAGAAGCTGATAAGCCAAAGACTGAATCTGCTGATTCTGAGAAGAAGGCCCCAGCCAAGAGAGAATCTGATAAGCCAAAGACTGAATCTGCTGATTCCGAGAAAAATGCCCCAGCCAAGAGAGAAGCTGATAAGCCAAAGACTGAATCTGCTGATTCCGAGAAAAAGGCCCCAGCCAAGAGAGAAGCTGATAAGCCAAAGACTGAATCTGCTGATTCCGAGAAGAAGGCCCCAGCCAAGAGAGAAGCTGATAAGCCAAAGACTGAATCTGCTGATTCTGAGAAGAAGGCCCCAGCCAAGAGAGAATCTGATAAGCCAAAGACTGAATCTGCTGATTCTGAGAAGAAGGCCCCAGTCAAGAGAGAAGCTGATAAGCCAAAGACTGAATCTGCTGATTCTGAGAAGAAGGCCCCAGCCAAGAGAGAATCTGATAAGCCAAAGACTGAATCTGCTGATTCTGAGAAGAAGGCCCCAGTCAAGAGAGAAGCTGATAAGCCAAAGACTGAATCTGCTGATTCCGAGAAGAAGGCCCCAGCCAAGAGAGAATCTGATAAGCCAAAGACTGAATCTGCTGATTCTGAGAAGAAGGCCCCAGTCAAGAGAGAAGCTGATAAGCCAAAGACTGAATCTGCTGATTCCGAGAAGAAGGCCCCAACCAAGAGAGAAGCTGATCCACCAAAGACTGAATCTGCTGATTCCGAGAAGAAGGCCCCAGCCAAGAGAGAAGCTGATAAGCCAAAGACTGAATCTGCTGATTCCGAGAAGAAGGCTTCAGCCAAGAGAGAAGCTGATAAGCCAAAGACTGAATCTGCTGATTCTGAGAAGAAGGCCCCAGTCAAGAGAGAAGCTGATAAGCCAAAGACTGAATCTGCTGATTCTGAGAAGAAGGCCCCAGTCAAGAGAGAAGCTGATCCGCCAAAGACTGAATCTGCTGATTCCGAGAAGAAGGCCCCAACCAAGAGAGAAGCTGATCCACCAAAGACTGAATCTGCTGATTCCGAGAAGAAGGCCCCAGCCAAGAGAGAAGCTGATCCACCAAAGACTGAATCTGCTGATTCCGAGAAGAAGGCCCCAGCCAAGAGAGAAGCTGATCCGCCAAAGACTGAATCTGCTGATTCCGAGAAGAAGGCCCCAGCCAAGAGAGAAGCTGATCCACCAAAGACTGAATCTGCTGATTCTGAGAAGAAGGCCCCAGTCAAGAGAGAAGCTGATAAGCCAAAGACTGAATCTGCTGATTCCGAGAAGAAGGCCCCAGCCAAGAGAGAAGCTGATCCACCAAAGACTGAATCTGCTGATTCCGAGAAAAATGCCCCAGCCAAGAGAGAAGCTGATAAGCCAAAGACTGAATCTGCTGATTCCGAGAAGAAGGCCCCAGCCAAGAGAGAAGCTGATCCACCAAAGACTGAATCTGCTGATTCCGAGAAGAAGGCCCCAGCCAAGAGAGAAGCTGATCCGCCAAAGACTGAATCTGCTGATTCCGAGAAGAAGGCCCCAGCCAAGAGAGAAGCTGATCCACCAAAGACTGAATCTGCTGATTCTGAGAAGAAGGCCCCAGTCAAGAGAGAAGCTGATAAGCCAAAGACTGAATCTGCTGATTCCGAGAAGAAGGCCCCAGCCAAGAGAGAAGCTGATCCACCAAAGACTGAATCTGCTGATTCCGAGAAAAATGCCCCAGCCAAGAGAGAAGCTGATAAGCCAAAGACTGAATCTGCTGATTCCGAGAAGAAGGCTTCAGCCAAGAGAGAAGCTGATCCACCAAAGACTGAATCTGCTGATTCTGAGAAGAAGGCCCCAGTCAAGAGAGAAGCTGATAAGCCAAAGACTGAATCTGCTGACAAGGTTCCACTACCACATTAACTCGATATGGAACTTCGACGAGAAAGTATCTTTTGAATTAATAAAAACATGTATGAAATGTTATTGTGCATATAGTTCTGTAATAAACTCATTTTTCACAACTACGTTGTAGTGTTTTCGAAAAATACAAACAAACTAAATTGAAAATAGCTTTTTAATCTATGTTCTCCATTGCTCAGGTTCATTTTCAGTCAGATTCATCATGCTGTTTACATCAAATTTTCAAGAAAACAGCTGTTCTTAACATTTGATTTCCAATCTTTTGGCATCCGATTTCTCCACTCTCCTCGAAGATTTCATATTCAAAAAATGAAGTTTTCATCAACTATTATATTTCTTATTTTTTTACTTGTGCCCTCTTTGAAATGTGCATTCCGGACTGGACATAGACATGACTGGTATGAAAAGAATCGTCTGAAAGTTTCCTGTTTGCAACAGGATGATCCAGTTGGAAGGAATGCAGTTAGTCGGTGCTGGTTCTGGGTTCGTTCTCCATTTGACAATAGAAATAGTTATGAATCTTTCAAATTTTGTTGCGAGAGAATTGAATTACATCAACAATATCGCTAGTTTTGAGCTTCAAAAGTTCAAAATTGCAATTTCGTGTTAACTGTTGTAAGTGTATCGCTGTTGTAACACAACACCCTACATACAGTAATTTAAAAGTAATCTAACTAAATTAAATTCGACCCATAATTATTAAAACAAACAATTCAAAAAGCTCTATAATTTCCATTTTCCAGGAAGGAATGAAATCATGGTTCCGAAGAACATCGATCTCTTGGTATCCCGAACAAACGAAAACGTGGAATATGACAGAATTGACAGCACATTGTGATAAGTATTATGTAAGGTCATGAGTACTTTTCTGGAACCTTATTCTGATGAAAATTGAAATGTTATTGATGAAGTACCGAAATAAATTAACCGCTCCGCGGTTTTTGCACCGACATTAGAAGATATTGTTTTTTTAACAAAGCAATCGTATAAGTACGGAAATTCAACAATGTTTTTGGCTAATTTAAAATGATTGAACAACTAATTTAAATTGAGTCACGTCTTATTTCAGACCTGTATGGAAAATACAAAATGCTACAAGGACTTTGTCCTATTTGAGACATTGGATAGATGCTCTCATGATGCATTCAATATTGGTCCAATGAGCTTTTGCTATTCTACTTTAAGAGATGTTGCAAAGAATTTCCCAGACAAGTTATCGTCTTGCGTGAAGGAACACTTGGATGCGGTGAGTGCATTTATCTGAGTGGGTCTCACCACGATTTGTGCCTAATTTTAGATACTTGCGTAGTTGATGTGGAAAGTGGAGTTTTTGAAATGTCAATTTCTGAAATGTACAGAGAAAACATGAATTTATTATGGAATATTTATCACTTACTGTCACGTTTCCGCAAACGGACGATATTGTAATTTTTCCATTTTCTGATATTTGCACTTAAAAACACACCGATTTATTCGGTAGGTTCTCGCCGCGAGAAAAAATTTGTTATTTGAAATTTTTCTCGTGGCGAGACCCATCCAAATAAACCTGTGCGCCTTCAATTACTCATCACGGTATTTTGAAAATGTTTAATAGTAATTTGTGTATTTTTGTGAAATTCGCAGAATTGAGATCGTGGTGAGACCCAATGAAGCCCCACATTTTCCCAAATTTAAAAAAGCAATTGTAACGTCCTATTTTCAGACTCCGACAAGGAAATGGACTTGCGAGATAGCCCAGGATTTAGGAAATTGTCTTCTACCGGACGTTAAAAATTACTGTGAACCGAATTTTCTACCGATATTTAAAGAGGTTTCCAATATATTTATTCTACATTTAAAATTAAAATCCGTTCCAGCATCAAGATTCTCGTATGTTCAATTTGGGTTGCGATGGGCGATTGAAGTTCAAAGACATGGAAGATTTGAAGGATCACAATGCGACGGATCTAGTTGGAAGTTCTGTAGAAATAGAATAATAAACATTTAATAATTTACAATTCTTCATTTGATCATCACAGAGGGCGCAAGGAAAACAAATGTTTCGGAGACAAGGGAAAATGTTGTGAGGGTTGTATGGAGAATTATATGGGGACAGGGGGGACTACGGTAAGTTATGGGTAGTCTGGGGTGGGAAGGGAGAAAAATAAAATATGAAAAAAGAAAAGGAAGAAAAAACGCGATGAATACCCTAAAAGACACATAGAAAAAAAATTTAAAAAAAGAAGAGTAGTCAATAATCGAATAATAATTATAATAATATTTAAATCAATGGGATATCGAGAAAACTTATAAGATAAGATGGATTGGTTATATCATCGGGGGGAAGGCGCGAAATATGAAACGATGGGTTTGAAAAAGAAAAATGCAATTTGAAGCGGCGACGACGATGAAGACACAAAAATAGAGGTTTTATAAAACAAGGATACGGTAGGGGGACGGGGGGAGCAATCACCTACAACGATGAATTTGAAAATATCCAAAAAAAAAAGAGAAAACCGTACTGGAAGAGGGGGATTGTTGAATTGGGAGGAGGAGACGAATTGAACAGAAGTTAATTTCAGCAATTTTTCACTGAAATCGCTGCTTTTTTCATAAATTTCTGAATTTCAGTTTACAATGACTGATGATGTGTTGGGTGACGAGAGAAGCGAGAATATCGAGACATGGATAAAAACGTGAGGCGGTTAGAGAGAGAGAGTGAAGGGGCGACAAATGAAACATGAAAAGAACAATCATCAATAGGTTCAGCTCTAAAGGTTCAGCTCTTGGGCTATTTTCGAAGCGATATTCTTGAAGCCAATCGATGTTCCCGAGATTCGTTTGAATCGAACTCCATTCAGACTGAGACGTGGCAACTTGCAGACCTGAAAACATTTAGAATTAACTACAGTAACCAGATAGCTGGTGTACTCACCTCCATCTCCCATTGAACAAGTGAGTCTGTATTCGGATCACCGTGCACACACAGAATCATGTATCGTTCCCGTTGCTCGTAGTCACAACCGTTAGCGTCAAGAACTTTTCGAATTTCTCTGAAAAAACGTTATAAGTATATCGAAAACTAGAGTTCGAGAAATCTAAAATTTTCGTTTTTTATTTATTTTTTGAATTTTAGATTCTCCAAAAATCGACAAATTTTTTTTCGATATTTTGGAAAACAATCAAAATTTCCAAAATTTCTATTTTTTTTTAAATAATTTTTTATCTTTACTCCTCGGAAATTTTTTGATAAATTTTTTGCTCTTTTTCTCGTTTTTTTTCGAATTTTGTCTGAAAAAATCGACATTTTCGACTGACACCTTTGGCCCGAGTCGGTCCAAGTTAGCATATTTTGGTCATATATTGAGCGGTTTCTGTCGATTTTTTTTCTCAGTCAGCGAGTAGAAATTTGGATATTGGAAATTTGGATTTTTGGGATCTACTCATAAAAAAGTCTCATTATAAAATTGACTATTTTTTGATTATTTTGGGTATTTAAGAACTTTTTTAAAAATTTATATTTTTAGGCAGCACTCACCTCATCATATCATCCGGAGCCAATGAAGAAGTCGTCTTCATACTCCACGTGAACCGCAATGATCGTGGCTTGACGTCTCCTTCATGAATCGGAAGCGATGGTGCAACTTGTCCGGCACCTGGAGCAATTGGGCCAGACTGTTCCCGAATCGCAGCAAGAGCCGCCGCGGTTTGCTGTCCTTGTGATGCTCCGATGGTTCCAGCACGTCCTGATACTGGCTGGGTCATACTTTCTCGATTATGATCTCTGAAAATTGAAGGATAAGACTCTGATGGTGTGGGGGAGATGGGTGGGGGATTTCTAAAAAAACGCGGAGAATCATGATCAAAAGCGCTTCACTCACTCTACAAAACTAGAATTTCTTAAACAAAAAAAGTGAGAAAATGTGAAAAAAGGTGCAGAAAACCTATATTTTTTGGGATTCCGATTCAAAAGATAGACGAAAAAAGAGGAAAAAAAAGAAGTAGATAGAATATAAGCTCATGCCTTCGAATAGCCATTGCCTCTTCTGACAACTTTCTTCTATTCTCTTTCAGCATTTTCGTGACGGCTGGAGACACAATAACTGGAATCGGAGCCGTTGCTGAAGGAGCTGCGGGAGTTGAAACTGGAGCTGGTGGCTTTGAACGAACAATCGGAGCAACATAGTTGGAAGTAAAACGAGACGACAGTTGGGATGGGCTAAAACGTTTCGATTTTCCTACAGTAACCTAGAGAAATAAATTGCAAAATCAAAACCATGCGCTGCAAAAAGGCTGAGGGGCGGTAAGAACACAACGACATCACCAACATTCAAAAGAGCAACAAGAGGCGCTATGCTAAGCATGCTACAATACATTAGGGGAGAGAGAGAGTACTGTAGAAGGAGAGCAAGAAAGATAGCTGGTTACTGTAGGCCTTTGAGTACCTTTGTGTCATCGACATCGAATGGTGAAGCGAGGATCCACGTGGCTGATGGGCGGCTGCCGTGCTGCTACTGTAACAATACGAAAGATAGGAAAAAAGAAGGCATTCCACGTGGCTATATATCGTGTGATTAAATTTGTGAGTAGTTGAGTGGGTGGGTGGGGGTGATTAAAAAAAGAAAGTGTCCCGGTGCTTTTTTTGTTGAAAACTTAAAGGTGGAGAAGAGTAAGAAAATGTTTTTTTTTTTAATGACAGAAGATATACCGTCATGATCGAATATGACTGTACATTTTTTTTTAACGACTTTGCAAAAATAAATAAAACAGTTACTTTCGGTCACATATTCTGTCATTTAAAGTAGCAAAAAATGTTCTATTCCACCTTCAAATTGTTAATTGTAAGTTGGAACCGAAAAGAAAATTAAACCTGTTAGTTAACACAAAAAACTGAAAAAAAGACAAACCACAAGCACTTTATGATCAGAGTGACGAGAAAAATAGATGCAGGACAAAAAAGAAAAGAAATAACATACACACACAAAAAACTGAAAGATATAGTTTCAGAGAAAATTTAAAACAGGGAATCTGGCACCGGGCAGGGAGTTTTTTGGTAGAAAGTTTTAATAAATGTTACATGCATTACATTATTTCCTGTGATTATTTATGATTGGCCATTATTTGAGCAAAAAATGTGCAAAAAGAGAGAAAGAGAGAGTCTATAAAACGATAAAACAGGTGAATAAGACTGATGGTTACTGTAATTGAGAGTGATAACTCGGTGGGAAAATTTGTATTACTGATGATTAACGGGTGTAGTAGAGAAAAGGGTTACGGTACTTGAGCCTACCGTAACCCTATTCTCGCAATTTATCTTTAGCGTCTAGTTTCCACAGTTAGTCGGGTGTTTTTACGTGTTGTTTGGTGATAATGTGGTAGGGTAGGAGGGGGAACCCGTTTTTTTTCTAAAGTTTTCGATGCACGAACCGTCTCGTCAATTTGCTCAATTTGCTCCAGATTGTTGCTTCTGCATTGTTGGCCGATGGACCAGTTGCTCCAATTGAAACATTGCCCGGAGTTTCTCCAATTTCATCAGAACTGTCGTCGCCTCCCTGCAAAAAATCATTGAATTATTGATTGATAAATTTCAGATGAAAATTTAGATTAGTTCAGGGGTGGCCGAATTTTGGCATGTTTTTCCATTAATATTTTAAACCAAAAATTATTTAATTAATTTGAAAATTTCAAAGTTTTTTAAAGAATCGTTTCTAAAATTTTTGAATTTTTCCGAGTACCGTAAAATCAAACTTTCGTTGCAAATATACGGTTTTTAGAATGTTAAGTTTGAGTAATTCAAAGAAAAACATATATTTTTATAGCAAAACTATGAAAAATTTATGAAAAATCGACAGCAGCAAGAGTTTCAAATTACAGTAATCTTTAAAGGAGGGTACAATTTTGCATTCAACAGAATTTTTCGTGTCGAGACCGGATACCGTATTTTTGAGAAAAATCACAAAATTTCGCGTTTTGATGATATTTAATTTTTTGCTGAAATAACTGCCCATCTATTGATTCTTTTTGCAGTTTTTATTTAATTTTTTGCTTATTTTATAGTCTCGAATTTCTCGAACTGTTCTAAAATCAACAAAAACAATTTCACAGCATTTTCAAAAAAAAGCTTTTTGCAAAAAACGACGTTCACAATTGTGTGGGTAAGAAATCGAGGACACACCGAAATTGTGAGCATTTTGGCGCAAAAAACAAGAGAGACTCGGACAAAAGGAAAAATAAATCAAGAAACAGGGTGAATTTTCAGTGATTGGTTTAATTATGAAAAAAATGAATGAGTTGGTTGAGGTTGTTGATTGATTGATTTGGAAATCAAAAAATAAAAACCAAAAAAATCTATAAATGTTGTAAATATATAAAAATTAAATGAAAAAATGAAAAAAGCGAGAGAGCGCAAACACTACCTTGTCCTTCTCCGTTTTTCCATGGAAAGTCTGTCGATTACGAGTATTTCTAGGGAAAGCTGATGAAGATGATGATGTTGGCATTCCAGTGGAGGTAACGTTCACAGCTGTTGATGTTGGAATTTGATATGATGATGGTGTCACCGAGAACGACGCGTTATGTGTTAGTTGATGTTGATGTGGTGGATTTGTAGATGAAGATGAAGATGATGATGGAGCTTTTGGATGATATTGCTGAAAATACTTGAAGCTTCTGAAAATGGGGTTGAAAAAGGAAAGGAAAGATTTTGTTGTTGTTGTTGCAATGCAATGCAAAAACTTAATGATAGAATGAAAAATTATTGAAAATTAATTCGAAAGCGTTGGTTTATCAATTGAATTTTTTGAAAAATGTATGCGATTATTTATTTGATGTCTGTGAGTAGTTAAATTAAAAATATATAATAGATCGTACTGAAACGATTAAAAAATTTGAAAAATTCTTATTTCTCAAAAATATGAAATTTAAATAGCGGAAAAAATGAGAGTGTAATCGTAATCAATGATGTCGGTTTTCCAGAAATCTAAAACGAAAAACGACTTAAAAAAATAATTTCAGATCATTTCTTAACTTTTTAACGGAATTTTCTCTTTTTCTCAAAAAAAATTAACATATTTTTGACAAATCTATGACTTTCTCTTCGAGATTTCAAATTTTTAAATAGTTATTCTCTGTTTTTAAAACCATTTTTATCAATTTTTCGAAAAAAAATCATGCAAGACTTCGCAAAAAACCACATCAATCCGACAATTAAAAATCACATACATTTCCAGAAATTCACAGATAAAAAACGTTTTAAAAAAATTTGTTTTTTTTTGTTTTTGAATAAAATCAAAACAAAGGGCTAAGTGAACAATAGGGGTTGCAAGTGGGCACATAAGGAAAGCAAGCTTTACTCTTTTGTCTAGTTTTAGATAAATTTCGTTCTGTAAATTAGAAAAGAAGAAAACAAAGTATGTTTGAAGAAAAATAATTTTCAAACAAAACTAGAAAAAAGTGAGAGCATAGGAGCTTACCTGACTAGAAGCACCCGTAGAAGAAGGAGCACCCGATAATTGATTTGTGGCAGAAGCAGCAGCAGCAGCACCTCCTGATGATGCACCCATATTTGCACTATTGGTTGTTGCCGAACGAGACATTTGCTGTGATGTGGCTCGTTGTGGTGGACCTCCCGTCGCCACTGTCGGTCCCCCCGTTTGACCACTCTCGCTCAATTTCAATGATTCCATCGCAGTCATCATCTGTGATGGAGGCATTGATGGAGATTGGTGGATCATCGACGGCCTGAAATTTTATTGCATTTAATTTCATTTTATAAAGAATTTTTCATGTGTGAACAGGATATTTGATAGGGAAATACAATATTCTTATAACTACGAAAAGGATTAAGAATTGAAAAAAAAAATTATAATGGGCAATTTTATGTGTCTCCAAAAAATTGCATCGAAAATTGTATCGGCATATTTCTGATTAATAATTTAATTTTTCTGCAATTTTTTCTCATTCGACTTTTCGGAAAATGTTTAATATTTTAAATAACTTTTATTTTCATTAAAATCAACATAATCTGATGAATGAATTTTCAGATTTAAAAAACATTGAAATGTTATTTTTTTGGTAAATTTTTGATAAATAAAGATAAAAACTGTTGCCAATTTATTTCTAAAAATTTCCAGCGTTTTTCTTACACTCTTTATTTACTTTTTTCAAAATTTGGTTTCAAAAAAAAAAACATTTAATTTTCTTTTTTCATATTCCATTTTTTCTGATTCTGCCGAAAACTATCCTAAAATATTGGAAATACTTCGGTGATACCTTTTAGATTTTCATTCTTCATTTCTCAAAAATTTCGCAGTTTTTTCAAGAAAAAAACCTTATTAGTCTCGTTGATGCTCGGCAAATTGCTACCATTTTAAAAAACGACCAACCATAACCTCAAACCATTATCACACAACAACAATACGACTAAAAGGAATAAATAGTGAATAAGAAAGAGAGAAAGAGATAAAGAAGAGGATTCGAGCAATGAAAAGAAAGAAAAAAACTCAGCACCATTCGAAATGACGGTGTTCGCCTAAAATATGGCGACGTCGTCACAGTTGACTTCGTCGGTGTTGTTGTAGTAATATCTGGTGATGCAGCAGCAACATGTGTCAACGGTTCCACAATAAAGCTCGATGACGTGGAATTCGAGGTGGGTGGAGTTGGAAGTACACCACGTGTCATTCTTGACGAAGCAGTTGAGACGTAGAGTGCTCTCATCTGACGATCAAGCGTCGTATCTTCAAAATGATACGGTCTATCAGTGTCTGGAGGTGTCTGAAGATGTCGCGCATCAACCACCATTGTCTGATGACGTCGCCGAGGCGTTGCTGCTGATGGTTCCGAACGTCTTCCAGCTATTCCTGGCCTCCGTGGAGTTTCATATGATGTAGCTGCCGAAGAATCCAACAAAGATTTCAGAAGACTGTTGAGATGCAAATTCTGCCAGACGATCGGGCTGGAAACGAAAGGAGCACACTCTAGAGAACACACAAACGAACAACAACACACACACATGCGGATAAAAAACAGAAAATCAAACAGGAGGGGACATGAAACATGAAAAAACTAAAAACGGGGGGAACAATAGAGAAGAAGCATGCGTGTTTTTTTCTGTTGGAATTATATCAGAAAACTATACCAAACGAAGAACATCGAACCATAACACACAACCAAATTGAAGGATAAATATATAATTTATATATGAAAATAAATGAAATATTGGATAGAAAATGCTGTGAAACGCGCAAAATGTTAGTGAAATATGACGAAAAAAAGAAGAAAAAACTAAGGATTAGGTCTAAAAAGAAAGAAAATTGGTGATATGACAGAGGTAGAATAAAGAGAAAAATGGAAAATTTTGAGGTTATCTGGTCGTTTTTTTTTAAAATTATTTTGGTCAACAATTTGCGCGAGACAAGAATATTCGTTGTTGTAGGAATAAGTGAAATGAGAAGGCTGATGCTTCGTAAGGGATAGATTACCGATATGTTTGTTTGTTTGTTCAGGGTGAACTTTTTTGGGTTAGAATTTTGGAAATGTTAGAAGGAATGGGGAGTGATTTTTTGTAATCGTTTTCAAAAAGTGTATTATGGAAACGCCAGAAAAATCCTTTTTTGAAGTCCACGTGGAAAGGCTCCGCCTGCAAACAGTTGCGTCTCGTTAAGTATTTGGCGGCAAAACCGTAAATTCAAATTGAAAACATTTGAAATTACGGTTTTGAAGCCAAATACCAAACGAGACCCAGCTCCTGACAGTGAAGCGCGTTTTCACGGGCATTTTTCTGCGTTTCCGTAATATTTTTCTATTGGGAGGCGGGTGCAAGTGAAAATTTTGTGTGCTTGAGACTTTTGAACAGTTTCATGCTACTTTTGGAAATTTTTGGAAAAAAATTAATTATATTTATCTGACCCTTTTTTAAAGCCATATTTATTTACAGAAGGTGCAAAAGCGTATTTTTATAGCGTGAAAAATTTCTTTTCATGATAAAAAGGGGGTGACAAGGTGCTCCAAAACAAGTTTAAAAACTCACTTGGACTCTTTGGGTGTCTCACTGGATGCTTTCTGCTGCTGTTGTTCCTTGTCTGATGATGAAGTTGCATCTTCTGTTGGTACTTGAACAGCTGGAGAGGTTTGTGGTCCGACACCTCCGATCAATGGAACATTTCCATTCTGATTCTCACTGTTATTCTCGTCGTCGTCTTCTCGAATGACTGGTTCAGTCGGTGCGTGCGAGATTTGTGATCCAGATTTCTGAAGTGGCGCTGTCGACGTGGCAGACGATGAGGAAGAAGATGACGTGGCTGCAGTACCACCAGCCGCTGGAGTCTTATTGATGAGCTTTGACATCATTGTCGACGAGGTGAGTTGATTCATATACTGCTGCTGCTGAGCATGATCCCGATGACTTGGAATACCACCATTATTGGCTGCAACTGCACCTGTTGCAGTTCGATGTCCTTGTACAGCAGTCGAATTGAGCGGAATTCGTCCTTTTGGATCAGCAATCTTTCGAGTACCGGTGATTCCTGTTGAAGGTTGAGCAGCTGATGAGGTTGCCGTTGAGTTTCTATTGAATAGTGGCGGAATTTGAGCAATTTGCGTGGTGTTGGAGGCTGAAAATATGGGAATTTAATTCGTGTCCTTTTTCTTTTTGTGACCAATTTAGAAATCATTTTCACCCAATTCTCCACAAAAAACTCACAAGGCTTATAACTCGGCGGTTGCAATAAACTGATTGTCGCTTGCCGACTCGTCGGCTGAGCTCTCATCTGAACTCCACCATGCCTTGTTCCACTCATCACTACAGTACCACCAGCCGCCGTCGCTGCCGCATCGTTTTGCGAGCTTCTCCTCGACGACGAAGATCCTGACGATGGAGCTGCCGATGATTGCTGATGTTTCTGAGCATTCGCAGCCGATGCGAGCGCTGATCCTGCAGTGATTGATGCACCTGTGGCTGTTGCTGAGGATCGAGAGTATCGGGATGGCTGAAAATTAGGAAAATGAGATGAAACAAAAGTTTTGGACTATAAATTATAGGAGGTTGAATGTACTATAGGAGAGCAGGAATGCTTGGAAATTTTAGAGAATATAATTCCTGAGCCAGGAAGACGAAAATCAGAAAACTTTTGAAATGTTTTCAAATATATAAACTTGCAAGCATTCTTGTTCCTCGACATACTACAGTTTGCAGAAAATACGACACACAGACATAGACATTCATGCATTTCTAAAATTTGTGCGTGAATATAGGTTACTGTAGTAGGTGGATCCATACACACACACATAGAGACACAACATAATGATATCTCACATAGGGATGATGATGATCACTCACTGAAGCAGAGCTTCCAGACGCTGATGATGACGTCACATGCTCCCTAGTGATAACACCGGCCGGGTGCTGACCCAGAGACGACGAAACATTGATTGACGAATGGCTGAGCAGTGATTGGGCCATTGTGATTTCACTGGCATCCATCTGCAGAGACAAAACACACAGATTCAAAAAATAGTAGGAGAGAGAGAGAAATTGCGTTTTTTTTTCGAATAATGTTTTTTCAAGCTAGAAATATCACACAGACGCGAACTTTTGAGATTTTTCCGTGGTCTCGACACGAAAAATTTGTGTTAAATACGAAAAGGTTCGAGCCTTTAATGAGTACTGTATCTTCAAATTCATGTTGCTGCGGATTTGTTGAATCGATTTTTTGAAAAGTAAAGTTTTTTTCCTATAAAAAAAATTAAAAAACAAGAAAATTGGAAGTTACAGTACTCTTTAAAGGTGCGAACATTTTCGTAATTTACAGACCGGATGCCGTATTTTTGGAGCAAAATCGCACAATTTCGCGTATGGGTAATATCTAATTCCAGACAATTTTTTTAAAAGTTATCTAAAGACTATATCAAAAGCCGATACATAAATAGAGAAAAAGAGCAGCGATGAAAATTTGTTAGATTTAGTGGAACGGGGGAAGGATAAAAAGCGGAATTAAATAAATTTCAACCAGGGATATTGTAAATGGGATATTTAAACATTTTTTTTCAAAATGAATACCATGCGGTTTAGAAATTCGCGATTGGGTTATTAATACTCAAAGGCATAAAAATTGTGTAATAAGATCAATGGAATCTCGAATTAAAAATTGATTTTATTTTGTAAGGAATACAACTTACATCAGATTTTCGTTCTCCTAAAAGCAAATACGTTGCATGAATATCTTCAAACTTTTCCTTCTCGACGCTTTCCAAAATGGCGGCTTTGTTGAATCCGAGTTGGAAGATCTGTAAACATTTTATAAATTTGGAGGGAAATTTCATGGAATTTATTTTTAAAAGGAAAGCAATTTTGTTCAAAAATTAATTTAAAAAAGATAATTACTTTGACTTTTAGATTCAAAAAAAAAAGATTTCTACAATGAAATTTCGTATTTTTAAGTTGTTTAAAGCAAAATTGCCATTTTGTGTATTATAGATGGATAGTGGAAAAAAAAAAGCTTAAACCACCTTTTCGGTACCAAATCTTAAAAATTCAAATCCATTTTTCATTTTTCAAAGTTAAATATTGAAAAAAAAACATTTTTCGTCTAAAAGCTATCAGTTTGAATTTCTCTGATTTTGTGAAGCCCTGGTACGTTGGAGCGCACTTGCAAATTATATTTTTTTTCAATATTCATTTTTTCATTACAATTCGCCTAAGAGAATTACTTTGAAAATTGAATTTAATTAGGTGAAAAATTGAACTTTTTTCCAAATTCCAGCTTCAATTTAAAATTTTAAAAAATTGCAAAACTTTTTGAAAAAAATAATCATAAAACAGTTTTTAAACGTTTTTAATTATTATTTTTTTTCAATTTCCTCTTCCAAACAATGAATATCGTGAGAAAAATCAGATTTTTGCCTTAAAATACAATTTTTAATTTTTTCCAATGTTTTACAATGATTTTCGTCATAAAAACTCACCTGAATCAATTTCTCAATTCTCTGTTCATCAATTTGATCTTTTGGTGGCTCAATAAATGGCTTAAGCTCATCATCTTCATATCCCACATTCATCCATCGATCTTTCATAATATTATCCAATGATGATCTCCTTTGTGGATTGATAACAAGGAATTTCTTCAACAAATTCTCACAATCCGTTGACATATAGAACGGGATACGGTATTTTCCACGGAGCACACGTTCTCGAAGCTCTTTCAAATTTTGTCCATCAAATGGTAGACTTCCGGATACAAGAGTATAGAGAATTACACCAAGACTCCAAACATCTACTTCAGGACCATCGTACTTTTTACCGGAAAATAATTCTGGAGCAGCGTACGGTGGAGATCCACAAAATGTGTCGAGTTTGTTTCCAAGTGAGAAGGTATTCGAAAATCCAAAATCAGCAATTTTAATATTCATATCTTGATCGAGAAGCAAATTTTCAGCTTTCAAATCTCGATGAATTATATTTTTCGAATGCAAATATTGAACAGCAGAGACAATTTGTCGAAATTTGGCTCTTGCTTCTTTCTCTTTCATTCTTCCGTGTGCAACCAAATAATCAAATACTTCACCACCGGATGCATATTCGAGTACTAAATACAGTGTCTGTTCAGTTTCCATCACTTGATATAATTTCACAATATTCGGATGATCCAATTGTTTCATAATTTTCACTTCTCGGAACAATTTTTGAAGACTCGATGGGTTCAGAGCAGTCTTGTCGATAATTTTTATAGCGACTTCATGTCCGGTTATCACGTGCTTTGCGAGTTTTACCTGCAAAAATAATTAATTAAATGGTCATATATCTAAGATTTATTTTTGTCAGGCTGTTTCGTATTTCCGACTGGGAAAAAAAAAGATTTTTAATAAAAAGTTACGGTGCACGGTCTCCAAGGTCCGGACACGACTTAAAATGTTCTGAACAAAAGAGTGTACTCCTTTAAAGGGTACTGTAGTTGTGATTCCCTGTTTTTTGTGCAATGTTTTGCAAATTTTCACAATATGTCTATCATTTTTTCGAAGTTTATATTTCTTTCATGACTTTTATATGATTTTGGGTTTTCGAAAAATAAATTTTAAGCGTAAAAAAATGAAACCGAGATTTTTTTTTCTGAAATTTTCTCTCGTTTCTCAAAAAAAATATATAAAAAAGTTAAATTACTTCTCAAAAAGGAAATATCATTAACTATATATAAAAAAATACAGTTCGTCTGTCCGGAGTTTGTAGTCTATGTAGTCTTTGGAGTCTGTGACGTCACGCCCAAATTTCAGTGAGAATAGTGGGCGTGGCACCCTTCGTGGTGAGACCCATCGTGTTGAGACCCTACGTGGTGAGACCCTTCGTGGTGAGACCCTTCGTGGTGAGACCCATCGTGGTGAGACCCTTCGTGGTGAGACCCAAAATGTTGGCGTGAAATTCAAATTTTAAGTGAAAAAAATTTTGGCGGGAAATTCAAATTTTAAGTGAAAAAAATTTTGGCGGGAAATTCAAATTTTCAGTAAAAAAAATTTTGGCGGGAAATTCAAATTTTCAGTGAAAAAAATTTTAGCAGGAAATTCAAATTTTCAGTTAAAAAAATTTTGGCGGGAAATTCAATCAGTGAAAAAAATTTTGGCGGGAAATTCAAATTTTCAGTGAAAAAAATTTTGGCGGGAAATTCAAATTTTCAGTGAAAAAATTTTGGCGGGAAATTCAAATTTTCAGTGAAAAAAATTTTAGCAGGAAATTCAAATTTTCAGTAAAAAAAATTTTGGCGGGAAATTCAATCAGTGAAAAAAATTTTGGCAGGAAATTCAAATTTTCAGTAAAAAAAATTTTGGCGGGAAATTCAAATTTTCAGTGAAAAAAATTTTTGGCGGGAAATTCAAATTTTCAGTGAAAAAATTTTTGGCGGGAAATTCAAATTTTCAGTGAAAAAATTTTTGGCGGGAAATTCAAATTTTCAGTGAAAAAATTTTTGGCGGGAAATTCAAATTTTCAGTGAAAAAAATTTTAGCGGGAAATTCAAATTTTCAGTGAAAAAATTTTTGGCGGGAAATTCAAATTTTCTGAGAAACTTTTTGTTAGCTTAAGTACCACCTGGAACTGGCGAGACCCATCGTGGTGGGACCTTTAAAAATATGGGCGGGAGCTTCAAAATTTATGAGAAAAGAAATTTTGGCGGGAATTCAAATTTCCAAGAAAAATTTTGGCGGGAAATTCAAATTTTCTGAGAAAAAGATTTTGACGGGAAATTCAAATTTTCTGAGGAAAACATTTGGCGGGAAATTCAAATTTTGGTTCTGGAATCAATTTTTTGTTTCAGCACCTTCTGGAAGTTTCAAGAAAATTCTAGAATGTTCTAGAATCATCTGGAAAATTCAAAAAAGTTCTGAAATGCTCTACAACCTCCTATAACTGTAGGAGTTTTTATTTGTTTCGTCACATCTATATTCAAAGAACTTACTATTAGTAGTTAATTATTCAGACTTCTCCAGTTAAGGAAAGTTATTAACTTATTGAAAAACTGTAACTCTGTGGAATTTTTTCGGGGGAGGGGGACAGCTCGCCACGCCAACAGTGAGAAAAATAGTGTGGTGCGCGGACCTCGAATGATGTCGGCGGCTGATATTACCTGGGGTACCGCTTTTTGCCTTTTCCCCGTGAGTGAACGAGAAAAAGGCGGGGACTATTTTGGCGTACACGCAACGCAGTTTTATAATTTTGAGTGTAGAAAAATCAGAACATTCTAACTGTCTCTTTGAATTTTCTGAATCGAATACCATGGAAGAAGAAAATGCGATTTAATCGATGAAGTTTCAACTTTTTTAATGATACATTTTTGAATGATTAAAAGGACATCTATGTATTATACATTTTAAACTCCGCCAGTCGTTGGCCGCGCCGGAGGCGCGGTCATCGACTGGTTTTAATAAATAAAATTTTTAAAAAATTTGGAAAACAGAAAATTTGCCAAAAACCGGGAGTTTGTAACTACAGTAATCCTTAAAGGCGCTCGGTCGTGTCGAGACCGGCTACAGTATGTTTCAAGCTCTAATTTTTTGATAACTATTTTTTTTCGAAATTTCCAATCATCAAGTGCTCACCTTTGCAAAATTTCCCTTTCCAATAGTCTTCAATAGCTTATACTTTCCAACGTGTACATCCTGATCGTTGCGTCGTGCTGCCGATCGACTTGACATACCCGATTGTCCAGTAGATCGTGCATGTGATGAAGAGCTGGAAAAATTTTTATTGAAAACTGGTGGACTGGGGCTTTATTTTAATTTTAAATGTGAACTAAAATTAACTTTTTTCGGTTATGTGTGACATGATCTCCATCAGGTGACACTTTCACCGTTCGCCGTTTCCCAGATGAAGTTAGTGTGGGAGCCATCGGAGCTGTAGTGACCACTTCAGACACTTTTCGCTTCGGGATCAGAGATTCCTCCTCTTCCGGAATAGGCGTCACAGATGAACTACTTGGCTGGCACATAAATCTAGCGAGTAACGACGAGTATGCCGCATTGAACATATCGAATTAGGTCAAACGGACGCGTAAGAGCCCTGGGGCTCCCCGAAATGGAGCAAAGCGTGGAGGACGGACACACTGGAAAAAACGAGGAGAGCGCCGGCAGTAGAAGAGGAGCAAGCGAGCAAGAAGAAGAAGATGGGCGGCCTTTCTCCATACACATCCATCCATCCATCCATCCACACTTTGGAGAAGAGACACAAATTGCATCCATGTCTCTCTCTATCTGTCTGTATTCCTCTTGAAAAAAGTGTGAGCAAAAGGAGAAAAAAACTAAGAGGGAATATGTGTCCCCTTCTCTTTCTATTGCTCCCATCACATCGGAATTTCTCCAAAAAACCCTCCCCGCCGACCGATAAATGCCCCCACAAAGTGCTGCTCCAAGTGCTACATAAAATCGTGTCCCCCCCCCCCCCGCCATGCCTCTTCGTTTTTTCTAATTTCCCTTCGCGGACCCCCGTTTTTTTGTGGCTTTGATGGACGGGGCTCGTTGAATTTCTGTGTTTAAATTTTCATTCGATGCTGACTGCTTGCGGGGCCATCCAACGTCATCTCGTTGTGCTTGCAATTCTTCATTTTGAGTGAAGACGTCAGCACAGAGGGGAAGAAATGACGACTTTTACAGCCGATTTAATGAAAAAAAAAAACTCGAAAAATAGCGCTTCGGAAACTTTTTTTTTTCATTTGAGACGCGTTGTTCCAATAGAAAAGGAAGTTCCAGCCCCTCAGTTAGAAAAAATTGTTTTTCAAAAAGAAAACCGTTAAACTGCCTTTTTTGGATATAAAATCAAAGGTCAACCGAATCTAGAAACGTACTAATTATATTCGGCCACTTTGCCCCATTTAGTGGCTACGTTCATCATATTGCCCGTACCTCGTAGAACACAAAAAAAGTAAGGCGAACTCAGGCGCCGGACATAAAATGTAAAATCTGATGTTCAACAAGAACAACGATGGTCTTCTTCTATACTACAAGCTGCTATGATGAATCATGGAAAATTTCTTGCAGCACGACCAACGAAAAATTGAGGGGGCGATGAGTCATATTCAAGAAGAGAAGCAGCCGGAAAAAATATTTTGAAACAAGATAGAAACCTGGTCAATTCATATTCCGGAAAAAAGGTCCGAGGCTGTTGAGATGGATAATATGCAGAATGCCGTGAAGATGTGGAAGGTGGTGAATATGAATATGGATGATCGTCACAGCACAAATCATCGAGATCCAGTGCAAATGCGTACGATTTCTTCGTCATCTTAACAGTTCTTGAATCTTGAATCGCGAACAATAATTGAATAAAATAGTGTCGCACGTGAATGTGTAAGGTGATCCAGCAGCTTCTGAGCAGGTGTGTCAACCAGTCTGCACTGTCAGTCAGTTCAGTACAAAAATGAGTCAGTTCTTCAATTCTCTCAGTCGAGGCGCTTGTCGTTTTCTCACAACGTCTGCGTGTCCACCTCTCCTATTACTGACTCTCTTTCCGATAAGTCAATAATAAAAATTGAATAGATTGGGGGTGGAGGAGGTAGAACCGAATAGAATAGGACAACACACCAGGTGCACCGAGACGACGAAGATGGAGTTGAAAAAAAGAAGTTCGCGTCTCACTTTTCTTCTTTATAATCGTACTAACCGAGAAACTCATCACAAACTCTCGGATTGACGTGGCACTATTAAATAGGTTGAGAACTAAGAGGGTGGAGGAAACATGAAAATGTACACCAAAGAGCATCATTACAAAAGCAATGAATAGGGTTGTGCCAGTTTTTGGTTGTTAGTCAATTAGATTCCAGCTTACAGGAGCTCCAATAGCTTATCGATTGAAATGGTTCAAAGTCTATGAATCACATCCGGCGGGCCGTCAAAAATTGACTCCGTCATGTCTGTGAAGTAGTGATAAAGTTTCTGTTTTTGTGTGCCTATTGACTCATTTTTGACAGAAATTTGAAACATGGGATAGGTTGGAACTTTACAGTTTAACAGGGTGAGTTATTCTCATGGGTAAAGCATTTCGAAATTTTTTTGAAATGTTTTTATTCATTTTCAAAAAGTGGCAATCTACTTTTGGTAATCGGCCACAAAATTCTGCGAATTCTAAATTTCTCTAACGTTTTCCAAAAGTCGGCTAATATTCCAGATATTATTGTTAAGATTTTATACTCCTTAGATTCTTCACAAAATTTCCACTAGCGATCCTTCCCTTCAACATTTTCAAATCTTTTTCCCGAACATCATAAAATTCTCTAAAGTAACTCGAAACTGTACTACCGCTTACTTACTCGGGTGGCTTCCACATAAATTTCATAACTTCACGAATAACAGCTCCGCGTGGCAGTGTGTTGACCCCGTTGGAATAAACTGTTCTGGCTGACGGATGACGACGCAAAAGCGTCCCCAATCAGCTTTCACTCAAATTTCAGCTTTCGGTTCCGGGTTTTCAGCCGTTTGGGGACTGAAGAAACGCCAGAAATGTTCCGAAAAAATTTAGAATACACTGTGTGAGGAAAAACGACGACGATGAAAAAAACAGCAATGAACAGCAGAGAATAAGGAAAAGGAGAAGCTACTGCTGCGTCAATGTCAGTAAAAAGAGGATGAATCAGTCTTTCTTTGAGAGGATGAATATTGAAGGCCCCGAGGGCTCGGGGGTAGAGAATGAGACACGACAAAAAGTCGAAAAAGAAGACAGCAAAAAAAGCAAAGCAAAAAGAAACAGAGGAGGATTGAGCTGTGAAGCAGAGAACAAAAAACTCGAAATGACAGATCGCTTTTTTGAAAGGAAGAGCTATTCGTTTGAAAAGGGCACAATTTCGAACGTATTGGTCCGCGTTGGTACAGCTCAATAGAACATTCTAAAGCAGTGCTTTTTTGTTGAACATTTTTGGATGGATAAAATTTATAGACCTGTAAATATAAATGTACTTTTGGAAACATAAAATTCGTGATCACGCTTTGAAAATTTATAATCACTTTTTTATTACTAAACCGCAAAATTATACGTTTCAAGGAAAAAAAACATTAGTGCTATCAAAAAAAAATAAATAAAAAAAAATAAAACGTCATTGTGATAACCTACATACGCATTCTGCAAAAGCAACACCTCAATTAGTGGTATTTATCAGGGAAAACAAAAAAAAACATTCAAACAAAATGACCAGAAAACGTGATTCTTGTCTGGAAAATTATGAAAAAAAAAGTTGAATGCAGTCAGAGATATCACCATGTTTTTTCTCGTCAAAACTAAGAAATGAGGGATTAGAAGGCTAGATGAGAATGAAAAACGACGACGACGGGATTGAAAAGAATGGAAAATGCTGGTGGCGGAGGTTCCGGAATGGATTAGCACACACAGAGGACATGGATATACATATTGAGAAGAGTGTTCAGCTCAGCGCAGAGCACACATACTAGTTGTTGGACCACCACAAACCGCGTCCTAAATTCATTGAAAATTCCAAAGAGATTGTTCTCCTCTCTGACGGCCGAGTAGACTTCGACCCCCAGCAGCAGTTATGGAGAGGAAGAAAAAAGAGCGTGTGGTGAAAAAGTTCCACTAGCATGGACAAATATGGAAATAGTAAAGCTCTTTTGAAAGAACATTAGCCCTGCGGAGAGGATGAAATATGATGATGATGTATTCTGATTCGGATTGAAAAAGCTTAAACAACAGCTTTTCAACTTTTCAGGATCAGTGAGCTTTTAGTCTAAAGAGATACTGAAAATGACGACTAAGACGTCAAAAAGACGAAGAAGAAGAAACAACAGAAATAGGAAGAAGGCGACGAATAGGAAGAAGAAGAAGGAAGCGTAATTTGCATAATATTCGAGTAGTGTATGCTACGTGTGTCTGTGTATGTGTGCTTACTCCCCCTCTTATTCTCGCCACCCCTAATTATTGGGACTTGTTCGGCTTTTGAGTAGAAAAGACATCATCAAGATGGCTCATTCGATTACTTGGTCTTTGGAATTGAAGAGAGACCTCGGAAATTGTGAACATTTTGACATTTTTATTTACATTTTCAATTTTTTTTTATTTTTACACTTTTAAAATATTCAGAAAGGTCAGCAACCTTCAACTGTACAATAAGTCGTTATTATGCAAATTGAGTATTAAAAACTTGGCACTTTTGAAACCATTTTTGGATTAAAATCGAATAAATTATTTTTTTTTGTAGGAAAAAAATTTAAAAAAAAAACAACAATTCTGTTTACTTGTTCTGTACAATTGAAAAAAGTGATTCAAAAACAAAAGCCTTTTCTTATCAGTAAGTGTTGATATCGAAAGCTTCTCTCCGAGCATCAATCATAAAAAAGTGTCTCGTCAAAAAGTACAAAAGGGAGAAGGAGTTCTTTGTTAAAAGTATCTCTGAACCATTGGGAGCAGTTTGAATTTTTCAAAGTTGTCATAGAATTACTAGAAAAATAGTCTTCTGAAGAGATTGAGAGAAAAAGGAAAAAGCCGCCGAATATCTGTGGGTGCAAACAACTAACGAAGAATTGAAAATAAGTCAGTGAAGATTCGAAAAACAAACAATTTGTGAAGAAATCAACGAACGAGGAGAGATGGGCGAGAGAAAATTGAGACAAACTGCAGTGAGAAAACCAACGGGCAAAAAATTAAAACTATTTCGGGAAGTTGGTTCAAACTTTGATCAATTTGTTAAACTAACCCTTCAAAATGACCCCGAAAATACCGAATTTCATAACGAGACCTTTCAAAATTACAAATGGCTAAATTTCAGCAAAAATATCGAATTTGTCAACTTTTCCTAGTCTTAGAGGCCGGAAATTGTTGTTTTTTTTTTCGTTAAGTTAAACATATTTCCAGCCGAGAGGTTACTAAAATATCGACTTTAAATGAAAAAATTGGAGATTTTAGCTGTAATTAAGTCATTTTAGAAATTCTGAAAGACCTCGTTATTTTGAGTGAAATGAAGCAAACTATTGAATTTTTTCAACAATCGAAACCAGAAGCATGGAAAACAACAAATTTTCCCCCATACCTGTGTCCGATGGAAACAATTTCACATTTTTAATTTTAATTGAAAAATAAATGTTTCCGCTTTTTCTCCTTTTTTTTTCTTTAAGAAAAAAAAAAACACTCACCTTCCAGACGTTGGATGGGATCTCCCACTACTCGAATATCTAGCCGAGCTTCCACCCGATGAAGCAGCCGGTGCTCCTGATGATGCCGTTGTGGTGGCTCCAGATGTTCCTCCGCCACCGGTGGCAGTTGCCGTCGACGTTCCGTTCATTTCTTGTGCAGGACGTCGATGATGTGATGAAGAAGTTGAGGATTCTGTTGATGGGCGCGCCGGATGCTGAAATTTAAGGATTTAAAAATTTTTATTGGGCAGGTCAACATTTGAAAAAAAAATCAAATTTTGTTCAAATCTGAAATTTCGCTAACTTTTTTTGTCGCAGCAGATGTAATGCATTTTTATCGATATCGACTATAAAATTTTTTTAACCAACGAATTAACGGAAGATAAACTATCAAAATTTGTTATACCGGGTGATTATTCAATAAAAACTGTATTTACACCAGGACAAGTAGCGAAATTTCAGATTTTAAAAGAATTGGCTCGGCAAAAAATGTTGGAATGTTTTATTAGAAATTTCATTACGAAATTCGTTAGTTTCGGATTCATTTAAGCAAAAATATTAAAGGTTAACGAATATTTTGACTTAGACTATCGCCGGTCCTCATATTTAGCAGAAAAATTAATTTTTATACAGCTGTCCTACCTTTTTTTGACCATTTTTCTTAGAAATTCCCATAAAATAGCCTGAAACTCTGGACATTTTGTATGGCGGTTTGCCAGGTCGACAACGAACAAAACGAATGATTTCTATATTGAAAAATTCTCTCCCACCTCTCTCTCTCTCTCTTTTTTTTCTCAATTTTTCATGCAACAAACAACATTTTTGTTCTGTCTCCCCACATCTCGCGCCCCGTCGAAGTTTTCCATCCACAGGTCGTCAATTTCCGTTTTTCGTCATATTTCTATCAGTTTTCAGCGAAAAAAACGACGAGGAAGATATATATTGAGAAAACTAGGAAACACGAACAAGGTAAATTGAGTGATGATGGGAGCGACGGCGGCGGCGGCGCAACGGAACGTCGTTGTCATCATCAAATAACACTGTCTGTTACTCGGAACTCTCTTTATTTTCTTTTATCACTAATCTTCTCGAAGACCGCCCGTGTCTTGGATGAGATCTTTTGTGTTGCACCGAACACAGAAAGTTCACACAGAAAGTTCTTAGACTTGAAAAAAATATACATTTTTTCTGAGATCTTACTTTCAAATTTGCAGTTTTCAATCCGCTTCCACTCGATTTCCTTGTTCCGCTATTTGTTGAATGCGGAATTTGACCGGGTGGCTGATTTGACGACTGTTTATCCTGAAAAATAAATAGTTTAGTTTTGTAACCCGAGTTTCAGGACGTTTGAGCGATTATTATATCAGATTCAAAGTTGATTATGAGAAAACAATGAATAAATATCGATTTCAAAAATATTTTATCAGTTTTCCCGTTATCAAACGCTTGGAATTATCGGTTTTGCCATGTAAAAAGCGAAAAAATGTGAAAAATTAATTTAAAAAAATGAGATGGCCTAGATATCCACACGTCGGTTTCTAGGCCACCGCTACACTTTTCGGCGGTAGTTTGAAAATTGAAACGAACCTTATTAGATTTCTGGTTTTCTTTCGATGATTTCTGCTGATTATCCCCTGGAGGCGTGTTCACATGCTCCTGAAATAAATTTCCTTATAAAAAATGCAAATAAAAGTGCAGAAAATTATGAATAAAGTAGGCATATGGCTAGGAAGATATTCAAGTGGAACATTTTTTTACTCGTTCTGACGTTGGTAGTGGTGTTGGCTGACGTATTTTAAAACATTTTCAAATAATCGATAAGTGTTTCGGTTTCAAAGAGCTCTTGATGAGAAAACGAGAGAGAGAAATTGGAGGAAAGAAGGCTGAGAGAGAGTGGAGAGTGCAGAGAAACAGACAGAAGAAGCTTCTTGGAAGTGAGGAGAGCACAACTGACGCATGATTCGGTGCAAAACAGTATTGTACAGAAGTTTGTGATAACGATTGTTGACTGAAAAAGGAACTAAAATTTGCACGTAAAAGTAATTTTAAAACCTTCTAAAGTTAAAATGAAATCGACAACATTCAAATTTTTGAATGATAGCCTAACTTTCCAAGAATATAATACTAGGCCACAGCAATGTAACACTCCCAATCTGTTATTCCTCCGTGCGCGCGCGCGTGTAACACCCGTAACAATCCGAAATTCAAATAGAACGAAGCCATGTTCGCCTCACAATCAGTGTTATTTCTCGGGGAAGAGCGAGATTGGGAGGGGAGTGTTCTGTGTTGTCTCAATTCTTCTTTCTCGGTGAATAATATGAGAGTGTTACAAACTAGCTTCTTCTTCTTCTTATTCTTATTTCTCTACCGCCACCACCACCATCATCATCATCGTCACCAGCTGGACTTGTTGTACATTCATTCAGTATGGGGTCGGTGGTGGAAAAAAATGGAGAAGGTAAAACAAACAATGGATGAAAAAATAGAGAGGAAAATTGAAAGAAGAAGAGAGAAAATGGGAGAGAAAGAAGTGGTGGGAATCTAGAGAATAAAATGAAATGCTAGAGTGATTTGAACTTTTTACGTACTTGAAGAAGGAAAAGTTCACATGAACTACAGAGCTAGGTGTTCTTATTCTGCAGCTTTCTGTAGCGTCTACCCAAAGGCGCATGCATTTATTCATATGGGTCTCGCCGCGAAAAAATAGTGAATACGAAAGATTTTTCCTATTGTGCATATTTAGTGACATAAACTCATACACTTAAACGTGACTTCATTTAATTTCTAATATAAAATTATTTGAAAAATAACTAAATTAATTTTTGGACTTTTCTCGTGGTGTGGCCCATTCGAATAAATCTGTACGTACGAGACACAGAGCGAAATATGCGACGTGGCCTTAAAGTATATCAGCGGCCTAGTTTTTTTTGCAAAATTACGATTGCAACAGATTTCAAGAGCAAATCTCAACACTAGTGTTGTTAACGCATATTACTGTTCAGTAAAAAATTAATGGCCTGGGCTGTGAAACCTCGGCCATGGGTGCTTCAGACGTTCAATGACCTACAATCGTCAAACAACTTTCCTATTGACCGAGAAGCGTGAAGTGGAAAAGGAAAAGGAGTTTCTAGGCGAAAAAAGTGGGCGCGGGCGGGAGGACAATCACCAAAATCACACGCGGACCGGGAAAAAAGGGCGTGGTGGTGGGAGGTTGGGGTGACTGAATTCTCATTTTAGGAATGGTTTTGGTCTATTTGAGTGAGTGAGTGTTGTCCTTGAGACTAACGGAGGACACTCCTATACTCTCTTTCTCTCTGTCAATCTACAACAACTCTTTTTGTTCGTTTTACGCTAGAATGGTTAGATAGACGTGTGGAATAGTGATGCTGGAACTAAGAGAGAGCACAGAGAAATTGGAAAAATGGAACTTTTTTCATGTTGAAACTATGCATAATAGAGAAAAAGTGGAGGGAAACTTGATATAAAAAGTTATGTTACAGTAACTTGATCTGCCATTTTAGTTCAGAACTTCAAAACATAAAACCTCAAAAACCCAAAAACCACCTGCTAATCAATTTCCCATTTCTTTTCCTGTTCCTTATCATTCCATTACTTCTTATCATACAATTTTTGTCCTTTGCACATGAAAATGGTGTGATTGTTTGTTTTTTAGTAGGTTCAGAATAAAAATTCAAGAAAATCCCAATGAAGCCGAACAAAAAACCGATTAATTAAAAACGATTGAACTCATGCGGAATGGCCTAATTTATACGTGTGGGACAGGTTTGATTGATCATGAATTGAGATCAGAAATTCAAAACAGTTTTGGGCGTAGATTTACGAGGGGAAATTGGGGGAGGAAAATTGAAAACTTTTTGGTTAATTTCAGGGAAAAGTTTGAATTTGAGAGCAAGAAGAAAGGCTAGGTCTTGTAAAGCGGTTATATTTTGTAGAATTGTGCTACGTGGCCGCCAAAAATATTGATAACCGAGTTTTTTATCGCAGATTTTTCTATAGTTAAAACCTAGGGTGCTGTAAAATAATATCCAGAAAAAAAGAAACAAAAACACTTAAAACAGATAATTTCCTGACTTGAGGCCCAATCAGTCTAATAGGAAAATGTCACAAAAATGTATAGACTAGAAATTGCAAACCGGGAGGCGAAACTGCCACGATTAGGGCGAGGAAAGAGGCAAGCGAGAAGCTCCCTCTTCACGCCTCGATCGGCTAGAATTCCGAGTCCGGACAAATTTGAACAAATTTTAAAATACAAAGGATTCAGTAATTCGAGGGTTCCAAACCAGATGATATTTTGGTAGAAAATGTTAATGTGAATTCTAAATTTGTAGTGAAAAATAAGTCACATGTAGCATGAATACTAGACGAATCCATTATCCTTGACAAAATGTCACATGGTGAATACCCTAAAAGTACACTTAGGACTATTTCAGATAAAATGTGGTGTTCGAGGCCCATGAAATTAGGATCAATTGAAATATAAAAAGTGTGTTGAAAAGTGTTCTTGTGTCAGGGTGAAAACCCCAAAACTTGCTTCGAAATCAGGTCACTCGCTACGACTTTCAAGAGGGCCGAGAAAAAGTGACGAGAAGAAAGAGAGAGAGAAAGAAGAACAGACATTGTGTGGTGTCCAAACCAAAAGAGACGCAGTGAAACAAACAGAGTGTGTGTGCTTGAATCAAAATGAGAGATTATTTCATAGATGAGAGACGGCACGCGAGACGCTAGACACGAACTGACCATGTCTATTTGCATTCACCTGTGTGAGGATGGAAGAATAAGGGGAGACGGGGGACCACCGCTTTTATATCTCTTGTCTCACTCCAGCATTTTCAATACTATTTCCGAGAGCGGTGTTCTATCCGTTTTTACCGTTATGTCTCTAACTAGTGGAGGGAATAAGAGAGAAAAAGAGAAATGGTGCGCCGCTAGGGCCTGTCGTCGCCGACGCGTAATATCATATATTTATATTATATATATATACATATTTATAAATGTGTCTCTGTGTGTTCAATGCGTTGAGAACGGAACACTCTGCTGGGTCAAAATGTTATTAGTAATTGGAGAATGAAGCATAACGGATCGTCTAGAAAAGTTGTGAAGCTTTTGGGTAGGTAGAGGAGTTGTGGTGGCGCCTCTCACTCGGAGGACAGGAGATGTAACACTCAATTTCAGTGCAAATCCTGTAGACTTCCAAAAAATGAGGCTCAGCTTCTTTCAATCTTACAAAAATTAAAATTGTTGATACATTTCATGATACTTTCAAAAATCAAGTTGACAAGGTTTCAAATTTATCTAGAATCTCACTGGATATACATATGATGACTTTTTGCAAAATCCTTGCCTTAACTATCCTCATTATTTTATTCTACTGTCAACTTAAAATGAAGAGAGTTAAAAGAAAATATATAACTGATAGACAGTAAGATATGAAAAATTAAGAAAAAATCTAGAAGTCGATCAACAACCAGAACAAATTTTCAAGTTATTTACAATAAATTGTCAAAATGGTAGACAATGCTCAACTACTCGGCAGTTTGCTACTCCTGGCGCGCGCACGTTTCGCACCGGGTGCGCGGACGGAGCGCGCTAGTAATAATGTCTCGAACGCCCGGCGCACTCTCTGCGCGCGCCCCGCGCATTTGATACAAATTTGGTCACGGCTCGTTCCCCATCTTTTCATGATTTTATCAAATACATTGGCAATGTGGAATACTGGGTATATTTAAATTTAATTTTATTAAAGTGAAAAGCTTTAAAAAAATTAAAAACTTCAAAATTAAAAATTGTTCCGTTGTGCAGCAAGTTCTCTTCTTCCTTTGTTGGAGTTCCTGAAGTTCTTTCGATGGACCTGAAAAATAAAAAAGTTAATTTCATTCATTGAAACATTTTTCATGTTCATTTGAAAAAGAAAAAAGAACTTACAGAAATCAGGGAAATCAAACAACTTCAAAAATCTTATTTCCAAAGGTCCCTCGTGCATTGGCCGTGTGGAGGTGGTGAACCCAATTCATCTCCATACCTTTGCTGCCTTTCTGAAAATATCAAATTATGTTTATAAATAATTGCTATGTATAAAAGAGGTCAAAGACCTGGTCGTTATCAAATTATTACTCATTTCGAGGAAATCGTTTTTATAATCTTACCGATGAACTAATTCGTTTAAATCCTCTGAAGATGTGATTCGTCTCAGCATTTATGCACTTTCTGCAAATTTTTTCATTAATATTTAATTGAAATTTAATAAAAAATAAAGAAAATGCGTAAAGTCGAAAAAAAAACTGAAAAAACACAGCTTGAAAAACTTGGCAGAGTTGAAATCTCGGCCGCGGCCGCGATCTGCGGAGGGTGCGCGCACGGATCGCGCACGGGGCGCGTACAGAGCGTGGACGATCCGCGCACAGAGCGTCGACGATGTGGGGATTATGTTTTTTCTACGTGAATTTGAGGATTGGGAAGTCAAAACACTATAAATTGCCTATATACCGGTACTTTCTATATACGGATCAATATATACACAAACATATCACCATACTTTTCCTATTAATTGTGTCCCATTTGACAACTGCAACCTCAAGCCAATAATTGTTCCATTTTGAACGATTACACATTCATACTCTTGATTACATAGTTATTAATATATAAAGTTCAGAAATAAGCACGTTTATTTTATTTTCTGGTTCCTGCTTCGTTCTTGCCAGACTCTATTCGCATCCAGTGCGCATACTATGCGCGCCTCGGGCGCGTCCTTTGCGCTTCAGGTGCGCGCGCCAGGCGGACTCCCTTATTATCGCGCGCCAGGCGCAAAACGTGCGCGCCCCAGGAGAAGCGAACTGCCGAGTACCTAGCCATCAATCGAAAAATGTTCTTCGAAAAACTGTTTTCCCTAGTAAAAGCTAGTTTTTTACTTCTTCTGATTATTTACTTATTCTCTTTTTTTTCTGTGATAATTCCGTGTTATATTTACTCAAAGTCATCCAGAAAAGAAATCAAACAAAACTGGTTGAGAGTGGTGGCGGTGATTCTAGTAGATCAAATACTGATTTTTGATCCTTATCTTTTTTCTCTCAATTTATCGGCTCATTTTATATTTATTCAAATCAATCTTGAGAAAAATTCACTTGAAACTAATTTATAAGGAAAACTGTATCTATGGGCAGTTTTCAATTGGTAATTTATCTGAAGATAAGGATCTAAAAGAAAAAATAATGAATTACGTACCAAGAAAACTTTGAATTAAAAACAACTATGGCCTTCAAAATTGCAAAAAATTATGTACATAAAATTCAATTATGATGTTTCTAAATTTGAGCAAAATTGAGTTTCCCGAAAATTAATACTCGTGAGGTTAAGAAACATTCGTTCTACTCATAGTAGGAATAAAAATAACCACCTAAAAATTAAGAGAATTTTGCAAAAAAAAAAATCAAAGCCGTAGGTGAGTCTATTTTTGATTTTCCGAGTGTTTGGCCATTTTCCATTTAAAGGCATAAACAGTATAAAAAGGATTGGAAACTGAAATTAACGGCAACTTTCAGGTTTTTGGATATTTTAGGATTAAGAAGTGGGAATTCAATTTTAAGAATTAAAAGATATTTCCCAAGAGAACCCCCAAATATTTGTTAAAGAAACCTGGAAGTATATTTTTTACAGTGCTTTACAAATAAGTTGGCGTTTATTCGAAAAATACTCCAAACTCACACTTCCGACGGCGCCTCAAATTTTATGTAATAATCGTTAATTAGTGCTAACTATAAGGTACCAGGTACAAACATAATGGGCAGCTGTCCACAGACAAGATGGATGAAATGAGTCATCAAATCGATTTAACTGAAGGCCAACACCACATAGTGGTGGTAGTAGTGCCCGGGACATTCACAAATGAACACTTTTCGGGCGGCCCTTTTCCCTCGCCACTCTTCCTTTTCTCTTCTATTCTTCTTGCGGGAGGCTAGTGGCTTGACAGAAAGAGAAAAAGAGGTAAAGATTTTCGAAATGAAATGAGAGAGAGAGCACATAAGATTGTAGAGAAAAAGAGAAGTTGAGACGACATGCGAGGCCACCGGGATTCGGTGGGTCCCGAAGGGAAACGCTATTTTCAGACTAGGCAGATTTTGCAAACCCCTTCTAAAGCAATCTGTGATATCTTACTAGATTTTGGGGTAAATCAGAAGTATGTGAAAATGTACATGTGCGTCGACAGTGTGGCGCCATGTAAATTACTTATCGACTGACTTAGAACAACCTGTTTCGAATGACTGGACATGTGTTATGCTACCGGTATTCATTGTGTTTACGAGGTAAATGTATTGGATTTATTGTAAAAATGGGAAAAAAAACGTATATAGTTGCACTTATAATTTATGAATAAAATTACAGGTATTTAGACGCACGGCAAGTTTTCAAGTTTTTCACTCTCCGAGAATTGCTTTAGGGTATGGTAATGCTCATTACGGCAAACCTGCCGCGAGATAGCTTTTATTGAAACATAATTGCGGGCCAAATTTAATGCGAATTGTTAAAGTAATTTCAGTTGAAGTTGTGATCCCTGGACATAATACTTTATGAGCTGATTTGGCAGTAATATAATCAGATAATCAAATAGTAAAATAGACTCGAAAAAAATCGAGTTTATTACCGTCAAATAAAATTTTTTGAAGGTTATTTTACACGGCTTGACAAACGAGCTCTACCAAAAAATACTCTTAATCTATTTTCTAAAAATAGTAGCGGCCTTTCTTGAGAAAAAAAACCCTTCAAACCGCTGAGTATACAATGACCAAACTATATACGTACAAGTACCACTTCTCGAGCCGTGTTTCGTTTTTATTTGAAAAAAAGTGGTTTATCGTAAGCCCGTCAAATGGAAAAGCGGTAGAAAATATGTGGTCAGGTACTAGATACTATGCATTAGATGCCGGTCTCTGGTTAGTCTCCCTCACTGAAAAAAACTAATTTTTAATGTGAATCTTGGCCACAATTGACCTAGTTTGAACCCTATTTTTTTGCTTGGTGGTTAACTAAAAACAATAGAATTTATTTCAAGGAAAATCAATAGAAAATTATTACGAAACCATTTTTTGAGATCGTGATCATATGTTCTTTTCAATCATGCTTTACGTCAGAGTTTCATCATAAGTAATATAAAATTCCAACAAAAAAGAAGTAGTAACCAAACACAAACCAACTGAACAACTGAAAAAGGAAAGAAAGAGGGAAAAAGTTCGACCACAAAAAAAGAAGAATAGAAAAAAATGGCAATACTTTCAAAATGCAATTACGTTCAGAAATCGAATTGTTCTGTAAGACGTAGCTTTACTAAACTTATAAAGGGGCAAGAAAAGAAGAGAGGATAGAAGGATCATGCATGCCTAGAAGATAATTTTGTACCAAAAAAACTAAAAAGAAATCATAGAGAAGTTATGTACTTACTGGTTTTTTGCCGACTGACGCCGAGCTCATTGTTGATAGAAAATAGCCTAAATTCTGCAGGTTTTGGTGGGAATTGGGAAGAAATCAAAATGGAAAAAGAAACAAAGAAAATTGAAAAGAAACTTTGAAAATGATGTGGTCATTAGATGAAAAGATGCAAAGAAAGGTTTTCAATTGAAGGCAAAATGACAACTGACACTTTGTGAAACTTGGGGTTTAAACGAAGATAGAAAACACTTTAAATTATATGGATTAGCGATAAAAATAGACGGAAAAAATACTCGTATGATTTTTATCAGAGGGCTTCACTCTGGGTCATTTTTAAAACTCGTCTTCGGAGATTTTTGAGATAAGAACTGATGGCATAGATCAGAAGATTTTAAATTTTTTAAAAGTTTATTCCTTTTGGAAATGAAGATAAAGATAGGCAAATACAAATGAGTTTTGTACATTTTATAAATTTTAAATTAAAATTTATGACCCTTTCTGTAAATTTGTAAGATTATCGTAAATTTGATACTTTAAAAATCAACACATCTAATTTTTAAATTTTATAAATTTTCAAGCAGTTTTTTCCGATTTCTTGGAAATTCGAAAATGTAGTTTTTCGATTTTTCAAAAATTTTTCATCAATATTCTGGAAAGCAATATTTTTATAACTGTAGTAGAGCTATACGTACGACTTTTCAAATTAAAGAAAAAAAGAAAATTTCCAGGTAGGCACGAAATGCCCGCTTGGCTTAAAGGTGACCCACACCTGCTTATATTGCAAAAATTGCGAAAATGTAATATTTTTCGTGTTTCCTAATTGCAATTTAAACACACACAATGGTTAAATGTGACTGTTCATACACAAAACTCTGAAGCACAGGTTAATAGGCACGTAGGTAGGTAGGCATAAATCAGTCATTTACGCCTGAAGCCCTAACCAAGAATGAATTCAAGTCTATGCACTATAGTTCTCCTAAGCCCATTATAAATGACTCAGCTTCATAATTGAAAATTTTTTATACGAGATGTGACTTTTCTTGACCTGGATGTTATCTCTCATTCTGAAAAAAGAAGAAATATCTAATTTTATTCCTTTTGAATATTTTTGAGTGCTCGTGACCTCTGGTGCCCCCTCTCACAAATGACATAGAGTTCAATGGATCCATTCAGTTTTGGATTAGAGCAGAACGAAAATGGGAATTATTTGAAATTGTATCTCGTAGAAAATTTTCAAAATCAGAAATCAAAAGTTCACCGCAACTCCTGACTCGCATCACCCGACCTGCTCAAATTAAATTTTGCCTTTCTTCTCAAAACACGAGAGCACAATTTTGGGTCTCAACGAAAAAAGTGGAGCTCCTAATAGAACTTCCTTCCAATGGCAGTCAGTAGACTTTTATGACTATTTTAGGAACGTTTTTTTGCAAAGTACGTGCTTCCAAAAGCAATAGAGGCTCTTCCATCAAAAAATGACGATATTGAATGTTGAGGGGGGCGGAGAGAGAGAAAATGAAAAGCTTCAATAAGTCATCGACTTACAGAACATTTTTTGGTCAGTATTTAGAAGTACTCGTCATCAGAAAAGAGAAGAAAGGAGGAAGAAGAAATAAAATGAATGGGAAAAATCAGTGAAGCTGAAAATGGGCGGAAAACGAAAAAAAAAACGAGGCGGATGAAAAAATGGAGAGGAATAGGGCAGAGAACAAGACTTTCGTTCTTTTGTTACAATATTGACAAAAGGTTATTCTAATTTTTTTCTCAGATTAGAATATCCAAAAAAATTTTTTTTTATTTTTTAATATGAAAAAAAATCTGAATTTAAAAAAGCTATAAAATTGTTCTCCTAAAATCCTAAAAAATCAAATAGAATTTTTTTTTGAGTTTTTGCATCATACTATTTCAAAACGTTGATTCATTTTCATTCAAAATTTTTTAAAATTCAACTATAAACAGTGGTTTGAAAATTAATGACGACATTTCAAAAATGCGAAAATCATCAAAAATATTTGAAAAATGAACTCCCACTCACGAAAAGAGCAAATATTTTGTTATTCTCAACTTTTTATTTGTTCAGCAAATTATTTTTTTTGATAATCCGTTGAAAATTTATCGTGGCGCGACCGTGAATGCTAGTTTTCAAGGCGACCCACGCCTGTTTCGTGCCTACTGTCAAGGTACCAAATTTCAACAAAAATGTTAAAATAGGATAAATGTGAGCAATCCAAAATCAGAAACAATGAAGACTGGAGCTCACACCCAAAGTCCAGAAAAAAAGGTGTTCACGTAGTCAGGCAGGCATTTCTATCGAGAACTATTGAGAATATCTCACCAGTTCAATAGAATTTTTAGTTGTTTTGGAGTAGAATTTAAAAAATTCTAATTTTGAAATTTCAGAAAGAAAGGAGCTACATAAATTAGAAAAACAACTTACGAAATATTCTAGATCAAACTAAATATTTTCAAAAATGCATTTCCTTTGCTTCTTAAATGGCAAAATTTGGAAAAAGACTCAAAGTATTAAAAAAGGAACGGCACTTAGATGTTTGATGTCCAGTTGACCACTAATTAAATCGTTTTTCGGAAATGGCTCATAAATTTGACGTCGTTATTTTTTCGGGTGCTTGGAGCTCATGCCTCCCAAGGAAGTCGATCGACGAGGCAAGAAGATGTGAAACGAAATAGTAAGCATTTCAAGGAGATCTGAGAGAAACTAGTGTTCGAGAACAGGTCAGAGAAGTAGAGGAAAACGAAGAAAAATAAGAAGGACGCCTTCTTTTTTTTTTCTTTTTTTCTATGTCTCTTCCGGAAAGCAAGAGAGCAGAAAGAAAAGAGAATAAGTTCTGACGTGAATACATGCACACAGTTTGATGTATGTATGGACCAGAAAAGAAGAAGCACAAGAGAGAGGTCTTCTGTTAGTTGTTGCAAATTTTTGAGCCGCCTCAAGTTTCAATGACACTGTTGACGATGTTGCTCTCGGCTGGGCGAATAAGAAAAATGACGACAAGGAGGGGAGGACAAACTTTGCTCCGGAAGTTTTGAAAGATTCTTATTTTTTGACAATATAACTTTTTTGAATAGCTTGTACAAGTTGCACATATGTATAAGTTGAGCAGCAGCTAAAAATTTTAAAATGTAAAACTGAAATACTTGTTGAATTTATAAGAAAACTACTGAAAATATCTTGAAAACATGTTAGGAAAATTAAAAATTTTCCATTCAGACATTTACTTACTCAATGCAGTTCCATAGCTAAGTCATTTTAATGTTTCCTTTTAAAACATTCCGTTTTATAACTGAATATCCGGTCTCTGACACTTTATCTTTTTAGTCAGATCAAAATATTATTATCAAATATTTATGGCAATTTATCTTAGACTTATAGCATGAAATCCTCTATTTTTAGAAAATAAAATAAATAATGCGTGAGAAAAGTCTGAAAATTCTGAACGACCAATGAGTAGAATCCGAAAAAGGGGGAGAACCCCCAAGAGAGGCAAAGAGAAGATGGCTTGAAACCCAATACCTGCGTCATTCGAAATGTAAATACTTTCACTCTGAATTACTAGGAGGGTTAGGTTCGAGTTTAGAAGGGAAGAGAGCATGGAATTATGGATGAGAAGTACACACGTAGGTGAACTTTGCTGTGGGATTTTTAAAAGTTGTTTGAAACTTGAATAATGTTGGAAAAGTTAAGGTACCTTTAGAAATAGACACAACGTACGTTGAGATTGAAGTAAATTGGGGGGGGGGGGGGGACCAAAATAAGGATTGTAAAAACTTTTTAATGAGCGGTTCCACTTTTGAAATAGTTATAATGCTGCAACACACACAGTGCTGACATAAGATATATCCAATTGGAAAATTTGATAACCTTGCGAAGTTTTCAAAAAAAATAAGCTCAAGAAGACACTTTTTTGACCAGTATTGTAGATGTTTTCTATTAAAAATCGAACTAACCTTAACCTTATAAGCATAAATGCGATCAACACTTCTCCGTCTCGACGTACTTTTCTCCTTTCCACCATGCCGATTTCCGACTCGATTTTCAACATTTGGAGCAGCAGATGCTCTTCTTGCAGCTATCAACTCTCTTCTCTTCATTTCTTCCATACTTTCTTCATCCAATTCATCTTCAGTAGTTGTTGGCTCATTTATTGTTTTACTTGAAGTTGCTCCATTTCTACTGCCAAGCAGTGAAGCGATTAGAGATGAACTTCGTTTGTTCAATCGACGAGATAGACGCTTGGTCCATGCTAAACGAGAAGTTTCTTCTTCATCCGGCATTCTGTCAGAATTATGGAAAATTCTATATGGATACCAAGTGTTTTCTGTAAAAAAAGTATGACTTTGATTATGACTTTGAGAAAATTTCAAAACCAAGAAATTGCAAAAAAAAGAGAGCAGTTTTTGGAAAGATTGAGGAAATATGAAAAAAACACAGAGGATTATTTAAAAATTTCAACTATTCAGATAATGCCCAATCATCTTTCTGATTTCAACAATACCATTATAGAAAAAACCATCGGATTTTAAATTTGAAAAATCCAAATAGAAACTATTGAAAAATTTTCAGATATTGATTTCAAAAAAATCAAATTCACATGACCAGTAAACAACGTGTCGAAAATTGCGAATTCAAAAACTAAAATAAAAAGTAAAAACGAAAAACCAACAAACGGAGAGGGAGGAGCATCGACTTGACAACAACATTTTTCAAAAGGATTATGAGTTTCAAACCGTCAATTGGAGATTATTACAATGTGCTTTGAAATTTTGAAGAATATCTTGAATTCTTAAAAATCTAAGCAAAAATTGGAAACTCCGTTCTAGTTAAATCTGCTGAACTCGTATTAGTTGAAAAATTTAAATAAGTATTTTAACACATTGCCTTTTTATTTCCAAAAACCACCTGTTTTTCTAACAACAACATATAAAAATAACATTTTAATTTAAGAGAAAATTATAACAAATTTATAATTTTAAAACAATATTTTTGAGTTGTTGCCCAGTTCTACTAGTCAACGAAATGTTTATTTACTTTTCTTAAAATGAAAATGAGAACACCATAGACCGGGAAGCTGATAACGAGAAAGGGTCAGTTTTTTTGAAAATAAAGTGAGTAATTATGAAGGCACTATACTACATTTTCAAACGGTACTTGTGTATTATCGGAACGCAAATTTAAATTAAAATAAATGTTAATTTATTTCTCCATTAAACCTGAATAACGTTACGTGATATGCATTTTCTTTCATTAACAATAAGCATACTTTTGAATTTTCTTTCTAAAAAAATTCACGTAAAATTTCTTGTTTTTGAAAATTTGGAAAACCCTTCAATTAAATATTTTGAAAAAATCCGTGACCCGTTGGCTCCGCCCATTTTGCAACATTAACAACAACAAATAAAATCAATATTCTCATCCATTCCTCAACATCGTGACAACGACGGCGTACATTCATCGACGCTTTTTTCGTGTAAATTGTGAGTTTTCCTCGGAAACTTTTCTTCCGTCGGGTCTTCCAGACTCTCGCAGATCTGAACCCCCACTATTATCTTTTTCAGATGGTATTCGTGTCAAAAGCTGTTCCACTGAAACTTTCGACGCAACCGGTGCACGAGCGGATTCTGGACTCATGTCGTATCCATGCAGCCGCCAATAAGGACGCCATAGTTTTTGTGAGTACGGATTTATCATGGATCTTATGGATACTTCATGTGGGTTGCCTTATGTTCAATCTCATGGGACCGTACTCATGAAACCAGTTAAAGGCTACCTCATATTGTCGGTCATGGTACTATAAACATCATCATTTCAAAATTTCAGATTGACGCCGAAACCACCACCAAGAAGAAGCTTTATCGTGACGTGGAACCGACCGTGAACAGCCTGGCTACAGCCCTAGTCAAACTGTAAGTACCCCATAGATAAGGTACCCATAGTCTATCCCAATAATTTCAGCGGATTCAAGCCTGGTGACGTGGCAGCGCAAGCATTCCCGAATTGTCCGGAATTTCTGATTGCGATGCTCGCGGTGATGAAGTGCGGCGGAGCCATGTCGAATGCTAGTGCGATTTTTACGGATTGTGAGTTTGTATCCATATGAATGCACCATGACAACAATTTGTTTTCAGACGAGCTTCAACTCCAATTCAAAGACTCTAACACCTCTATTGTGTTCACCGACGAGGATCGTCTTGCCAGAGTCCGCCGCTCCGTCGCCAAGTGTCCGGGGGTCCGAAAGATCATCTGCCTGCGGACCTTCCCTTTGCGCGCCGAGTTTCCGGAGAATGTGCTCGATTTTGTAGAGCTCACTCAAACTCCCGATCAACCAATCAATGTTGTGGTGAGCCCAGATGCCATTGCTCTTCTGCCATATTCTTCCGGTACCACCGGACGTCCAAAGGGGTGTCAGTTGACCCACAAGAACATCAGTGCCATGTTGGACATTGCACAGAGCCATTTGGAGACTGAAGTTGCTCAGGCAATGTTTGGAAAGGAGAAACCTACTTGGAATAAGGAGCACGTGCTTCTTCTGCTCCCATGGTACCATGCATATGGCCTCAATACCATGTTGGAGACGATTTTATTGGGGGCGACTGGATTGGTGTTCAAAAAATTTGACACGATTGTCATGTTGAATCGCATCAAGTTTTATAAGGTATGGGGCTGTCTATAGGGTTTTATGGCTTCCTATGGATATCCATGGAAGCTTTTATAAAGGCATCATAGATACATATGGTAATTTATTGTATCGTAGGGGTAATTATGGATACCTATGGCTAAAATACCCTAATTTTCAGGTCAAACTAGCCTGGCTCGTGCCCCCAATGCTCATCTTCCTCGCCAAAGATCCAATGGTCCCGATCTTCAACGTGGCCCCATACCTCAAAGTGATCATGTCTGCCGGAGCCACTGCCGGAAAGCAGCTCTGCGAAGAAGTCCAGAAGAGATTTCCGAACGCTTGGCTGTGCCAAGCATATGGAATGACGGAAATGGTTCAGTTCACCACTCTGCCGATATTTGAGCACGGAAATTGCTTTGAGACCGTGGGAAGTTTGGGACCAACTTATGAGATGAAGATTCTGGATAAGGAGGGCAAAGAGGTAGTTTTCCAGACTTCAAAGTATTTGAGAATCCTTGAAATTTTTCAGGTTGACAAAACCGACACAGTTGGTCAGCTGTGCTTCCGAGGACCTACCATAATGAAGGGGTACTTGAAAAAGGAAGAATCTGACATTATCGATAAGGATGGATTCTTGAAAACTGGCGATTTGGGTTCAGTGGATCAGAAGGGTCGTGTCCACGTCACCGGTCGTATCAAAGAGCTCATCAAGGTCAATGGAATGCAAGTTCCACCTGTCGAGATTGAAGATGTCCTCCTGTTGCACCCGAAGGTTAAGGATTGTGCGGTAATTGGGATCCCGGACGAGCAGAAGGGCGAGTCCCCGAGAGCTTATATCGTGAAGAAGGACCATACTCTTACTGAAGCCGAGCTCTCGGATTTTGTTCATAAAATGCTCTCTTCGTACAAATGGATTGACACCTATGAGTTTATCGATGCGATTCCGAAGCTTCCGTCGGGGAAGATTCAGAGAAAGAAGCTGAAGGAGATGGCCGCTGGCGGAGGATCTACGGAGAACTCGGAGGCCAGTCAGAGTTCAAAGGAAATTTCTGAAAGAGTTGGAGAAAAGAAGTAGACTAAAAGAATCTTGAACTGAGCAAAATAAAGTTTGATTTTAAAAAATTAATTTTTATTTGCGTTCCGATAATACACAAGAACCTTTCAAACTTCATATAAAATCAGATATCAATCAGATATCAAAGTTTTAAGCTTTACTTAAAAAAATACGGTTACTGGAATTTTAAGTTGAAATCCTCCAAAAATAAACGATTTTTTTTTGAGAAGCTCGCAAAAAATGCACACCGAAGTCTTGAAATCACATGGTGCCAGCGTCAAAACTGAATTTCACAAAAGAAAATTGAATTTTCTTGTCAAGCTCCACCGAGCAGAAACAAAACAGCAACATTCTCGTTCTATTAAATTAAAATTGATATGGAAAAATGAGCTTCCAGAAATTGAAAGAAAAGCAGATAAAATATAAAATATAAACCTTATTTAATTCAAAAAAAATCTAAAATAAGATGTGGAAAAGTACATCAATAAAAAGTAGAAGAGGTCTTGTTTTTGACACCCTTTCTCGATCCAATGTCATTCATCTTTTTTCTATCTTTTCTAGTCTGCGTCTCACCTTAAAATAAATCTCTAGCTTTAATGTCTTTTGTCATTAAATTAATTTCTGTTTCCGTAATTCCAATGATTTTTAGTTTTGTTTTAGTTGTCGCCGAGAGGAGAGAGATAAAGAATGAGGGAAAACGGATAAAGAAAATGACAAAAAACCACAGTTCATGGGATACACATTCTTGGAAATTATGGTTTGACCTTCGGTGTTAAAAAAATAATTTCAAATCTAATTAGACAATTGTTTGAAGCATTAAACACGTATATGAATATCAGGTGCATATATCTGTAGGCACAAAAATGACTAGGCCGCCTTGCAGACATTTTCCGCCTAACTTGTAAGTGGGAGATATTGAGATAGTTTAAACAAGCAGAAGCACGGATGGGGGAATTGTTGCCTAAAACTGACACCTGTGAAATTATATACAAAAAAGTTAAGCCGCCGAAGTGCGATAAAGTGATTATCCTTATAAGTTACACCTACTTTATCCAACAAAAATGCACATTTAAGAACTATATAATATGACCTTCAATCTCAACTGAATGACAAATGAATTGATGACGACAAGCAAAAAAAATAAGTGAACAACATGTGTTGTGTCGGAAGGCAAAAAACGAGGCGAAAACCAAAAGAAAATGTGTTCGTTTTATCGAAAAATTAGACAAAAATAAAAGAGAAACAGAGACATAAAAAGTACACGATCAGGAGGAGACAACAGTTGCCTGAATTTTGGCACATTTTGATGGGTTTGAGGACTTATTTTCGTTTCTTTTTTTTTAAATAATATGAGGTAGTGTTTTTAGATTTTTAGTGTTCGGTTAGAGGTGTTTAGTGTTCAAATGGTTGAATCAATAGTAATATATATATATATATATATGTATCTGATATATCTGAAAATATTCATTTCGAACTTTTACAACGCAAAAAAACGGGCATGTTTCCAGGCGTACCTGCCTACCTACATTTTCTGCGAATAGGCGTTCTGTACTAGAAATCCCCCTTCGCCAGCTTTGCTCCCAGAGTCGCCGGTATGCTTCAATTAAAATTTTGAAAGTTTAATTGAAATAAAATTTTCAACAGTTAATGTTTAGATATAAGGTAGGCAGGCAGGCATTGCCTCGTCGAGGTGAAATTGGAGTTTCATATGGTAACTAAACCTTAGCTAAAAATGCTAGAGAAAACTTATATTGGGAGGCAAAAACCGGCGGCACTTGTTTGGTATGAGATATTGAATGGGAAAATGAATGAGGGAAAGGAAGAAACAAAATGGGAAAAAATGAACCGGTAGGTGGATACATAAAAACTAAAAGGAAAAAAAATGAAACAAGTGGTTATGAATCATTCTGTATCGAAACAATAAAAAAAGAGTCTCTGGAATTTAAATGGAACATTGAAAAAATAAAAACAAAAACCGATTATTGATCAATGAAAGGTTTGATCGTTTTTTGAATTTCTATGATATACAAAGACAAAATGTACAAGTTTTTTGTCAGACTTTATATTTCCCTGATGTTTGAGCATCTTTTTGGAGAATAGGAAAGTTTTCCTTTTACTCTATGAAACACTTTTTTGAAAACTTTCCATGAAGATTCTGAGAAAATAGAATTGTTAGATCAAGTGGAAGGAAAAACTCCAGTTTAATCTCAAATTTGAATCTTTTGTAAATCGAAAAAAAACCCCAGTAGTAACCAAGACATTGAACCGTATGTTCCCTTGTCGAAGAGGGCGCCAGAGACACAATGGTATATGTCTTAATTTCTCCGTGTCTCTCTATCCCCAACATTCTCTCATTTTCGGACTACGGTTTCCCACAAAATGGAGGCCTATTAGTGTTCGTTTGAGGTCGAACCGCAGAGGACACAGAAAAGACCCCACGGTCATTCACACGGATTATGTATACAAAATAAAAAGGTAGGAGAAGAGAGATTTAGAGACAAACAACAAATTCAATAGATGGGTGTGTTGTTCGGTGGGTTTGTGTGGTTATCGTGGTGGTAATGAAATATGGTATTCGGTACGCTAAATGCGACAAAGCCTAAACAGGGTTTCAAAAGTCTGTATGCTTTGGAAAAATTGTTTCAAGTCGTTCTCAAAAAAAAAAAGCTTCTCGAAAAAGGATATGTTCAGTGAAAGCATTTTAAAAACTGGAAAAAACTGGAACTGTGAAACTTGATCTAACTCTTAGAAACTTAAAAAAAAGCAATTCAATAAAATACAATCTTCAAATAAAATGTTTTGTTTAAATGTGGAGTAGAGTCTTTTCAATTTTGTATTCAAAGTTTTGGCAATTTTAAAATTTTTACAACTCTGAATTTTTGGCATATTTCCTAAAAACTTCATAATAGTCTAAAAAACTTCAACGACTTTGTGTTGCCTAGAAAAAATTTGAAAAAAAAGTTTTTAATTAACATTTCAGCTGCGTTCAGTGCTTCAAAGCACTTCCCGGTCGAGAAAACTGTCTGTTAACGTAATTGCCAATTATTCAGACTATAGTTTCATGAGTTTTCAAGATAAGATATTGGTGCGTGACTACAGGTGCAAAATCACAAATATTTACTTTCAAAAACTGAAACATCACAAAATCTGTTCTGCTACTATGAGCAGGAAGTTTCAAAGATTCCATGAGAATTTGACGCATTACTTTACTTTAACAATACGGGCCATTCTCAAGATTTTGGTAAACTTTAATATTTTTATCAGTCAACAAATTTTGAAAAGACCAAAGACGTAATGAGGAAATAAATACCAAGGTGTACTATAAGAGAAAAATGCGAAAAATGTGACCGAACTATTTTATATTCTTTGCCACCAGTCTACAGGAACAATCCAGCTAAGCCCAGCAATATGAATATTCAGATCATTGAAATTTTTTAAATTTAAATTTCTTATTCTTTTATCGGTAATTGGGAATTTAAAAATGCTAATTCTATGTATTGGGTTTTGAATTAAAAAAAAAAAACAATTTTACTTTGAAATTCCATAATCCTTATCACCTCATTGTTAGACAGACATCAGGAGGTTCTCTAAAACCTCTGAAAACTCGAAGAAAAAATAAAAGCTGTGAAGATATCGGAAGTGGTAGATATGAAGAAGATGAAAACTTGGAAGGAATGAGTGGAATGGAAAAAAGACATGTGTGGAGATATTTATTTGATTGAACCAAGAAAGAGAGCCAATATGTTGTTTATAGAAATGAAAACGCCTTCCTTTCCTCTTTATGAAACCTGCAGCAGTCTTTGATTGCACTTCCCCTAGATTTTTTTTGAGAATGTATAGTGAAAAGTACAGCTGGAAATGAGTTTGAACACTTCGAAAAAAAAAGTGGAAGCTTCACTAATGCGTTTTCGTACTCAATTTATTTTCTGGTTGTACTTGAAGTTTTGGAAAAGAAACCTGAACTCCCATTAACGACCAACTACAATTTTTTGGAATTATTTAAAACGGCAAATGTGGTGTTTCAGATTACGTAATAGGATATGACATTTGAAGGCTTTTGGGAAGGAAATTGAGAGGCTGTAATGAGCTAGTCAACAACACAATCTTGGAAATTTCTTGAACATTTTCAGGCGAATTGTAGATTTATCAAGCAATTCCAATTTAACAGATTTTTACATGTTGAGAATTAACTTTTGTGGATTTTTTAAATTGAAAAATTAGGACTCGATAATTGTCGAACTGTCAAAAATGTTCGAATAGCGTTCACCTTGGTTTGAACATTTCAGAAATTTCAAATTAATTCTGACGCTCTCAGAGACAACAAAAGAGTTTTACTGAACTGTTTTTTTATAGTAATACTGAGAAAGTAAACACAAATGACATTCCCAAATTTTCACTAAAAACACACATGCAAAATTCGTGAAGCGGCTATTACCGAAATTTTTTTTTCGCCAAAGTGGAAAAATCTGTGCAAAAAATAATTGGATTCACTTGTTGATTCAGAATTTCGTCTTTTTTTCTTGTTTACAAAACTGAGAGAGCGTAAAAATGAAATACCATTTATGTAAAGATAATTTTGGACAACTAAAATTTTTTTTTGGAATTAGTTAATTGATATTTTATAATCCCATGGACTTTCAAATCATAAGTTTTCCATCCTAGGATAAAAAGTATTTCAAAAACAGAAAATTATAAACTCTGAAAAAAAAATTTCTAAAACAATGTCAACAATAACAATATTGTTTTATGAAAGTAAATCCAAAAACCTATGCACTTTTTCATAAATTAAAGTAGTCAAAGGTCAAAGCTCGCTGTAGCATCATGGCTGAATACTTACACACATTAAACAGGAAGGAGGGAGAAAATTTGATGGAAACCAGTGGAATGAAACGACGAAAAATAGAGAAACAGGGAGTGAATAATTAAGGAGAGACGCAGAGAAATTGAGAAGTTCGAAACAGTTTACACTGAAATGAGAAGAAGGGTCCTTTTGCCTCCAGCATTCTCATCACGCCACACCGAAATTTAATCCGTGCTTGACTTTGTGTGCTCATTCTGAAGGGAGAAGAAGAAGCAGGATTTCCCCTCTTTTCAATATTACTTCTTGGCGATGTTGTACTAATAATAGTAAAATGTAAAAGTTGTGTTACAACTGCACATGTCAGCTGTTGTACGCACTCGGGACTCTCGAACTCGATGGTGGTGATGAAACATATGATGATTGAAAAGACGAGAGGAGCATTTCATTTAGTTTGAGGAAAACCCACAAAGTTGAAGATTTAGAAAACTGAATAAAGTCACTGTTGTAATGATTTAACATATCTTTTAGCAAGACAGTTACGGGGGAAAATTGTAGACAGAAAATTTAAAAACTACAACAATGTTGTTTTCAAAAGAAGTGTTTCAGTTTACTTCTAGGCTTTCAAAAAAAAGTTTTCAATAAATTATTTCCAAAAAGCTTTCAAAGTGTTTAAATCGTAAACAAATCTGCAAAAACCCTCACTTGGAGCAATTTTGAGCTTTTCAGAGCAGTGAATCGATACAACTTTTTAGATCGACTTTTTTCTAGTTCAAAGTGCCCCTCTGCTGCTAAAATATTTTAAACCAGCCGATGACCGCGCCTCCGGCGCGGCCAACGACTGGCGGAGTTTAAAATGTATAACACATAGATGTCCTTTTAATCATTCAAAAATGTATCATTAAAAAAGTTGAAACTTCATCGATTAAATCGCATTTTCTTCTTCCATGGTATTCGATTCAGAAAATTCAAAGAGACAGTTAGAATGTTCTGATTTTTCTACACTCAAAATTATAAAACTGCGTTGCGTGTACGCCAAAATAGTCCCCGCCTTTTTCTCGTTCACTCACGGGGAAAAGGCAAAAAGCGGTACCCCAGGTAATATCAGCCGCCGACATCATTCGAGGTCCGCGCACCACACTATTTTTCTCACTGTTGGCGTGGCGAGCTGTCCCCCTCCCCCGAAAAAATTCCACAGAGTTACAGTTTTTCAATAAGTTAATAACTTTCCTTAACTGGAGAAGTCTGAATAATTAACTACTAATAGTAAGTTCTTTGAATATAGATGTGACGAAACAAATAAAAACTCCTACAGTTATAGGAGGTTGTAGAGCATTTCAGAACTTTTTTGAATTTTCCAGATGATTCTAGAACATTCTAGAATTTTCTTGAAACTTCCAGAAGGTGCTGAAACAAAAAATTGATTCCAGAACCAAAATTTGAATTTCCCGCCAAATGTTTTCCTCAGAAAATTTGAATTTCCCGTCAAAATCTTTTTCTCAGAAAATTTGAATTTCCCGCCAAAATTTTTCTTGGAAATTTGAATTCCCGCCAAAATTTCTTTTCTCATAAATTTTGAAGCTCCCGCCCATATTTTTAAAGGTCCCACCACGATGGGTCTCGCCAGTTCCAGGTGGTACTTAAGCTAACAGAAAGTTTCTCAGAAAATTTGAATTTCCCGCCAAAAATTTTTTCTCAGAAATTTTGAGTTTTCGGCCAAAATTTATGGGTCTCACCACGAATATTCCAGAATTTTTTCGAATTTTCCATAAAATTCTGGAACTTTCCAGAAGGTTCTGGAACTTTCCAGAAAGTTCTGGAACATTCCAGAATTTTCTCGAATTTTCCAGAAAGTTCTAGAACATTATAGAATTTTCTGGAATTTTCCAGATGATTCCAAAACCAAAATTGAAATTCCCGCCAAAATCTTTTTCTCAGAAAATTTGAATTTCCCTCCAAAAATTTTCTTCTCAGAAAATTTGAAATTCCCGCCAAAATTTTTTCACTGAAAATTTGAATTTCCCGCCAAAATTTTTTTCACTGAAAATTTGAATTTCCCGCCAAAATTTTTTTCACTGAAAATTTGAATTTCCTGCCAAAATTTTTTTCACTGATTGAATTTCCCGCCAAAATTTTTTTTACTGAAAATTTGAATTTCCTGCCAAAATTTTTTTCACTGATTGAATTTCCCGCCAAAATTTTTTTTACTGAAAATTTGAATTTCCTGCTAAAATTTTTTTCACTGAAAATTTGAATTTCCCGCCAAAATTTTTTCACTGAAAATTTGAATTTCCCGCCAAAATTTTTTTCACTGAAAATTTGAATTTCCCGCCAAAATTTTTTTCACTGATTGAATTTCCCGCCAAAATTTTTTTTACTGAAAATTTGAATTTCCTGCCAAAATTTTTTTCACTGATTGAATTTCCCGCCAAAATTTTTTTTACTGAAAATTTGAATTTCCTGCTAAAATTTTTTTCACTGAAAATTTGAATTTCCCGCCAAAATTTTTTTTACTGAAAATTTGAATTTCCCGCCAAAATTTTTTTCACTTAAAATTTGAATTTCCCGCCAAAATTTTTTCACTGAAAATTTGAATTTCCCGCCAAAATTTTTTTCACTTAAAATTTGAATTTCCCGCCAACATTTTGGGTCTCACCACGAAGGGTCTCACCACGATGGGTCTCACCACGATGGGTCTCACCACGAAGGGTCTCACCACGTAGGGTCTCACCACGATGGGTCTCACCACGAAGGGTGCCACACCCACTATTCTCACTGAAATTTGGGCGTGACGTCACAGACTACAAAGACTACATAGACTACAAACTCCGGACAGACGAACTGTATTTTTTTATATATTTAATGATATTTTCAAATGCCACAGGTTTGTATTTGTAAGTTTTTTTAATTCTAAGTTTTTGTCCAGACTTCCATTTGAATAGTAAATCCTTTTCAAAATTCACTTCTAGTAAAAAAACATAAGTTTCTACTTGAAGTTTCAGTATATTCTTATTATACATCACATCTTTCTAAACAATTTTATTCCACTTATCTCCAATACCCATCTACATCTACACATATCACTTGCACCTTTTGTCTACATGCTCGCTGAGCCATATATGCGCACATATACAAAAATGATGACTATAAAAAGTGATGATAAATAAAGAGCGCTGGGCGGGCCTTAACGGCCCACATACAGTTTGCAGACAAAAACCTGGAACCAACACAGAATTCCAGTCATTCAATCTGATTTTTCTCGCATCAGAATGTTCTCTTTTTCTAGAGCTGTTATTATATTCTTTACTATTTTCCCATTGATCTCTGCAACTGGACATCTTCGGTTGGAACTAACGTCGTCCAAAAACTTTATCTTACAACTGAAGACGAACACAAGTTTCCAAGAAATCCAGCTTGCTATGGGTAATCCAAGAACACTGAGCTTCCACCCAAAAGACCATCAAGAAACGCTTGAGATCTCATTTTCCAATAATGTTAGCGATCTGACAACAGTGGAATATCATATGAATAGTAATGAACTCAATACTTATCAAACTATTCTATTCTCTGACGCCGTTTTATTGGTTCAGTCAGTTTTCAAGTGTGATACCGGGTTCGTTGGAGATAAATGCCAAGATATTATTACTTCTACCTCTACCACAGTGATTTCCACAACTACAACAGAAATCAAAACTTCAACTACTAAGGTAATTATAGTAATCAATGATGTTCCAAAAGAAGCTTCGGCCCTGCAACAGTAAGTTTAATTTCTCAAAGTTAATAATTTCTGATTAATCAAAAACATTTTCAGATCCATCTCTTTAAACGTCATTCATTGCTCCGTGCTCATCGTGATCATCATAGTACTTCTCATTCTTATCATTATCGTCTACATCTTCCTCCGTCCACATCATCAAAAACACGTTTACATTCAACCGGAATCTCCAGCCCAAAATGAGAGAAAATGCTCTGTTCTCCTTGAAGAATCAGGTTATTTTTCGCCACTAGAAAGCCCAAGATATACGGAAGCTCCACATACTTTCTTGAAAGTTTCTTATTAATATTTCATATTTTGTGTAATAATTTAATAAATACTGTAATATTTTTTCAGACTATTCATTTTAGCAAAAGAAAAAACAGAAAAAAACATTTTGATGAAATTCTAGAAAAAAATTCAAGCTCTGATTTCAAAAATGCCGAGTTGTACTAAAATTTTGGTATACTTAATTTATCAGTTGATACCCATTCCGAGATCGTCGGAAGAATTGATAAGATGAAACATAGACAATTCCACCTAGAAGTGTTCCACCAAATAAAAGTAAGCCGATGCCTGAAATGTTTGGACTTTAAGGTACAAAATATGAGTTTTTTAAACTTTTTTTCTTATTAGTTTCAGCGAATAAAACTAAAGTAACAAAAAACAGAACTTACTAAATCCTCCATCACTTTCACTTTCTTCATTTTCTATGATTTCCACTGGCATAAATCCCATCCTTTTATTTATTACTCGTTTTCTTCCCTTTTTAATCCATCTACTCATCTCCAATTCCGATTTCCTTTTCAATTTTTCGCTCTTCAAAAAATTCTCCCGTTCAATTTTTAGTATTTCCATTTGCTCGACAGTTTTATCGACGTCAAATGTTATTTGATCCATGTGAGTGATTATTGGAGCAACTAAATTTGTAATGATAAATGTGTCAAGTGATGGAGACCATTCTTCTTTGAATGACTTTTGACCAGCGGTACTGAAAATTAAAACAGAAACTACATATAACCGTAGTTTGGAACAGCGCAGTTTACCTCCAAAATTCATAAGCTTTAGCATAATAGTTTTTCTTCATTCCAGGCATTGTCAGATTCTGATCAAAATCAACCAAGAAATACTCTTTATTTTCTTTTGTATACTGTAGCCAAGGTTGATCTGTCGAAGGAGATGGATCTTCAAAATTGATAAAATCAGCAAACATTCCACTATAAATATACTCAATAACGTAATCTTTTGGAGCAAAAACTCCTCGGTGAGTTCCAAAAGTGTAGATTAAATCTTCAGAATGATGAGGTGATTTCACTTTCATATATTTTTTGAATGCAGGTCCTGCCCCGCTGTAGGCATAGCTGAAATGCGAAAAGATTGGAATATCAATTATCAATATGTAGTTTCTTTTTTAGTCTTGATTCTCATTGCTTAACTATTCAGCTCATATGTCAATTGTCTACCGTTTTGCTAACAATTTTAATAGAATGTATGATCAATTAAGGAGTACAATAAATAGACGCAAAAATAAATTCAAAAAAATTTCGTTACCTGTACATATAAACCTTTTTGCCTTTTCTCGCATGTGCATCTGCTAAGTTAATGGCTTGCGTGTAAAACTCCATATCATCTGATAAAGATTTCGAATCGGATCCATTAATATACCATTTTTGACATTTCGACGAAAAATCTTCTGACTCCTTGTAGATCTCTATTCCAATTTGATCGCAAAGATTTTTTAAGAATGTTTCCTTCGTCTCAAATTTTGAATAGTTTGAGTTACTGATATATCTGAAAATTTGTAATATGAAATCAAATGTTTCAGAGTACCTGCCCAGTGTCTTGAAGTTCTCTAGTTGTAGTTCCTAATAATGTATTGATTGAAAATATGGACTTTTCCGAATATAAGTTATCTGGATAATCAGTTATAAACTCTCCATCAACTGGCGGAGCTCCAAAGTAGAATGTCGAGTTTTGAAGCAACCAAAGTTGAGCATCAAGTAACTCTTGAGCAGGCTTCTTTCGAAGGCAGGAGTAAACCTATAGGAAATAGTTAACACAAACATTAATATGAAATTTACCTGTTCAACTTCATGTTCAGGAAGTTTATTAAAACCATATTTCTTTGAATGACAACCAACTCTTTCAGCCATTGCTGTCATTCCTTTGAAATTTGATTTCTTGGACATATTAGTCATTGGTCCACTCATGACTATTTGCTGATGAATCAATCCTTTTGTTAAAGGAGAGATCGTAAACTGAAAATTGAAAAATTGAAAAAAAGGTTCACCCTTATAATCATACCGCAGCTACCACACCAGCTCCTGCCGAGTGCCCAGCCAAAGTGATTCTATCTTTATTCCCACCAAATTGTTTTATTTCTCTTCGTACCCATTTCACAGCTTCCAGGGTATCTGTAATTGTCGCCATATACCAAAAACGAAATATCGAAGCAACGAACCAAAAATTCCCACATTCTTATCACCCTCGAACCCATTGAGATGCCCAAATCCAAAAATTCCAAGGCGATAATTTATAGTGACGACTACAATATTCCTGTCTTGCCCCACAAAATTATTCACTAAAATTTCATGGTTGAATGTGGCAGCTGACTCAAACAGATATCCGCCTCCGTGCACTATAATCACCACTGAACAGTTTTTCTGAATATCGTCTTGATGGTTTAGGAATAGATTATGCAGCTTACATTTTCCAGGCAATATTGATTTGTCAAAACATTAAGATACAAGCAATCTTCTGAAATTGGTCCTCCAATTCCTCCATTCTTGTAGGTTTTTCTGAAAAAGGTAGTTTCACATGCCCAAGGCAAACGACGCTGGGTCTTTAAAAAATTCAACCCATTTATTTTGAAACATTATAAGTGGGAAACACTTTTGGAATTTTTGCGTTTTTTAAACTGGAACATTAGTAGAGCTCAAAACAAGAATACTGTAAAAATTCAACAAATGCAATGTCCTTAAAAAAATTTTCTTTAACTGTTGATCAAAAACCTTCTACTCCGTTTAGAGCAGTCGCTGCTTCTTAGTTTTCAACGACTTTTCTTATCACAAATGAGCAGACTGTGATGTGCGTTTGACAAAAACGTAGTTTGAAATGAAAATCAAAGAGTTTTCCTTGTTCTGATCATTGAAATAAAAAACTAACGTTGAATTGCTCATACACGCAGGTTTGAACTTTTTTGTCTCCAGAACTCCACTCCATGTTTTTTGGGGACGTGGTTTCCGGAATCGAAGATCTCCGATCGGTGGTTCCACGTATGGAATACCGAGGAATGCAATAGCAGATTGATTTCCAAATGGAGAATATGTAGAATTCAATTGTTTTCCCTCAATTATACCGGTCCTGAAAAGTTCTTAAGAAATTTTTGGAACTAATTCAAACATTCAAACTCACGATAATTGAACTTTTGTTGAAATAGCAAACTGTGCCGAAAACCAAAGAAGCACGACAAATTTAAAAATCATGATTAAATTTTAAACTAAAAGTCTAGTAATGCGGTCGCAGAGGAATAAGAAAGTTGTGCCTCCTCTATCAGTGTTTTTCGAAAATTTATATTCTAAATATTGATAAAAGACAAACAATTGGAATTGACTTGACCATGAGAGTCATATCACGAGTCGACAAAAAACACAAATTTCGAATGATTTTTGTTCCAATAATGCAAATTTGCGATTTCATAAATTGTGTAATGTTACTTGAAAGTAAAAGTCAAAGGAAGCCTTATTTTATTGGTATAGTAAAAATAAAGTAGATTAAAAAATCAAAAGAGTTCTGTCAAATAAACATCGTAAAATCCTCCAGTAAAAACAAAAATTAAAAAAACAAATACATTATCCTTTAGTCATCTTTTTTGCTAATTTTTTTTTTCAGAAAATATATAAACACGTCTATTCGGATATTTGGTCTTTTTGGATTATTTTTAGTTTTTTATAACGGTCAGAAAAAATATGCTTCAGATGTTACAGATGCTATGATTCAGGGATCATTTTCTCGTGTAAAACTTCTGGTTACCAATTTGTGACGGTTGGTTCTAAGATCATGTTATCTCGATGTCTTTGATGTGTGCTGATTTATGATGATCAATTTTAATAACTTTGTACAGTCTGACAGCTAAACATGCGAAAATATTCTTTATTTTGCATAAATTTCTATGTAGTCAATTTTAAAAATGTTTCATTTTATGCTTTTTTTTCAAATAAAAAGTTTTCACAAAATCATGCATTAGTCATTGTAACAGAGACATTTGGATTCTTGAATGCTCTAACAGCACACATATCCGTCGCACGATTTTCGGCCGGCTTCTTGTTTCCGGTTATCACATTCAGGTAATGAGGAACAAAAAGGATATAAGAAAATGGTGAGCAGATTGGGGAAAACATGAAAGCAATAGAGACGAGATATTGAGCAATATTCACAGTAATATAACGACCGAACATTGCTGCAAATATGAAGAATCCCAGAAAGATGAAGGTTGGAAGAAACACTTGGAAATTGATAACCTGGAAATATTTTTGTTCAGTGAAATGGAAATAGGATGAAAATTGATTACCTTTACAAGTCGTGCATTTAGATTTTTCACATCGTTTTTATCGGAACCCATTTTGATGGCAAAACTTAGAAGTGTATTCCGAATCCATGCATAAGCAATCAGAACCAGAACGGATGTGATAAATAGTTGCAAGATAAGCGTAATTGTTGACCGGTAGACAATATGACCTCCCAAAATCAAATGACTTGATGCCAATCCAAAAGAGTCTGGAACAACGAATGCTTCGTTTGGATCGTATGACCTGATCCAGGCGGCCATATGGATGAAGGATGGGATTGATAAGCAGAGTGCAACGAAGACAAGACTTTTGATTGAAGGATCACGAACATAAAGAATGTAATAACGAAAAATGTAGGATGATATCATCCAAATTAAGTTGCACTCCAAGAAACATAACATGAACATATGCCCGACATAGCAAGCAGTTGGGCCGAGACGAGTGCATGGTCCAGTTGGAATGACCAAAATGGAAGATCCATCAGTGACGATTCTGGAAATATAAATTGAGGGTTAATGTGGATATTTTCTATAATTATTTGTTAATATTGAAATAAGTAAGCTTCATGGAGAAAGTTTTCTTACGTGGGAACGGGAAATATTGTTTTAAAAGAAATTCAAAAGGAGAAATTTAATTCGATCCTTCGTACTGGATTTGCAAAACCAAAAAACTTTCAATTGAATTAGGAGAGGACTAAATCAAAAAAATATAACACTTAGACGCTGTTTTTCAGGAATTTGCTTCAATTGGGAAACCTTCCATTAAAATGTTTGACTAACCTTTGCATTACGAAAAAGCTCATTGCCGACGTCAAAATATCAGTGAACGTCTTAATTGTGATGATTGCCGAACATGGACGCATAATTTTCGGTGATTTTGTCAGCGCCAGATACATCATAAACGCATTGAGCGTGACGCCAGTTACTGACAAAACCGTATGAAGAAGCTGGTAGAGCATGACTTCTAGATGAGATGTGTGGCGGTGTAGCTGTCCTATTTATACTAGTATGTCTATGGGAAATATCAGAACAGACTAATCATTGTACTATAAAGGAGATTGTATGAGACTTCAAATTTTCCCACTAATGATTCATGTACGAGATGGGTGAGAGGTGTTCTGACGCTGAAAAAAAAGAACGAGATTATTATCAAACTATAAATTTCAATGCATGACTAAATCCCTGACGTAAAAGATTTCAACGACCAGACAATGCAACAAAAAAGAGACAAAATGGTGGTTTGAACTTGGAAAATACTCTAGGAAACGGGTGCTCAGAGACCGCCCATTCTCATTTCTGATTTGAATTTCTGACAATATGCCTTCTCAGTTTCCCCATCATATGAACATGAACACAAATGATTGTATCAAAAAAGAACTTTAATGTGGTTTATTTGACAAAAACAGTTGTTTATGATAGAAGCTCGTATCCATCTCGTGCACGTTTTTGTAGTATGACATTGGGCAATGTGACATACAAAATTCCACCGAAAAGAGTTCCAGCACTGATGATAAGGAGAATATCTGTAATTGAAACTGATAAAAGTATGAATCCAAAAAATTTGTTTTTACGGAAACGAATGGTGAGAAATGTTTTTCTCCAAAAAAAATAAGAAACAACTAAAAATTGATTTTATTTTGAAAAACTTTCTTAAAAATCTATGAGCTTCTCATTTAACGACAGGCTATCATAATCTTTAAAAATTTGTGTTTTTTAAGTGTTTTGTTTTGCTCACATGATTTCGAAAAAATAAAAATCCACAGCAAAAAAAAAACAAAAAGATCTAATTACCTAGTTTCGAGCTCTCATCTTCTTCATCTCCTTCTGTAATTTCTTTATTTGCCAATCCATTTTTTCTATTCTGAATTCGCAAAGCTTTATCTCGTCTCTTCGTTTCCATTTTTAGCTCTTGCGTTCTCTCCAATTTTTCTCTTTTCAAAAAATTAACTTCCTCCTTGTACAACAATTCAGTTTGCTCAAAAGTTTTATCAAAAGCAGTTGTAGTTTGTTTCATATGAGAAACTAGTGGAGATATTACAAGGGCACATGTAAATGTATCAAGTGATGGAGACCATTCCTCTTTGAAGGATTTTTTGCCCACCGTGCTTCAAAAATTATTTATAGAATTTAAATTCAAATATATGAAGTTTCAAATATATAAAGTTCTCACCTCCAAAACTCATAAGCTTCCGTATAATAATTATCCCTCATTCCAGGCGTTATAAAGTTTTTATCAAAGTTAATCAAAAAATGCTCTCGATTTTCTTTGGTGTACTGATTCCATTTTTGGTCTCCCGATGGTAAAGGGTTCTCAAAATTAACAAAGTCAGCAAACATTCCACTGTAAATTTTCTCTATAATGTAATCTTTTGGCGCGAAAATTCCTCGATGAGTGCCAAAAACATAGATCAAATCTTCAGAATGATGAGGGGATCTAACTTCCAAATATCTATCGTATGCTGGTCCTGCACCACGATAGTCGTAACTGAAATCTGAGCAGTTTCAAAGGTTTCCTGAAAATGCTTTACCTATACAAGAATACTTTCGTATTTCCGCTTGTGTGGGAATCGGCAAAATCAATAGCAGGTGTGTAGAATTCCATTTCATTCGATAAATTCATTGACGAATTCCCATTCATATATTGTTTTTGGCATTTCTTCGAAAAAGTCTCTGGTTCCTCATATAGTACATATCCAATGTGATCACATAAGTTTTCAAGCAATTCAACTTTTTTGTCAGCAAATGCAGGATCAATTATGTATCTGAACAATTGTTGTAAACTTAAAATTAATGTTACTCTCACGATGATTCTTCAACTTCTAGAGTTGTAGTACCTATCAAAGTGTTGATAGGGTAAATTGATTTGGAAGCATATAAATTTTCTGGATAGTCAGTTAGAAAATGCTCATCAATTGGAGGTGCTCCGAGAAAATATGTAGAATTTTGTAGCAACCATAATTGAGCATCTAGTATTTGTTGAGCAGATTTTTTTCGCAGACAAGAGTACGTCTGTAATTTATAAATGCTAATCAACTTGCCTCCCAGATGTAACTTGTTTCCCCACATTTTTCTTATTGTCTCCATTAAAAAATAAATTACTCAATAAAAATATCAAAACCTCACATTTTCCACCTGTTCCTCTGACAATTTATTAAACCCAATTTCTTCTGACAGGCATCCAACCATCTGAGCCATCACTGTCATTCCTTTGAAATTCGATTTCTTTGACATATTCGTCATGGGTGCGCTCATTATAATCTGTTGATGGACGAGTCCTTTTGTGAGTGGAGAGCTTGTAAACTGGAAATGGATTAATTTACAAAAATGTATCATTTATGTGACCTACCGCTACTATCATACTGGCTCCAGCCGAATGCCCTGCCAATGTAATTCTGTTTTTATTTCCTCCAAAGTTTTCAATTTCCCTCCTAACCCAATTTACAGATTCAATCATATCTGGAATTTTATCTTGAGAATTTATCTTATAGTAAAATTGAAAACATACCATAAAGTCCAAAATTCTTGTCTCCTCGATCACCATTAAACTGACCAAACGAGAAAAGTCCAAGTCGATAATTGAAAGTAACCACTACAATATTTCTGCCTTGACCCACGAAATTGTTGATCAGAATCTCCGGATTGAAAGTTGAAGCTGATTCGGTTAAATACCCTCCACCATGGACAATCATCATAACAGAACAGTTTTTCTAAACCTTTTCACTTTTCACTCTCAACTATTTGTATTAATTCTCACATTTTCCAAGCAATATTCATTTGTGAGGACATTGAGATACAAACAATCTTCAGAAATTGGACCTCCGAATTTATTTTTGTAAGTTTTCCTGTAAAATTTGTTCTTTAAAAAAAGCAACTGAAATTTCAAAGCTCCTGAAATTTTTTAAAGGAAAAAAGATATTCTAAAGTACTTCTCAATATTATATTTTTTGGTAAAGTTGTTGGTCTGTCCTTTTTCTACTTTGAAAGGTAAGCTAGTTTCGTTTCAACAATTGTTTTATTCTGGCTGAAAATTCTTATCAATAAACGTTGCCGAATGACATAAACAACTTTTGCAAACACAAATACACAACACTTTTAGTTGCGTCATTTTCCCAAAAGTGCAGGAATCAAAACTAACACTGACTATATTGAAATAACTCACGTTGCATTGCTCATACACGCTGATTTATATTCATTTGTTACCAAAACTCCTTCCCATGATTTCGGTGGACGGGGTTTTCGATATCGAAGGTCTCCAATTGGAGGTTCAACAAACGGAATACCCAAAAATACAGTAGCAGATTGATTTCCCAGTGGAGAATATGAAATGTTGAGGATTTTGCCTTCTATTGTTCCGGATCTAAAATATTTTCTCAAATATATTTTCTATAACTTCACTTTTTTTCTCTAAGTAAGTCTGGACACGATATGTTTTGTTGTTCCTAATTGACTGAAATTATTGCTTGGTAAAAAAATCTTCAAAAACCAGAGTAATTTGAACATTTTAATGAGAATTTTATCCCCTTTTAATTGTTGTTTATTCGGATAACCGGATAATATTTAACCAACCATAATACATGAAAATAGTTAAAACGTTACTAGTTCCAGACACAAAGAATCTTTTGAAATGTAGTATTGCAGTCTTTGATGTACTAGTTTTACGTTGCGAAGGTATTTAGAAATTGGTATTTCTTGTCTTCCTAATAGAGAAAATACAGTATTTAAAAAGTAAATGAACTTACGATAATTGGACTCTCTTGCAAACATACATTTGTATTAAGAGGAGTACGGTAGCAGGTTTGAGCATTTTAAAACAACTGGTAATTGGAAGTAGTAGAAACAAATGACTCTACCTTTTTTATATTTATTCTTGGAGTACATGTAAATAAAAATGATAAGACAAAAAGGGCATAGGCTAGAGTTCTTTGAAGTGCAACAGTTTTGCAAAATGGTCGTGTATCGTGTGAAAACTTTATTCAGAGCTTTTGATAACTTTGTCGAGATATTTACTTTTGGCAGTAGTGGGATACTGAAGCGTAGAGAACAGTACCAATAAAACCGGCTCCAAAGCATATAAATACAACAACTGGAAATTTTCAAAAAATTTTAAAAAAACTTAAGTTTTTTGAAAGACATGTGAGCCTATGGGCTCATTCATTTTTAGAGTTTATTCATACAGAAGTACCACGGCACTATTTCAATATATATCTTCAAATAAAGTTTAGAGCAAAAATTGTTTTTGTGTGTCACATCAAGGCTTATTACAAAACAATTAAAAAGCATACATATTTCTCATCAAAAACTTCAAGTAATTCAAGAAATTAATGAGTTTAGAAACACACAGTTGCTTAAGAAGCTGGCTTGATCGATGCGTTTTCAGATTCATCATTGACGTTTGCTTGATCATCAGTCATGGGTTTCACGGGCTCTTTGTTCTGTTCAACATTGCATGGCTCCTCGACAGGATCATGAGTGACTGTTGTCACAGCTTGGCGTTGTTGCCGGATTACTTGACGTGGATAATTATAGCCATACAACAGAATGCCAATGTTGACTCCTTGCGGGACGTCTGATCGAAGAACAATGGGCTCCAGTGTACCTGGCTTGTGCAGTGGCCGTTTTGGCGTCCAAGTTGACTTTCTGGATGTTGTCGAACTCGAATCCTCGAAAACGCCCTTTAATTGGTAGTTTTATTTTAATCAAGCTTAGGAAATTAAAAATATAAATTTGCAGTTTATCTGAGTTGTATAAATGGTAAACTCACCGATGGTATCTTCCTTGCTTTCTTAACAAGCTCTGCAGAAAGCTTGTTTTGCTGAGAATTCGTGGTACTTTCCTCCATTTCAAGCTAGAAATTTGAAAATTTAGAGACAATTTTTCACATGCGATTTACAAACAAATTTAAAACAATAAATTGAAAAGGATACAATTCTAAAACTTTGACGATGGCATCAGTAGTCGTTTTTGTTTGGAAATCTATTGAAATTTTAAAAAAACAACTGAATTTTATAAAGGACAAAAGTTTAATTCAAATTGAATATCACATTGTGAACATACAAAGCTTGCAGAATGTTGCTTGAATGGGTCTTATTTCAAGAAGATATGTTTAGAACGCGGCACATGAAAGAAAGTGCCTGCGCACGAGAAAGCAGAAGGTCGTAAAACTTTGAATGTTACACGAAAACCAAAATTAGCGTAATCAGAACTTGGGAAACATGAAACCATTTTTCATCCAACAAAATAAAAAATATAAAAAACAGTCTTGCATCGGGTCATTGTCGCTTTATTTCATTTCAAAATGGCCAATATCTTATTCCTTTTTAGTATTTTGTAGATAACTAAATGCGTTGTTTATAAAATTCTGCCTGGGACAATGTTAAAACTTGTGTGACACAGATTCTGTATATTCTCTTTTAATATTGCATGAGAAAATAATTTCCAGCCTCATTTTAAAGGGTAGCGTTAAATATAAGGCCCGAATAGCTTGGCACTTTTTTCATTAGAACACAAACAACACTTATAGTAAGTTTTCTAAAATTTATAGAATAAGAGATACATTTATTCCAAGTTATTTCAAAAGCTGATATCCTTCCCGAGATTTGTGATGTAGGCAAAAATGTGAAATAGTGACATAGAGTATTCCACCTAGAAGCGTTCCGCCAAAGATGATTAAGAGGAGACCTGGAAAAATATATGTTTTGATAACTATCGACAACTTTCTTTTTCTGAAAACTCACTGACTCCACCTCTACTGCCCTTCTTCCCATCTCTCATTTCCATCGGAGCATTTCCTGCTCTCTCTACAATTCTTCCTCCGCCGTTTCTAATTTTCCTCCATTTTTCCTTCAAAAGTTCCAATTTTCTTTCAGATTTCAAAGTTTTCAGAAACATTTCTCTTTCCAGGAGCATTTTCTCAAACTGTTCAAATGTTTTATCAGGTCCGGTTGCAACTCCTTTCATATGTGAAACAATAGGATCAATTAGAATTCCAGTGGTAAATGAGTCGAGTGATGGGGAATAATGCTCAGAAAATGACTTGGTACCCGCAGTGCTGTAAAAAGATCTGTTGAGACGACATGATTGAAACAAAAAGTATGCATACCTCCAAAACTCTAAAGCTCTTGAATAATACCCATCTCTCGTTCCAGGCATAGTAAAGTTTTTGTCAAAATCAATTAAAAAATATTCTCGTTTCTCTGGAGAATATTCTTTCCATTTTTGTTCTTTTGATGGTGATGGATTTCCAAAATTCACGAAATCAGCAAACATTCCACTATAAATTTGTTCAATAACATAATCTTTTTCTGTAAAATTTCCACGGCTTGTTCCAAAAACGTAGATCAAATCTTCCGAATGATGAGGCGGTGGCGCTTGAGCATATTTTTTGAAAGCAGGTCCAGCGTCCTTGTAATCGTAGCTGCAAAAAATAGGTTGGAAGAAATTTTCAGAAAAAATCCGTTACATTCACGAAAATTGAAGGCAAAAATGGCAGGATAACCAAGAAATGCGCGGGTGTTTAACAATATTATCTTTGTCAAGAAGCTTTTTGAATTTTACAATGTTTTTACAAATTAAGAGCAAATTTGGAATTTAATTATCTATACCTAAGAAAATATATTGTCTTAAAACGAAAATTAATTGTTAATAAATTGTTTCAAATAGATACCTAACTGTAATTTTCTATTATGTAGATCAATAAAATGTTCTTACCTGTACATAAAGACTTTTGTATTTTTACTTGCATGTGCATTTGCTACTTTAATAGAACCATCATAAAATTCCATGTCATCCGCCAAAAATTGAGCATCATCTCCGTTTCCATAAAATTTCTGGCATTTTCTAGAAAACTCTTCCGGTTCTGTATAAAGCTCATAGCCAATATGCTCGCATAAATTTTTCAATAATTCTTCTTTTTTGTCCGCATTTTTTAGATCATTAATGTATCTGAAAATTGGTTAGTAGTTTGAAGAGATTTTAATTTCGAAATCATACATTGGATCTCTCAGCTCGGCAGTTGTAGTTCCTATCATTGAATTGATAGGATGAATAGTTCCAGAAGCTAATATTTCATCAGAATAATTGAGTAGAAATTCTCCATCAATATGAGGAACTGAGATATAGTAAGTAGTGTTCTGGAGGACCCATAATTGAGCATCTAGAACTTCCTGTGCAGATATATTTCGAAGGCATGAATAAGTCTAAAATAATAGTGTCATTGCAAACAGATTTTTAGATTCTTTACTAACCTTGTCAATTCGAACTTGAGACAGTTTTCTGAATCCGAATACCTCTGGTAGACATCCAGCTTTCTGTGCCATTGCAGTCATTCCTTTGAAGTTTGCGAGTTTTCCCATTTGATAAAGTGCTCCACTCATTATAATTTGCTGGTTTAACATACCTTTTGAGAGTGGAGACGAGGTAAACTGCAAAATATAAAAATTGAATAGCATAGAGTTTTTAAGCCAGTTCCAAAATCACATAGCCAAAAATTAGGAAAGAAAAAAATTCAAATCAACTTTTCATTTTGTTCAAAATAATGTATGCATAGTTTTGTTGGATTTTTTATCTTAAATTACAACGTTTTTAGGTTGGAAAAAGTATAACACTATTTTACCAAACTCACCGCTCCAACTAAAGAGCCACCTGCAGAATGTCCAACCATTGTGAGTTTGTCCTTATTTCCTCCAAAGTTATGCACTTCTTTTCGAGTCCATTTCACAGCTTCCAACATGTCTAAACGTTCATTTACAAATCAAATGAAATTGTTTTAGAAAACATACCAAACATCCCTACATTCGAATCACCCTTTTCTCCATTTAGCACTCCGAATCCAAAAGTTCCAAGACGATAATTGAATGTCACAACTACAATATTTCTGCCTTGGCCCACAAAATTGTTCACCAAAATTTCAGGATTGAATGCGGACGCGGATTCTGTTAAAATTCTCCCTCCGTGGACTACAATCATTACGGAACAATTTTTCTGAAAATTTTGAAAATATTAAAATGTTATAGATTTGAAAGCTAAACAACGTTTTGGAAACTTACACGCTTCATGCAATATTGGTTTGTAAATACATTTGCATACAAACAATCTTCAGAAATCGGTCCTCCAACTCCATTTTTGTACGTTTTTCTTTATGAAAACAGTTTATTTTCAGAAGAGACTATAAGAAAACTCACTTTGCATCACTCATACACGCCGGCTTATATTCCTTTGTCTCAAGAATACCATCCCAAGGAATTGGTGGTCGTGGTTTTCTAAATCGAAGATTTCCAGCTGGCGGCTCAACAAATGGAATACCCAAAAACCCAATTCCTGTGTGATTTCCAAGTGGAGAGTATGTAGAAGTCAAGATTTTTCCTTCAATTGTTCCCGTTCTGAAAATATCTTATTTTTCAAATAACTGTTCAAATTGTAAACTTACGATAACTGAACTCTCGTTGATATTGAAATGTGCAGTAAAGTGGATAGCAGAAAAAGAAATAAAAGAACCATTTTCAAAAATCGATACGAAAATGAACAAAAAATAAATAGAATGAGAGCACACTTGTTGTCAATCTCGTTTTCTTAAAATTAGTCTACAGAGATAGAAAAATATTGATAAGATAAAATATGTAGTGTATGTGGTTGTTCTATAGTAAAAATTTGAACTCTCTATGTAGTTGATTTTGTGACTAGGACTGAAGTATCAGAGAAAAAATGAATTGCCGTTTTGGTCTGAAAACTAAGAAATCGGTTAATAAGAATTACGGTGAGTTGTAAGAGAACATTTATTTAGACATAAAAATCATAATACAGACAAACACATAAGTTTGAATAATTATTTCAAGAGCTGATATCCATCACGAGAACGATGATGGAGGCAGAAATGAGAAATGGAGACGTAGAGAATACCACCGAGAAGAGTTCCACCAAATATTATGAGAAGGAAATCTGGAAGGTTTTGTTTCAATATGGAGGCTAACTTTAAAACTTACTAGCTCCAGTTTCTTGCTCTTCTTCGTTTATTTTCTCCAAATCCACAAGCTCTTTCAGCATTAAATCTTTGGAACTTCGACCTCTCCACATTTTCTTTTGAATTTCCAATTTCCTTACAGCTTTTAGAAGTTTCAAAAACTCTTCCCGTTCGTTATACAATTTATCAAATTGCTCAAAAGTCTTATCGGGGCCAGTTTCATTATGATTCAAATGAGACATAATTGGATTCAAGAGATTTCCGATTATAAATATATCGACTGACGGAGAAAAGTGTTCCTTGAAAGACTTGCTTCCACATGTACTAAAACTTCTTCAAATATGAATTTATGAAAAGATTCCTTTACCTCCAAAACTCCAAAGCCTTTGGGTAATAGTGATCTTTCATTCCAGGCATTGTAAAGTTCTTATCAAAATCGATCAAAAAATATTCTCGTTTTTCCGGGGTATACTGCGCCCATTCCTGATCCTCCAAAGGTGAAGGATCACCAAAGTTCACAAAATCAGCAAACATTCCACTATAAATATACTCGATAACATAATCCTTTGTCGAGAAATTTCCGCGATTGGTACCAAAAGCATAGGCGAAGTCTTCGCCGTGTTTGGGTGAAAGAGATTTGTCATATTTCTTGTACGCATTCCCAGCTTCCTTGTAGTCAAAGCTGAACGTAAAATCAATTATTCGACTTATTATAAAAAATGAAAAGTTATGGTCTGAAAAAACTTTCTAAAAACTTTCCAGACGCTTTTTTTTGTCAGAAATTTCGAAAAGAATCTCAACCTCGGATACCGTTGTTAATTTTTTTCCCAAATTACTATCCAATTTTATTCAGACTGTTTATTCAAATTTTTAAACAGTTTTATTGTTGGTAACTTTAAAATAGTTTCATCCTTGATACCTCTCCACCTTTGTTATTAAAACTCTTCCTGAAAAATGAAATCACCTGTACACAAAAACGTTTGTATCTTTGCTGGAATGTACATTCGCCAGTTGAATAGCTCCGTAATAAAATTCCATATCATCCCCCAATGATTTCGCATCCTCTCCATTTTTGTAAAAGTTGCGACATTTTTGTGAAAACTCTTCAGGCTCTTTGTAGAGTTCATAACCAATATGCTCGCATAGATTTTGAAGTAGTATTTCTTTTTTGCCAGTATTTTTTGGATCAACAATGTATCTGAAATATAGACAGTCAAATCTGTTTTTTACAACTCGTAGTTTACCTTGAATCCATCAATTCAGCAGTTGTAGTTCCAATCATAGTATTAATCGGGTAAATTGAATTTGTTGCATATAGATTATCAGGATAATCAACTTGATATATCCCATCTATATGACCCTGTCCTATGTAGTATGTAGTGTTACGGAGCATATACAGCTGAGCATCAAGAATTTGTTGAGCAGATTTTGAACGAAGGCAGGTATAGGCCTTAATTTGAATTATCTTTTTGAAATTTCACTTTTTTCTCCAATACTTTTTCAACTTCTACGTTCGATAATTTTGGAAATCCATGTTCATCTGGAAGGCATCCAACTATTCTGGCAACTACTGTCAGCTCTTTCACATTTGATTTTTTCGAAAGATTAGACATCGATGCACTCATTATAATTTGTTGGTGAATAAGACCTTTTGACAGCGGAGATGTAGAGAACTGAAAATTTGTACAAGCATTTTCAAATAAGATTTTTACGGATTGAGAAGCTGAAAAACAAAAAAGAAGATTTAATTACCGCGGCAGTAAAAACTGCTCCTGCAGAATGCCCCTGCATCGTTATTCTATCCTTGTCACCTCCGAAATTTTTGATTTCTTTTCGAGTCCATCTCACAACTTCCAATATATCTGGCAAAAGTGAAAATATTTCAAGATTTTTCCTAAACTTTAAAGATTTAAATAAAGTTATTCAAATTAAGTTGTGAACAAATTTATATAATTTTTTTCTTTAAAATTTAAAAGTCCATTATGGGGAACAAGTGTTTCAATAATCACTTACCGAAATCAAATCAAAGATTCATGAGCATTATTAACTTTGGCGAATAAAATCTTCCGAACTTGAATCCTGGGACGTACAAAACATCTCAGCTACAGTACTTGCTAGTATTTCGCAATTTTCTTAACTCTTTATTGGTTTTCATAGAGAGTTATTTTTTTATTCCGTTTTCGACGATAAAAATTTCAAACACCAACAATAAATTTCAGAATGAAAGGCACAGAACCTATCGTACTTGCGGTTGCGGTAGCTAGAAAGCCTGCGTTTAAATTCGAAGCTTTGGGTCGAAAATCTGTTTTTTCTAATAAGTAATAGCACTTTTCAATTTTCAGAAGATACTAGCAAGAATAGATAAAAGAACAATTGAACAATTTATTAAACAATTATTTTAGAGCAATTCGACTTTTCAGACCTGCCTCGAACGCGTTATCAATTCAATTTAAAACTATTGCGTTTTCTGAAAAACGAGCCAAAATTGACACACAAACCGTATAATCCAAAATTTGTATCTTGATTATCTCCATTGAGCATTCCCAGTCCAAATAATCCTAGACGATAGTTGAAAGTAACTACAACAATATTTCTGCCTTGACCCACAAAATTATTAATTATAATTTCAGGATCATACGCTGAGGCTGATTCTATGACGAATCGTCCACCATGTATGGTTAACATTACTGAGCAGTTTTTCTGGAAAATAATATAATGAGTCTTGTATATAAGAATTTAGAAAACACACATGCTCCAAACAATATTGGTTTGTGAACACATTGGCATAAAGACAGTCTTCTGATACAGGCCCTCCAACACCATTTTTGTAGGTTTTTCTGAAGGGCAAAACTAAATTCATGAAATTAAAAATATCTCTTACTTCTGATCACTCATACAAGCCGCTTTATACTCCTTCGCCTCCAAAACTCCGTCCCAGGGTTTTGGTGGACGCGGCTTACGGAATCTCAGATTTCCAACTGGAGGTTCAACATATGGAACACCGAAAAACACAATTCCGGTCTGATTTCCGAGTGGAGAATAAGAAGCGGTGAGGGTTCTCCCTTCAATTGTTCCAGTTCTGGAACTGGAAGAGTACAATATCGTTCAGACAAGGAGTAGCGCCAGTGGATCTATTTTATAGGTGTTCAATAAAGCCACGGCGCTCTGAATTTCTAAAAAGCGCACTTTTCCCATTGTTTATTTTCCATTATCCCACTTTACTAAAACTTTGACTAAACTTTTTGATTAATCTAGCGTATTTTTTGTTGTGTTTTATCCTGATAATCTGTCATTTTAGATTACTAAAAGTGTATTCAAATGAAAGCACACTGATAACATTCAATATTAAGTTTGGTTTTAAATTTAATATTCTTTCACCACACTCTCAACTTACGACAATTTAACTTTGGTAGACCGCACATTTTGCAATATTGCCCATAAAATGAAAAATCGGAAAAACATGTCTGGAAATCAATAAAACCACATTCAGACAAATGAATAGAGCAAATGGTTTTATCAGTGTTATCTGGAAACCTAAACGGTCTAAAAAACGTTTTGAAGTTTGATAAGAACTCTAGTTTTTGTCATTCATTGTTCTTTCAAGATTTTTTTTGGCAGAACTTTGGTTCTTAATTGCGTAATCATTCAATCAGGGTATTAGCTTAAATGGAAGTTTATTCTCAATATTTTTATTTTAACAATATCATTGTTTTTTTTTAAACAATATCATTGTTCAGCTTTGAAATTAAATAAACTATTCCAGAAGTTGGTAACCTGTCCTTGATTTATTAGGGATGCAGAAATGGGATATGGAAGCATAGATGATACTACCAAATACTGTGACACCAAGAATTATTGGAAGTGTATCTGGAAAAAATATGATATGAAAATCAAAGAAACATACAATACTGGAACTCACTTAGAACTCCTCCACTTGTCCCTTGATCTGCATCTTTTTCAAATTCCACAACTGAATTTCTCATTTGAACACCGATTTTCTTCTCCAACTTCAATTTTCTCCTTAGCTTCAACTCTTCAAGGAAGCTCTCCCGTTCGTTAAAAACCTTTTCAAATTGTTCAATAGACTTATCAGGGCCAGATGCAACACCTTTCAAATGGGAAACAATTGGATCTGTGAGAATTGACATGACAAAATTGTCAAGTGACGGCGAAAATCGTTCACTGAATGACTTTTTGCCGGCGGTACTAAAAAAGAGTTTGAATTAACCAACAAGACAGTATACCTAACAGTACCTCCAAAAATCTAGAGCCCTTGTGTAATAGTGATCTTTCATTCCAGGCATAGTGAAGTTCTTATCAAAATCTATCAAAAAATATTCGCGTTTCTCCTGTGTGTACTGTCGCCACTGCTGAGTTTTCGATGGAGAAGGATCTTCGAAATTGATAAAATTGGCAAGCATTCCACTATAAATTCGCTCAATAACGTAATCCTTGGCAACAAATGGTCCACGACTAGTTCCAAAAGTGTAGATCAAATCTTCAGAATGATGAGGAGAAGGGGCCTCCAAATATTTGTGGAACGCCGTGCCGGCGCCTTTATAATCATAGCTAAAAATTATTAATTTCGGTCGAGGCGTGACGAGGGCGCCTTTTCTCTCGTTCTCCTGCGCCCCGGTGGAATACATACCTGTACATAAAAACTTTGGAATTGGCTCTTTTATGCGCGTTAGCCACCTTTATGGCACCGGAGTAAAATTCCATATCATCCGACAAAAACTGAGCATCTGTCCCATTTTTGTAATAATTTCCACACTTTTTTGTAAATTCCTCTGGTTTCTCAAAAAGTTCATAACCAACATGCTCACACATGTTTTTCAATAACTGCTCCTTTATCCGGTCATTTTTGGGATCCGTTATATATCTGAAACAAGATTTTGATTATCTAAACAATTGTTCTCGCCATACAATGAGTCTCTGAGCTCGCCAGTTGTAGTTCCAATGAATGTATTGATAGGGTAGATCGTATTAAAATTAAATAGATTATCTGGATAGTCAGTTATAAAATCTCCATCTACACGAGGGGATCCAAAGTAAAACGTGGAATTCTGTTGCATACTCAGTTGAGCATGAAGTAGATCTTGAGCAGATTTATTTTGAAGGCACAAGTAGGTCTGAAAGTCTGTTAACGCAAACTGTTAATATAAGTTCTTACCTTATTAATTTGAGTTTTCGATAATTTTCTGAATCCGTATTCTTTTGGTATACATCCTACATTTTGAGCTACAATAGTCATTCCTTTAAAGTTTGCACTTTTCGAAATATCTTGAAGTGGAGCACTCATAACAATCTGTTGATGGAGTAAACCTTTGGAGAGAGTTGAGCTCGTGAACTGAAAGGGTCATTAGCTGCCAACAATTTGAATGAATTTTAATAATTTGAACTTACATCTACAATAAGTCCTGCTCCTGCAGAATGTCCAGCCATTGTGATTCTGTCCTTGTTCCCTCCAAATTGGTCAATCTCTTTTCTTACCCACTTCACTGCTTCCAACATATCTGAAATTTGATTTATAGATCTCTGAAGCTACATAACTAACTTTTGAGAGATTTTTTATGAAGTTGTGGTATAATAATTCATATTATCATAATTTAATTTTCTTGGCGTTTCAGATTAAAGGAACACGATGATTTTCCGAGTGGTTCCCGTCCCGATCTTATGGTGGTTGTTACATGGCCGAATTTTACAGATTTATTCATTTGATGTAGAAAATTAGATGATGATATTTCAAATTTTGAAGACACATATGCAGTCGTTTCTACATTACTGAAAAATCTGAATTGAACTTTCCAACAAATTTTTATTTGATAACTTTGAATGAATTATTCATCCAAACGGAATGTACATATATACATACAAATCATTGAGCAGTGTCCTTTGCCTCTTTCCTCTCCTCTCTCATGTCTTCTTTCTCTCCATCTCTTTGGTTGTCAGAGTGAGGTGAGGAGGAGGGAAAGGGGGAAACGCCACAATTCCCATCGACGCACTCCGTACTCTCACATTGTCTGAGTCTCATGAAACCATATAATCTCTCATTACATTCAGCTGTGTCTCTCCTCAATGGCCTTACTCTAGATGTCTCCTCTCCTCCCATTCGTTCACCTCTTTCCTCTCCTTCCCTTCTTTCTTTACTTCTTTAGATATTTAACGTCTTAAGACTTTCGAAAGATTTGTTTCTGTTTTTGTTGATATTGCTCTAGATCTTCCTTATTTCAATATTCAGATGTCATCTAAAAATGAGCAGACACCAAAGGTTCCGGCTGAGTTGGATCCACTAAATGAGACAATTTTCCGAGAACAAATGTACGCAATCTATCAAGTATGTCAATATCCATCAAAAGAGCAATACGCAGAATGGGCTCAGACGTATCAAATTCAGCAGAGAAGAGTGAGTTAAATAATCTTAAAAGTTAAGAAATATTAGGTCTAAAAATGTAATCCCAATATTGAAAAAGCATCTTTCTCAAAAGTGGAGTATTTTCAATGGGGATTTAGTACACTTTTCTAACAAGTTATTTTAATTGCTTTGCATATAGCGTTTCATCTTTACATGTTTTGAAAATATTGTCCATTCCTACTTTCAGATTCGAAAATGGTTTGATAATCGGCGAACAAGAGATAGAGAACGGAGAAAGAGAAAAGGAGATGACAATGAAGATTCAAGTGAAATTTCAAAAAGAGGAAGAGTTACTTGTGGTCTAGATTACAAGAATCATGAAGAGGAATCTACGGATGATTTTCAAGATGATATAGAAGAGTTGGATAATTCTCAGTTCGAGATGGCAAAAGTTTCATCAATCAGAGACGAGTTGAAAGACGTCAAATCAGAATCTCCGCCTGTAATGGAACAATCTTTTCATTTGAGAACTGTGCAACACGTTTCAACACCACGTAGAGATCGGATAATTGTAAGTTAGATGCTCTATAGACGGTTTTAATTTCTGTTTTTTAGCCAGAAAGTCAAACACTGTTTGTTCCAGCCGGATGCTCTCTGGATTATGAAAAATGGACGGTGAGTATGAATAATATTGATAGTATTCCAAAATGTGCTAGAAATAATTTAAAAAATTGTAAATATACAGAATGTGGTCTCAACACGACAATTATTGTTAAACCAAAAATGGTGTGAGCCTTCAAAGCGTATTGTAGCTTCAAACCCTTTGCTATTGATTTAAACAAAATGAACAAATATAATTTTATTTAGAAATCAATTAATATTGCGCATTAACGACGAGTTTGAACCTATGGTACTCTTTAAAGGCGCACACCTACTTGCATATAACAAAATAAGTCAAATCACTAAATTTTGCAAATGGGTAGTATACAAATGGGTAGTACACATTGTTTTAAAATTATATTATTTTCTTTAATATTCCAAATATTGGTATTAGTCTTCTGAAACATTTTCTTTTTCAGCCCGCAGAATTTCTTCAATGGACTTCCAACTTTCTATCAAGCGCCCAAGCAATGGACATCATAAAAAGCCAGGAAATCTCTGGAGACACAATGGAAAGTTTTTTTGACGATCCAGATTTTCGAAAAGAAACCGGAATGCCGTATGGACCATTTCAGACAATCAAAAAGCACGCTGCAACTGTGATTAATCGATTTAACGGTTATGAATAATAGTTATTCAAAGTTCTCGCATTTTCTGTACAGTGATCTTTTTCGTTTTTAAAGTGTCTTAACTTTTTTTGATTTTTTGCAAAGTGATTTTCATTACTTTATCAATGATCGGGTTTTTAATAGATCCTTATAAATAGAAACCTATAATTTTTCTAGAATTTGTTTGATATAAATGACAATCGGGAGGACATGAGAGAAGTGGAAGACGCACGGTATGGAATTCAATTTGAACTATAACATATGATATATATGTAACCAACTCATTCTTCTACTGGTAGAACATTTTAATATAAAGTGTGAACTTCACCTTCCAGTTTTTTAAAATGTTTTTCGTACACAAATAAACTTAATTTAAAAGTTATGTGTATCGAAAATGTATCAAAGCAAGTTTCAAACAAAATCCATTTCATTTTTGTTAAATGAGGGTGTTAAATGTTATAGATGGTTCAGATTTAGGTTAAAAAATAATATTTTGCTTCAAAATACCCAAACTACTCTGATACTTACGAAAACTACAAGATAATTGAGAAAGAAAGAAAAGAAAAATCCAACTTTTGAACACTCGATTTCGTATAATTTCTCTGTTTGAATTCCCTTCAATATGATAACTGCAGGGCCAAACATTTCAGACTAATTTGAGTATCTTGAACCAAATATTCATTCACGCTAATTTAATTTTAATAAAAATTCAAAAAATAAAAAGTTTATATTTTATACTTTTACGTGATGATGTAATCAGTGATACGATATTTTGAAAATTAATTTATTTCAAAACACTTCAATCCTATCAAGGGATTATTTACTTCTGAGTTCCGATTCTCAGATAGAAATGGCCTTCGCATTTTGGCAAATTGTAAGCTATTCATACAAGTCATCAAATATCTCAAATTTCGATTCAGGTCGATTGGAACCACGTGGCTTTCCACTTGTGGTCATTATTGGGTCTTGTATCTATTGCAATGACTGTTTTCGTGTGTGGTAAACCGAAAAAGAAGAAGGATGTTTCCGGGGCCCCATCTGCCGAGAGTCCACCACCACCACCGCCAGCTCCGAAGGTTCCTGAACCACCAAAAGCTCCACCGCCAGCTGATGCCGTGAAGAAGATTGAAGAGAAGGGAGAGGAAAAGGTACATTTGAATGTTGAGTTTGTTTTATTTCATTGCCTTTTCAGAAACCCGAAGAGCCCGCGAAATCCAAAAAGAGTGAGAAAAAGGAGAAGTCCAAGAATGAGGGAAGCAAGAAGGAGGAGGATAAGGAAAAGGAAAAGGAAAAATCGAACAAAGCGGAGGATAAAAAGTCAGAAGATCCAAAGAAGGAGGATGCTAAGAAGCCAGATGTCAAAGGAAAGGATACTTTCAAGAAACCAGTGGATGAATCTGCGGTCGCTCCTAAAAAGGATCCTAATTATCAGGTAATTTCAGACGGAGGACAAGAAGTTTTAGGTTTAGTGGTTAGAAGTTAGAAGTGTCTGCGCTTGACCACAACAGGAGTTATACAAAAGAGCTTTCAAAACTTTCATACTGCTTTGAAGTCTCCTAGAAGTTGTGATAGTATGAAAGAAAGTTTCGAGAGTTTTCCAGAAAGTTGCGCCAAAACCGAATCTGATATTGATTTTATGGTATTTAGTATAGATTTAGTATAGTATCCCTTTTAGATTATCATCAAAATAATCTTAATTTTCAGACTCTCTGCGGATTGAACAATGATCTCTTCGGACCGGACAAAAACCCGAAAAAGCAGTTCAAAGCACCCACAAAAGTTGAAAAAGCTGATGTGAAAGATCCCCAATACGAAACATTGAATGGATTGGGTGAAGAAATGTTCAAGGACGAGAAGAAAGATGATGAAGGAAAGAAGAAGGAGTTCAAGCAACCGGATAAAGTGCAAAAGGCTGATGCAAAGGATCCACAATATGAGACTTTGAATGAAGTTGATAAGGGAATCTTTAATAATGAGGAGAAGAAGAGCGAGAAGAAAGATGCTGAAAAGAAGGATGACAAAGAGGAAAAGAAATCCGAAATTAAATAGCTCTTGTAACTCGAATAAACCATTTCATGAAATAATTTCGGCGCGCAAGAACTGTTACTCTTTGAGGAGGGCGCATTTGGAATGGTCTCGCCACGCGCCAGCCATTGATTTTTGAAGCGCGTGACGAGACCAATAAGTGGCAAGTGGCAGGACTATTTCGAAAAAATGCGCTCTCCTTTGAAGTCATATAAGTGTACAAAAATACACTGTACTTGAACTACACGTACCATACATTGCCACATTCGTATCCCCGGTTTCTCCATTAAATACTCCAAATCCAAAAACTCCGAGGCGGTAATTGAATGTCACAACTACAATATTTCTGTCCTGACCCACAAAATTGTTTATAAAAATTTCAGGTTTAAATGCGGAACCCGATTCGCAAACAAGTCGTCCACCATGTACCACAATCATTACGGAGCAGTTTTTCTGGAATATTGAAAAAAAAATTGAGAGAGAAGTTTTGCGTTTGTCCACTAAAATAGACGGTACCGTTCTCACGGTGCATCAAATGTTTTCTAATCGTAACCGCTGAAAATATATATGCGCCTTGAGAAGTACAGTAACCCCTTTTTCCTCGTTATTACTAGAACCGTATAGTGGTTACTGTACTATTAAAGGGACACACGCCTTCTGGCGTAGTTCGTGGCGAGAGCATCATGTGAAAAATTGCAAAGACTGTATAATACTGACATTTTGCAAGCAATACTGGTTTGTGAACACATTTGCGTATAGACAATCCTCTGAAATTTCTCCAACAAATCCATTTTTGAAAGTTTTCCTCCAATAACTCATACACGCAGGCTTATAATCCTTTGTCTCTAGAACTCCTTCCCATGATTTCAGAAGACGTGGTTTCCGGAATCGAAGTTCTCCAATTGGAGGTTCAACGTATGGTATGCCCAAAAATACGGTAGCAGTTTGATTTCCAAACGGCGAATAAGTAGCATTCAAGATTTTCCCTTCGATTGTTCCAGTTCTGAACAAAACAAATCAAGAGTTTTAGTCACACTGTTGCAATATATTTCGATTCTCAATGCGAAAGTACGGTATCCGGTCTTGCAGCGACGAATGAAACATTTCCAACTAAACAAACACCAAGACTTGCGCCTTTAAAAGGTACAATATTTTCAATTTGCAGTTTTCTTCGTTATTTCTTTTATTCTCATACTTTTTTCAGCGTTCCAGTTCTGCCTTCAAATAGATAAACGGAAAAAGGAGAATACCATGCAAATACCGTACTCTCTAAAGGCGCACACCAGTTTGTACAGACTTTCTTCAAAAATATATCATTCGTGGCGAGACCCGGCCCTGTATTTTTGCTTTAAAATCGGAAAAACTGAACAAACTCACGATAACTGAATTCTTGTAGAAATAGATAAATGTATCAGAACTGCGAAGTATAAATATTGTAAAATCATTCTCTGATGATCGATTAAACAGAGCCAACCGCTCTCATTTCTGGGAAATATGTTATGAAAACGATAAGAGATGGCACAGTGATAAGATAAATCAATTCTCTTTGGCTGATGAATTACTAATGTGGGAATCCCTTTGGAATCTAATGTTAATCGATTTTTCCTCAATCTGAAAATAAGTAGAAGTGCGCTAAATAAGAAGAGGATATATTTATCCAAACTGCAACAACAAAAAACACAACAATATAACTTGAAAAATAAAATACGCTCATAAAAAAACAATTTTAAAAATTAAAAATTATTCCTTGTGCTCGGTCAATTGAAATCCTGCCTTCGTCGAGTTCACTGATCCTTTTGCTTTCTGGCGAGGGCCCCAATTCTTCCCTTTATTGCATTGGAACCGTACAAGGTTCTCTTTCTTGGCCTGTTCGATGGCTCCTGGGTGAAGAGTGAAGTTGACTGTGTTGGTGATGGGTTGTCCGAGAATGTGATATCCTGCTGATTCTTTGGCCAGACGCTTCTCGCGATCCACACTTGTGTCTTTAGCCTGGAAAAAACATTTATTTGTGAATCGTATACTGTTTTTATGAGACTTACAACTTGTCTATAAATATCCCATAGCAAGTGCATCGGAGCATTTGTTTTGATTGCACGGGGATTACAGTGAGATCCAGAAACTTTGAAACCGGCATTTAAAATCGCAGATCTCACACTTTGAGATTTTGGAACGGAAACTTTCACAACATTCGCCATTTGGTTGTGCTCATAATATAAAACATCATCCAGTTCTTCATTGACCATCGTAAGAACACCTTGAAGACGTCCGTGAGTTCCAAGTCTTTCAGCTTCAGGAGTAGATTTCAGACGTTCCAGAAGGGAAGTGACGAACGGTTTGCTGTGAATTGGAGCAAGATAAATTGGACCAATTTGGTGGAGTGGAAGTAAGCAATGGATGCATCGATTGCCTGGACCAGAGATTGAATGACGGACTGTTGGAATTGAATATTTGCTTTGTTGATTTCCTTCTCCTCGTTTAAGCAGTACTAATGGCTCCATTGAATGACATCCAGAGCATACAAGCACAGTTCCGACTTTCCTAAAAATATAATTTAATGTTAACTAATTAAAGGAGAACTAATGGATTTACGGTCTTGATTTTGAACCAATGTCGGTTCAAAAATTCGGGAAAATGAGCTGGTTTTAATTAAAACCTGTAGTTTTGCCAACTTTTCCTTTCGCAGTGGTTGTCAATTAACCTTTACTTGATTATTATCATCTATTGCATAATTTCATCGTTAATCTCGTTACTCTATAAATTTATGCACTTTTTAAGTCGATAGGTATCAAATAATGATATTGGTTACCTATCGGCTTTAAATATCCATTAATTAATAAAATAATGTGAGATATAGTAAAAGTTAATTTCCAACAGCTTTGAAACAGAAAAATTGACAAAATTGGAGATTTTAGCTAAAAATAGTTGTTTTTTTCACAATTTTGAAAATTTTCTTCATTAAATTTAAATCTAGCTATTTTGAAACTTAAATTTTCTGTCAACTCACGTTCCACTCTGCTTCGCTTGAAAAGCTCCTGTGTGTACCCTGACAAAAACTCGAACGTAAAAATCAACGGAAATCGACACCAATGGCTCAATATATCTTGTATAACGATTGGCTGCAGAATCAATTGCTCGAAGTAAAATCCGAAGTCCAACTTCATGACAACACTTCATTCTAGTGGTAACTGCATCGTATTTGTTGTAGCATGCTTCTGGAGTGTTTCCGCATAAAACAGCCATGTCAGTGCACGTAACCATCAGAATTCCACGATCAGCGACACATTGGACTGCCGAGTCTAGAAATGTGGAAGCAGTTCCATATGGATCCAGGTCAACAGCATGGAATCGTTTATCAATACCGCGATGTTCCATCATTGTCATACTGAAATTAATTTTAGATTAAAGTTCGAATCAAGAAAAACTAATTTACACTGCATCTCCGAAATGTGCTTCAACTATATCCTCGACTCCATTCAATTTCACATTTTCTTGAATTGAAGCAACTGCGTTATCGGAGAAATCATTTGCCATAATGAATCCCACATTGGGAACTTCTTTCGAAAAACGCAATGCTCGCAGTCCCGAAGCAGAAAGCGCATCGAGAATTCGGATTTTGCCATCTTCATTGATAGCCAATTTATTTTTCTTTTTCGGAGGTTCTTCTTCTGTTTTCAATTGCTTCTGTTCCTCTGCCCATTTTTGATGATCAGCAGAAAATTGACGAAGAACTGTTACTCTGAAAGATAATTTCCTTAAAATACTGAGATTCAGACACAAACTCACGTCAAATCGCGATTAAACTCCTGAACTGGATTATAGAAAACTGGTCCATGGAAACCTACTTTTGCCTGTCCTAAAATAAAATGTTTAATTTGTTTTTAATTCTATTTGAACTCAAAACAAACCTTCCTGAATAACTGTCACTTCTTCTTTATCTTCGCTTTTTATTGCCGAATCTCCAGATGAATTGACATTCTCGGTCATTTTATACCGCGAAATTTGCTAAAAACTGAGATTTTTTTAAGATTAAATGTGCAGTGCTTGCCTTTCTACTTTTTATTTGCAAAATTCGGGAAAAAATACTGCGCGAAGGAAGAATAAAAAACGTTTTTGTCCTTGATTAAATTAAAGCGAATACGAATTAGAGAACTCCGAGAGGACAACACGAGAAAAGTTGTGATTGGAGCGCACTTGCGTTTCTTCCCTTTTCGCAAAAAACATTTTTCTGCACACATTTTTAGACGTTTCTTTCGTCAGAAAACCATTTTAATTGAGGCGGAATACACAAATTTCAGTGTCATGGAGGTAGAAAAAGCAGAAAAATGCTTGACTCCTCGAATAAATGTAAGCTACTCCTGAAATTCGCTGAAATTAAAATTATTTAACTTTCAGAATTTTTGGGAAAGAAAGAAAAATTACTTCGAGATTGCTGCTGTTCAATCAAGTGTTGGGAAAGTTAATCCTGATTTGCCGGTAGGAGAATATTACAATACATTCATAATTTTATATTTTTCAGGATGCACTCCTGGCTCCGTTGATCACAGTTTTGGATCCATGTACTATTCATTCCTCAATTCACGCAAAAGTCGATTGGAATCTAGTAGCATCACGACTAAAACGACTCAATATTTTGAGTAGGCAAACTCGCGGAGTTGCATCTCTAAATAGGCCATCGGGATCGCAAAACTTAGATGGGGCATCAGATATTGAAGGATCATCGGATGGAGGTTCATCTCCAGCGTTTCATCAAAGAAAACGAGGAAATAGCCGAGGAATAGAAGGAGCCGGAGAACCAATGGAAGTAGAAATGACTGAAGAAATGATGTTGAAAAAAGATAAAGACACATTTATCGATGAAATCGTGGATTTAGTTAGGGATATTCAAAAACGTATGTAACTACGTAGGATTCGAATTTCACAAATTAGATATATCTGCTGCATAGGTGGAAATGAACTGAATTGCATATAAAGAATACAATAAGCCTGAAAAAACTCGTGGCACTGAATGTTCCAATTGGGAAATTTGTTTCCGGCAATTCGGCAAAATTAAATACCTAGCTGTAATAGGTAATCTTGAAGAATTGCCGCTCACCCATAGTTCCAAGGAAAATGCGAAATGATTATTTGAATGAAATCCAAATAACTTCCAGACAACGACGCATCAATGTCTTCACAACCAACATGGATCGATCGATTATCAGTGGAAAAGATATCAAATCAAATATTGATGCTTCAGAATTATCTTCCATCGCTACTCACAGTCGAAGAAATTATAAATGCACTTCTCTTTGAACACGGACCAGATGTCATTGAAAATGTTGGTTCATTTTCTCGCGTTGTCATGAAAAATTCAAAATATTTCAGCTTATAATCGAAACGCCTGAAAATTTGGTCACAATTGTCAATATTCTGACTAACAATCCAACACCAGGAAATCGTACAAGATATAGAAATTTGGTTATAGGAAAAGTAAGCTTTCACATTAAATTAAAAAAACTATTTCAAGTTTTAAAGTAGATATTTTCAGATCGTCGAACTATATCCATACTTTGCACGCCGAATAATCGAAAAATATTCCGAAAAACGATCGGATTGTGTTTTTGCATGCAGATTAGCTGTTGATCATTTGAATGATAGACAGTTTTTAGAATTCATGGAACCACTTTTGACAGATAAAGAAACCATAATATACAAAATGGTAATTCGAAGTTCCAATCGACAAGTTCTTCCACTAATAATTGCACGTCTTCTCAATATGGCAGATACTGTTATTTCGCCACGTCCCGAATCCACATCATTTTCTGAAATGGGAACTGCTCCATGGTGCACTCGTCTTTCATATTGTCTCGTGGAACTTATGAACTCTGCATTGGAACCTTGGACTGAACTAGAAATTATTACTGTCACTAGATTTTTGTTTAGAACTGATGCAAATCCATCATCCTCAATATTACACTCTGCTGATTCAATATCTGGTATGGATGAAGCCATGGATTTGAGTTTTCGTGAAGAAGCTCACTGTTCACAAGATTCTGTTGTTCCTGATTCGGATCCTGAATCAACACAATCGGCTCAAAGACCAATACCGGTTTCCCAAAGGACTGCTGTAGAGCCCAGTCCATTCGGAGATGCTCATGAATGTTTTGTACTGTCTGCGCTGCTCGCCGTCCCGTTTTTCACACAGTAATCTAGAAAAGATGTTAGTTTTTAATTAATTAAAATTTATCCAGATATCCGCCTAATCAAACGGGAGCAGTTCAACCACCAGATCGAGCTGTTGAAAATTGGCTTGATGTGTCAAGAAGGAGAGTTCTGGCAGGGGAAAAGGTATCGTTCGGCTACAGCTCTACAAGATCTTGCTCTAAATATTCAATTATGGAGGAGATTATGTCGAATTAAAAAAAATTAGAAAAAGAGTCGAAAAACGAATATTTATATACATAAAAATCGGAAAAAATGTTTAAAAAGTTAACATAGAAAAAACATTTTCAAAAACCTATTATTTTAATATGAAAAGACATATTTTAACGCTATTTTCAGATTAATCGAAATTTTTTAGAGGTGCAGTAGGGTCAAAACAAATATTTTGCTCTAAATTATAGAAAATTAAACATTCTAAATTATTTTAACAATTATATTAGGTAATTAACCTGTTCCCTGTCTTTTAAATCATATGATTTTTCAAAATTACCTTTTATGAAAAATCAGAAGACACCCTTTTAAAAAACTTAATTATAAATAAAAATTTTCCGATTTTTTCAGGTCACATCAGCATTTGGATCGCATCTGATATATGTTCACTCGTGTATAATGTCTTCTCGAATCGAAGAGCTTTCGGAGTTTGCAAGTTATGGAATGAAACAAAAAGTTGAGCTTGTTAATCGTCAGAATCACGTTCTTGTACTGAAAAACACTTTCACATCACGTTGCATGACAGAAATGGAGGTTGCTAAGCGGTAAAACCTAGAGTTTGGAATTTACAGCACAATTTCAACTTTCAGAAGTATTTGCCAACTTGTCACAAAATGCTCTAATGGCGAGAGCTCGTACGCTCTTCGAACAATTCATGCACTTCAAGCTGCGGGGGTTTATAAGACATTCCAGATAAATATTAGGTCATGGTTGGAAGAACAATTGGATAATATAACACTGCCTGCTTCGCAACTTTTAGCAGAAGTTGTTGATGGATTTGCACATAGTTCTGCTCATTCCAAAGGAAAAGGTCTGAGTGAGGAATTTATTAAGGTTAGAATAAGATTTTGATTTTTACAAAAAAAATTACTGAATTTCAGAACACCTTCACTGGCGATGTATTCGATTCTCGTACGATTCCGAAACGGCTTTTCGTCCTATTTTACATTTGCTCGTACAGGGAAGCAGCTCAACGTCATGATGCGTCTCTTCGAAATTCGGTAATTAAATTTGAAATTGGAGTAGCGCAATTTTGGTCATTTCCCTAATACACTCAAAATGATTTTACAAAGGTTGAGTTGGTTCAAAATTTTGAAAATACCCATTTTGGTAAATTCACAGATTTTGCCAATTTGTAAGTGTTAGAGAAACCAAAAATTAATTTTTTCAAGTTTCGTGTTTAATTTGGACTCATATTCGGTCTTCAACAACAAACTCCGCATAATAAAGAACTAAAAACAACTTATCTCTGGTTTCTGCTACACTGAAAAATCGTCAAAATTTGAGAATTTAGCTTAAAATCGGTGTTTTTTCAACATTTTGTTGAACCATCTTAATTTTTTTTTTGAAATATTTACAAGACGTCTCATCATGAAATTCGGGTCGATTTGGGCTACTTCGAGTCTAATTTTTTACAGTTCAACTAAAATTTCATTTTCAGCTGTACGACAAGTCTATCTTCCTCAAGCTACCAGTTCGTTACATACTCTCAGTTATGGAATATCAGCACGAAAAGTTTGAGAATGTGAGATCCAAGATTGTAGGTTTTTTTCGCCAACTTTTCTCTATTTCAATTTTTGAAATTTTCAAGACCGCCAGAGCTGCAGTTCTATTTTCGTATTCTCTGCCAACTCCAGAATCAATGCAAATTGTGGCTGAAAATCATGAAAATGCATCAGCAGAAGTAATCGAGGAAGAACAATTTGGTAGCAATATCAATCAACGAATAAATAAATTAAAAGATATCAAGAATATTAAAATTATATTAGAAGTGATCAATCGAAGTAGTGTGAGAATGCAATTGGCTTCACTTCCCATCATTATCGACATCTTTATGGAGTCACTGAATTCATCAACTCCGCAAGGCTTCGAACAACCTTTAATGGCAATTTTCGATCGATATGAACAACTTGATCCATTTTCCCTGTTTCAACAATCAACAATTGCATGGATTCGAAACGATGAAGATATTGTATTGGATGATATTATCAAAATTCCATCGTTACTTTTCAGATGTGACAGGTTTGCTCACAAGAATTTTTTAATTCTAAAACAAAGTTTATAAATTTGTGTTCCAGACGTATTCTCTCATCACCTCCACATTTTAATTGTTTCGTGCGAGCTCTAAACTTCTTCAGTAAAATGGTTCGAATCGAAAATCGTCTCAAAACAATGGAGATTCAACACAAGGCGATGGCTTCTGCAATTGCACATAAAAATACTCTGTAAGTGTCTGAATGAACAGAGATTCACCACCGCCAAAAGTTCATTTTCCAGCTATTGTCTCGAATTGGATCGAAAGGAAAAAGAGCTGCTAACGGGCTCTTATCTAGATACACAGCACAGTGTTCTCATTCATGCTCTAATTGAAGTTTGTGATTCAAAGCGAATGAAAGATGGTAAGGTTCCAGGGCAAGAGTGACATTTTTCGATTTTTCCATATTTTTCAGTGAAAATCGAAAAATCAAAAAATTAAAAATCGAAAAACGAAAATTTTCGATTCTCTGGATAATCGAAAAATCGAAAAAAATGTTCAGAAAATTAACCATAAAGTTTTTTAAAATGATTTTTAAAAATCTAATTTTGTTTAACTTGATGAGAAAAAAAACATAAAAATTTCTTCTAAAAAGAAAAATCGAAAAAAAATGCGAAACATTGAAAAATTGAAAATCGAAAAACGACAAATTTTCGATTTTTCGACTTTATAAAAAAATCGTAAAACGAACACATCGATCCTGGCTGTAGGCTAGCAATTTCAAAAAAACTAATAAATTTTCATTTTTTGATTTTAGAACATATTCTTATTAAAATATAATTTTTGGCAATTTGTCTATTTTTCAAGAGACTGTATCAATTTTTACATTTAAAAAACCGACATATTTCAGATAAATCCATAGTTTTTTTTTGTTCTTTTCCGTACATTTTTTGATCCTTACAATTTTTCCAGTTTTTCGATTTTTAATTTTTCAATTTTCAACAACAAAAAAATCGAAATATTTTAGACGATACCATTGGTCTCATCACGACAATTATTTATGTATTGCAACAGGGCGTGCGCCTTAAAGGAGTACTGTACTTCTCGTTACCATGTTTTCTTTATTTTTCTTAGTTTTCTAATAATTAATATTTACTTATCCAAAAATACTTTAAAAAATGACAATAAAAACAGAAATTTTGAAAATACCGCAGAAACAAGAATTCAAAAGTACAGTACTCTTTAAAGGCGCACACATTTTCTCATTTAGAAAAAGCTTTTCTAGTCGAGACCGGTTACCGTATTTATTTTTGTTGAATAGCGAAATTTGACAATTTTCTACCCAATTATATTAAAATAATTGGAAAAATGTTTAATTAATAAATTTCAGATCCATCTGACTTCTCCCTCCTCGAAAAACGTCGACAAATCCGTCGTATTGCCTGTGAATATATTCATCGAACATTTTTGGATTATGAAGGTCTCATTCGAGTCGTTCTTCATCAACGCTTTCCACTTCGTCAAGTTCGTGATCTAGTCGAAGGGATTCCAGCTCTATTCGCTGGAAATGGTCTGATCCTTGAAATGCTCACACTTCCTGAACAGCAACGAAGATTTTTCGCAGTGGTATTTGCTGCGGAGATATGTAGAAAGGTTCTTTAAAAATTGAAAGTTTCTAAAAATTATTTAAACTTTCAGTACCGAGTTCGTGAGTCGCTGGAGACAGCTCGTGTTGTATGTGACATTGTTCATTCACTTCATAAGCATGGTGAACTTCCTTCTTCATACAAATTATGGAAACATGTGGCGCCGGCTCTCATGCTTCTAGCTGTCGTAAGTTAATTGAAATTAAATTTTAAATTTATTTTTATTAAAAAACCTTTTTCAGGAGTTTCCATCACTTGCTGATAGTATCAATCGTCTTCTGACTCGTGTCGCAACAGCTGCGAAAAATCGGCTTGCAGTGAGATGTGGAATGTTGGCTGGAGATCCACGACATGAAGAATATCAACTTATCGCGAAAATTTCCTCGTTTTTGGATAGGAATTCGGCACGTGAACGACTTTAAAAATTATGTTTATCTTTTTATTAAATTTTCAACTTTTATTATCGTCTCTATTGTTTTTATGTTTCTTTTATTTTAGTATTTATATTTAATTTTGTATTAACTCCTTATTTTCTTTCGAAGTTACACCTGCAAATGTACAAGATTCCCATTCACGTTTAACGGGTTCCTAATCTCGTTTCTTTCACTTTTGTCTTTATGAAATAAATTATCCCGATTCAAATCATTGATTTTTTGCTAGTTTTGCGCTTGCGTTAAGAGTCAACTTGTAGAAATGAGCTCATTGCAACCCTGGAAAAAAAAATTTACTTCTACAGGCCGCTCTACAGCAATTGAATTGTCAATACAATTAATTCTAAAACCGAAAAGATCTTACGTTATTAGGGTAATACAATATTCTGAGAATGTTATTAGGGTAATACAATAATCCTGAGAATGCGTATTGCGCATCATATTTGACGCGCAAAATATCTAGTAACGAAAACTACAGTAATTCTTTAAATGACTACTGTAGCGTTTATGTCGATTTACGGGCTCGATTTTTGAGAATGAATTAAAACCATTTATTTATCGATAGAATTTTTTAAAAAGTTTTAAATAAACGAGTAAAAATGGAATATCGATGTCTCTATTCGAAAATAAATTCATTTTATGCCGAATTCGAGCCCATAAATCGACACGAGAGCTATAGCTGTTATTGTTTCTTGAGTTATTATACTGAGTTATTGCTTCTTCTTCAATTTAATTGGTATCTTTTTTAAATTATCAAAAAATCTGAAAACTTGGAAAGCCTCAAGTTTACTCATAACTTTAATCCTGTTCAAATGGCAAAGTTCTTCAATCCAGATTACAAGAGTGACAAACAAACAATTTGCAATATCTCGAATGACACATTTGTCATAAACTTTACTGATGAATTTTTTAATTTCGAAAAAACAAGGTGATTGAAGGTTTATTTGTTTTCTTTCAGTGTTAATATATACATTTTATAAATATTTATGTCTTTCGGTTTTTTGTTGCTAGTTTTCCAATAAATTTTCACATTGAAAAACAATTGTAATAAATATTTATTAAAAATAATAAAAGGACAAAAAAGCAAAGTACCGTAACGGTCTAAAGGATTGTCAACGATTTTTAAAGGTGGGTCTTGACGCGCGAGTTTCAAAACGTCCATGCGCCTTTAAGGATACTGTAAAAGTATGCATGGAAGTTTATTTTTTTTATTGTTTCCGCATTTTTTTCTCAGTTTTCCCTTTGTTTGGGGGTTTTTTCTTTGTAAAATTTGTGTTTTGCTTGCAAAGTTATTTTTTGAAGAAAAAATGTCATGAAATTTTATCATATGAAACTATGTATTACTGAAATTAATTTATAGATCCTTGAATTTTGCAAAAATTTTGGTCGCAGAGAACAGTTCAAATATTTATTTATTATCTTTTCGAAAAGTGTAAAACGATTTTCATAAAATTCGAGCACAGAACACAAAATCGTCGCACACAAATTCGTTTGTCTTTGCTCTTTTTTAGAACCTCCAGCTTCTTCACCTTTGTGCAATCCATTGAAACCTCCTTCAGAACCTCTACGACCGCCCGTTAGACTCCTCCTCTCCATCACGTTCTCTGCCATTCTCCGCTTCTTGCCCAATGTTCCCGACTGTCTCTCCGTCTGCGTCTCTTCTCTATCTCTCCTCTGCGACAGACGCACTTTCTCTCTCTCACTCACTTGTTCACCTTATCAAAATCTTTTTTTTTGTGCGATGTGGTTGGTTCGACGGTCAATTGTGAATTGTCTATGGTGTAGAAATCGATTATTAAATCTTAATTACACTACTTTTTCGGTCCAATGGTGGTATAGAGCACTGCCAATGTGAGTCATGATGCAATTTGCATGATGGAAGCTTCTAGGCTTTTCTATGCAATTTTGAATTTTCTTTCGATTTTCATCAGTTTTTATAGATTTTTCTTGCAAAAATCAATGTTTAGAAATCCCCATAATGGTTCGCTGCAAAAAAAGGATTTTTGGTTCAAATACAGTGAAACTGCCAGAAACAACCTAATTTTATGACGAGACTTCTTGAAAAAATCCAACAATTTTTATGGCGAGTCAAAATTTCGAAAAAAAAAAACAAATTTTCGTTAAAATCTGAATTTTGTTGATTTTTTTAATGCCTTAAAACTTGTGTCTGAATCAAAGATTTAACGTGATACAAACACCCAAAACATTCGATAATAGTTATTTATACAAATTTATGGGATTTTTCAGTCGTTTCAGGACCCAAAAACCCACAAATTTAATTAATTTTTCTTTTGAAATATTTCAAAAATATCAGTTTCTTTTTAAATTCCATCGTTTAAAATATTTTAAAATATCTCCAATTTTAATAGAAACCGCCTCCTTTCGCCTTTTGTCATCTGATATATGAAATATGATATGCTTTACACATATATCCCTCATTCTGACCTCATACCACTTCCATATTTCTCAATATTCTAACCTATTTTTCCTTTTTCAGCCAAACTCTTCATTCCATCTGAAACAGTACCATCAAAATGTTTTCCCGTGTGGGACGTCTCACAACTTTTGGTGCCCAGGCTGTGTCAAATTGTCCGTTCCGCAGAGATAACATCTATCAGCAGCCGTTGAAGGTTTGCTTTTTGTTGCAGAAAAATATTATTTTTGACATGAAAAATGTTTTTCAGGTAACCGCACCGATCAATGACCAGCTGACCAGTTTTGCGCACAGCTTCTCCGATTCAGTGAGGCATAGAACGTGAGAATTGCGCGAAAAAATTCAAATCAAGAAAAATATAAGCTTACAGGACCAGCTTCGGAAATGATCCATTCCTCGGCGTACCCATGGACGACGATGAAGTCATCAAAGAGCTCGAGCTACTGGACCTCGACTCATGGCACACTAAGCCTCGGGCTCCGTGTCCTGCACCATCAGACGAGCTGGAACTCGATCAGTTCTGGGAGGGAAAAAACGTGACGGTTTGCGGCAGAGATCCTAGATTGGGAAAATCAACTGATTGTTTTGAGCTGGAAGCATGGCGACCGACCGACTCATGGCAGAATGGTAGCAGTGTTGGACATCCACATGGTCATCAGCAACAACAGCAGACATGTCAGCAGCCGCCCACGCATTCAAGTACAACAGAAACAATGCATGATTTCTCCAATTTTGGAGATAATATGGTACGGGAAAAATAGTTCTTAACCATTGTGCAGATTTATACAACAAAAACTAACCATTAATTTCGATTTGTGTGTTTCTAATCGAATCTTTTTCGCATTGCCGACTAAAAATCCCCCAAAAAGACCTTTCATAACGAGAGTTTTTAAAATTTTCGAAAAAAAATCAAATTTAGCTGAAATCTCCAATTTTGCCAACTTTAAGCCGCCTAAAATTAGTTTTTCTTTTTTTTTTGGTTGATTTATGTGCATTTAAAGCCGAAATCAACACAAAAAAAACACGAGAAACATTAAAAATAAGACAATAATCAAAGGAAAATTAAAATTAATTTCCGGCTGCTGGAAGTTAACAAAATTGGAGAATTAAAGGTGCAGTAAAGTCCAAAAATTTTTTATTTTTAAAAATTTTCTAAAATTTTTTAATAGTTTTTTTTTCAATTTTTCAAAAATCAAAAAAACGGCCGAATTAAATTTGAATTCCCGCTCAAATTAGTGACGTTATTTTTGATATTTTCGTGTTTTCTGGCTGAATTTACCGGTTTTTATTAAGTTTTTCTTTTATATTTGATTTGAAACAACGTTTTTCAATTTTTCAGACACTTTTTCGGTTATCAAGTTATCTTCACGGAAAAATGTTCGAAAAATTGGCAAACGGTGCTTTTTTTGAGATCAAATGTAAAAGAAAAAATTAAGAAAAACCGACGAATTTAGCCAGAAAACACGAAAATATAAAAAATGGCGACATTCATTTGCGCGGGAATTCAATTCGACCGTTTCTTTGATTTTTGAAAAATTGAAAAAATCTCAAAAAATTTAGAAATTTTTTTTGAATTTTTTTACAGTTATATTCGGTTATTAGGGTCTATTTTCTGTCATTTAAAGCAAAAAATTTCGACTCTACTCCACCTTTAAGCTAAAATTTGGTCATTTTAGCGAAAATTTTGAAAATTCTCGGTATGAAAATCCGGGTTTTCGACAGCATGCATTTTGATCCTAATAAAGCAAAAACCCTGAATTATAACATAAAAAATACAAAAAAATAACATCACACCACCCACTTTCCCGCATGCTAATCTGCTCTCTTTTCAGGGCTCCCCGCTCTTCCAATCACCATCAAAATCGGCGATCGATCAGCTAACGGGAACTTCCCGAATAGATGAGGTATCTTTTTCCCCTAATCCAAGAACTGATTCTATGATTGAAATAGTTTCAGTACGGAATGCCACCACAAGATCGAAAATTGTCAAAGTTCGAAATGGACATTGAGCAAGAATCGAAAGCTGTCGATTGGGAGGTATGACTTGGAAAATAATTTCTTGCTAATATTACACTTAACACTTTTTCGTTTTTTCTTGGAGTGTTCAAAATATTAGTGACCTTTAAAAATTAATTTTAAATGAAAATCATTAATAATTTAAATTTTTTAGGCATGGAATCACTACTTGGAGAGCGACGACGACGTTTTTAAGCGTCCAGAAGCATTTTTCAAGGAAGAACCCATGATAATGACGTCATCCGATTCGTTGATGACTTCGTCAACTTCATCTCCAGATTCTGGAATAAGCCTCTATGATCCGATGATTCCACCACCATCATCTCACTTTCCCAGCTTCAACCTGAGCTCTTCATCATCAGCGTCGAATCTTTTGAGACTGTCAACTCCATCAGCTCCAATGCAGCAAGAACATCGAGCACCTGTCAGAATGCACCATGATGTTGATCTTTTCTCTTCTGGACCTCTTCTTTGTGTTCCGAAACAAGAAGACGTTTTCGACGACTTTATCCAGCAGAGAGATGATGACGATGAAGACTATATTCCAGCATCTGAAGCCAGAAGAACAAGTTCACGTCTCAATCGGAAATCTGCTACGCCAACTTATCTTCGGCGTCGTGATTCTGAACGTTCGTGGACGCCAGCTTCCGATGACTATTTTCCAGAAGAACATCAGAAGTTTAAGAAACGTGGAGTTGTTCTGAAGCCTTCAGTCGACGAGGAAACCGATCGAAGACGAATGTTGAATAGAATAGCAGCAGTTCGGTATAGAGAGAAGAAACGAGCCGAGAAGAAGGGAAGAAAAATGTAAGAATATTTATTTTAAACTTGCAATCTTGAAAAATATAATTTTAAATTTTAAAAATTTAAAGCAGATAGATATCTAAAATTTAATATTTTTGCAGGGAGTTCCAAGAAGTAGCTGATCGTAATCGAATTCTTCTTCAAAAAGAACGTCAACTAAAGCGTGAGATCAACTCGATGAAAAAGGAGCTTCGTAAAATGGGCGCCATTATTCAATAATCAGAATTCGAAACAATTGTTCTTTTTTTCTGTTCTTTTCAGTTTTGCTAACTTTTTTTTTGGTTACATAGTTTTTCTCCCTTTGTTCACCCAACTGTAGATCATTTTTCATAGAACCTTTCCCCCATCTTTTTTTTCTCTCAAAAACTGCCCATTTCTTGTATTTTTGTTACGGGTATTCGATCCCAAATTTCCCATCCAATTTCAACTCCTCAAATCTAAACTGCTCACATCTCAATCAGAAAATCAACTCAAAATGAATGATAATTTTTTTAAAAATTGTTTCACAAATGTCAAAACATTTCAATGATTTTTCTTGTGTTCGTGACGCAGTTGTGTAACATTTTTACACAAACATCACTGCTGCACGATGTAATATCATCGCCATGAGACGGTAAACTTTTAAGAAAAATGTGGTTTGATATCAAGGTTGAACATTGTTCCTGTGTCGAATTACGCAGCTCGTGTACTCCCCGAGGAAAAGCTTTTACAGTTTTTTGCTAGAAATGCAGAATTTTGTTCTATTTTTGCGAATTCTTATTTTGAATTTACCACTCAGATAAACGTTTTCGCTTCTATTTAGAAGAAAAAAGCAGATATATTTAGAAATGGCGCTAGCTCCTAACACGACATAATTAGAAATGCTTTTTCATCTAAATAGCAGAGCTTTTTATAACTAAATAGGTCTACTTCTTCTAATTAGAAGTACCTTTTTGTTCTAAATAGGTCTACTCTTTTCTAAATATAAGCGCATTTTTCTTCTAAATATGTCTACTTCTTCTAATTAGAAATACCTTCTTCTTCTAAATAGTTCTACTCTTTTCTAAATATAAGTGCGTTTTGCTTCTATTTAGACTCGGAATTTTTAAAAGTGAATTTTTGGAAAATGTGATTTTGGATTCCGGAAAAAAAAAAGATTTTCTATTCTCGTTCAGCTCCCCTGCCGACCCTGTTCGTTCACTTTTTCCACAGGTAGTACCCTGTGGAATCTAGACACCTCTTCTAAGCCTGCTACCGTTCTCGGAGAAATTTTCTTGCCACCACCCGGAGTTGAACCCTTGACCTTCTGCTTCACGATCTGAAACGTTACCTGTTTAGCCAACCTTGCGCGTGTGAGAACTAGTTGCGACGCTAATTAAGTAGTTCATCGACTTTTTTGCATTTATTATTCCAGACCAAACGTTTTAGAGGAAATAATCTTTGGATTCCACTGAAGTTTATTATCAAGAAGATTTGAAGTATTGATGAAGCTTGTGCCGACCATTCTCGAAAAGTATGATTGGTCACTATATACGTTATGCTCGTCTGATTTATCACTTCGCCCAAAGCGATGATTCTAATAGTTTATGAAAAAGTGGAAAAGAGGAGCATTTAATCTCCTATTTGAGAGAATTCTACTGTTCGTTCTGAAGTTTCGAACCCTGTTCCCCCGACTCTCGCCGTCGTCGCTCTCAAAGTATACATAATGTCATGAAGACGTGTCTTGAACCCCGCACACTCCGGCAACTGAAAATTATCAAAAAAGCAACACATTATTGCCATATTCTAGGAACGAAACCGATTAATTTTTCTCGGGTAAGATACCCTTGAACTGAAACGCCAATATGACGCGTTTGACACGCTGAGGGAAAAACGATGCAAAAGGAGGGGGGCCCGCGACCGGAGCTGCCGGTCATCGCACTTTTCTTGACACAAGCTGTCGGACCTGTTACTTTCCTCGACATAAGATGTCGGAACACTCACACTTTCCTCGACAGAAACTGTCGGACTAAACTCTTTATCGCAAAAACCTATCTGGTTCAAAAACTATTATCTACTGAAAAAATGAGACATCGCGCGAGCTTGCACACTAACGGTCGAAATCCCTGACCTAATTAGGTGTCGTCCTCTTCTATTTAGATCTACCCTCTTCTATTTAGGTCTAAATAGATCTGCCATTTTTACGCTGTTCTAATTAGATCAAACCCTGATCTATTTAGATCAAACCCTGATCTATTTAGATCTACCCTCTTCTATTTAGGTCTAAATAGATCTGCCATTTTTACGCTGTTCTAATTAGATCAAACCCTGATCTATTTAGAACTAGTTCTTCTATTTAGCTCTAATTAGTTTTCCGATTCTACTAAATAGGTATATTCCTTCTAAATAGAAGCTAACACGTTTGTCTGAGCATCTAAATCGCTGATTCAATAATATTTTCGTTTTTAGAAGATTCCAGCAATAAATACATACAATTTTTAAATGGGAGTAAAATTGGCGTCTTCAATGCGAAATAGAGAAAAAATCGCGAAAAATGATCTAAATTGAGCGAAAAAATTCTGTACAAAAAATAATGCTCATTTCTCCACGAGGAGTCCGCGATCTGCGTAAATCGACACATGACCGTGTACTCCTCGAGGAGAAGTGTAATTATTTTTGCAGCAAATCTACAGTATTTTTTCGACTGTTTTTTGTTGAAAAAATAATTTTTTTGCTAAAACCTTGAAAATAAAATGCAAATTGCCGATTTTAATGGTTAATTTAAAAAAAACATCGAAAAAAATGAAAGTGAGCCAAAAAATCCTCTGCAAAAAACAGCTTCTCCTCGAGGATTACACGAGCTGCGTAAATCGACACATTATCCTGCTCTTGGAAATCGGTGAACTGTGTACTTGAAATGCTTCGAAAAAGCCGAAAAAATCCAAAAGATCAATATTTGAGCTTTTTCTGTCTCTAGTAAGTACCATAACCATCTCGTCACTCTATTTTTCCCAGTATTTCGCAATAAACACATATTTTTGTTCGGAGACTCCAACATTCAGTATTTCGCAATCGTCTCTCACACTTTGCCCCGTTCTCTTCGCATCTTCGTCTCGCACACTCTCTCGCCCATCCACAAGGCTCTACTTGCTGTTTGAACCGGGCGCCACGAAAACTGAGGGCGCAAGTGACGTGAAGAGAGAATGGATGATAATGGAAATAAAGAAGAAGAAGACCATGTGGTTGCACCGGCGGTTCTATGATCTTAGCAAATGTGTTGAGATTTTTTGGAGAACTAGATGAAGATGAAAACGAATGTGTTTTGGAGGGAAACACTTTTTGACTACTGGATTTTTGACTACATTGCTCTTTGACTACGAGTGTCTTTTTCGCTACTGACCGAAAAAATAGCTACATTCGCACTTTTGTCTTTTTGACTACTGAATGTCTTTTTCGCTACTGACTAAAAAAATAGCTACATTCGCACTTTTGTCTTTTTGACTACTGAATGTCTTTTTCGCTACTGACTGAAAAATAGCTACATTCGCACTTTTGACTTTTTGACTACCACATAAAATTCAGCCCTGATCTTTTGAATTGTGCCCATTCATTTGTCTGTAAACATAAAGTGGGCCAATATTCCTATGCTGTCATATTCTTATGCTGACGTCTTCTTATGCTGTCAATGGTTTTTTGTCTATTCTTATGCTGTCGTTTCTTCTTATGCTGGCGCCCAGTACATTGAAATCTTCTTATGCTGACAAAGAAGTCAGCATAAGAATACAAGAAAATTGGCCCGTTTTGAAAAATATTCTTATGCTGGCAAAATTTTTTCTGCGGATTTCGTGCTCCAAAAAGAGCATAATACCAAATTTCGAGCTCTTTTGGCTTTATTTACTATAAAGATGAGTTTTTTTTTATCCGATTCATCTAGAAAAACCCTTACAATAAATGGGGATAAAAACTAGGAAACATAAAGACGAGGGGAATGAGTGAAGTGAAACCGGTAAATTAGGGAATGTGGAGATCAACAAATATGATAAACCAAAAAATTAAAGAGATGGTTATGGGTGGGAAACAAAACAAGTCAGATTGTCTTTCTGAACATCAAAAAATACAAAAAATCTAAAAAACTAACAACATCTAGAACAATAAAAAAACAAAGAACTGCCTTTAAAAAAACAAAAAAAAACAAAATAGTTGGAACATTTCTTAATTTTCGAATGAAAGATTGAGTGGGGAATTTTAAAATTGAATGTCAAAGGAATGGGGAGATGGCGTTGTGAAATACCGGTATAATGCTAAAGGCTTTTTGAACCGTCTCGAAAAAAAAACTGGGAATGAATATAATTAATGGAACTAAAACTCGGTTAACAACTTAACAACTTGAGAAATCTACAACATGCTTAACAAAAAGAAAAAAAACAGATTAATTAAAAATAGGGTCAAAACAACAACAAAAAAAATGACGGTAAGTTCGTCAGAAATATGATTAAAGCTCGACTTCGTTTCGAAGCTCAATGTTGAATGATTTCTCACGCAATGCACCTTTCGTCTTGTAGAAGACTGTCAAAACATCATTTGGAGCATCATCGTTGAGGAGCCGAATTTTCAATATGCGGCTTTTCAACACAGTTCCGGTATCAGGTCTGACAGAATAATTGTTCTCAGTTCCCAGTGTGGCCCGGAAGGTGAGGCTCTCAGTCGTATTGGTGTACAGTTCGATACCCCACAGATCAATGATTTCGTCAAAACGCAATAGTCTATGGCTCGGAGACATTTCGAAATCATCGTTTGGTTGAGTTGGCGACGGGTCGAAAATTGTTGAACTGGTACTAAACGTAAGAGTTAAAGAAGAAAACAATGTGTGATCGACTTACCGATTTCTAGCCGACCTTCGACTGTCGTTGAGCTGGCTCTCGTCGGCCTTGTCAGCGTCGAGTTGAATCTCTTCGGCATGGTTGTCCTTGAGCTCCCTTTCCACAAGTTGCCTTTCTTCGAGGCGCGTTGACGAAAAAATAGGCGTGAATGTGCTTTGAGGCGAGAACAGCGAAGTGGTTTCATTGTCAAAATTCACTTCGTTTTCGCTCTCGGTGAGTGTAGTTCTTGAGTTAGCGGAATCGTCTTGGCCGTTTGATTTCGGGTCATCCTTGTATACTGTCAACCTGTAATTCGCGTATTAAAAATTCACGAATGACTGGGAGAAACGTACGTGGAAACTTCAACCATTTTTCTTTTCCGGTTGTTGGCGGAATTCTTCTTTCCGATTCTGTCGGACAGCTTCATTCCACTTTTTGGGTCGATTCTGGGTCCTTGTGATTGAAGAGCTTCCTCTTTCTTCTGCTTTTTGATAAAAGTAAGCATTTTATGCCATTGAATCATTCTATCCGTGTCAGAAAGATCCTTCAGACAGCGCAAGCTAAAATTGTTAATGTTCTTGGAGACTTGAAGACTACACTTACACATGGCGGCAAATAAAATCCAGCTTTTCAGAGTTACATTTGTTGCAGATCAGCATTCCCTGCGTGAGCTCCACCGATGCATATTTTGGGCCGGTACCTGAGTCATCTCGGAGATTGAAAATGTCTGTGTCGCGTTGATAAATGTCGATTTCTCCACTGGGCTCCGCTTCTTGACGGCTTCGTTCCAAGTTGACTTCTACAAACGGGAACCTATTTTGACTTAAAGGTGGAGTAGCGTCGATGGGGAATTTGTTTTAAAATACGCAGAAGGTGCCAAAAGGATAAGTTATAATGAAAAAAGAACGAAAAAATTTCATTAAGTTTGAAAAAATCGGACTGAATATTGCTAATTCTCGCTACCAATTTTGAATTGCCGCCAAAATGAATTTTGAATTTGTTGTTTTTCGTGCTTTCCAGAAAAACAGAAAATTCTAAGTTCATTTTGGCGGCCATTCAAATTTGGTAGCGAGAATTAGCAATATTCAGTCCGATTTTTTTCAAACTTAATGAAATTTTTTCGTTCTTTCTTCATTATAACTTATACATTTGGCACCTTCTGCGTATTTTAAAACAAATTCCCCATCGACGCTACTCCACCTTTAAAACTGTAATTGTGTGTTACCTGACAGTAGTTGGTATGGAACATCTAACGCTGGAAGCATTCCTCCAGTAATTCCTGCATCGGCAAACCACTGAAGTTTTTCGTCCATGGACATAGTCTGTAGATCAACTGACACGATCACGTACTCGGAGTGTCCCACTGTGCTCCAGAAACACTCGTTGAATGATTCTGAAATGGAAAAATCACAAATTTTTCTCACTTTGGCATTTCTCACCTTCGCATCGCTCGTTGAGCTTTACAATCAGTTTGTCCAGCGTCAGTTGCTTGCCGATTGTGACTTTAATGGCTCGATTGAAATTCTCCGAGATGTTATTAGTTGAGAATTGTCTCAAATGGCCAGCCATCAGTTTGGCTTTCGCCGACGCACATTCGAAGAACATCGATTTTTTATTGTCGTACCTGAATAATAAAGTTACGATTTTGAAGAGGGATGAAGTCGTGAATTTACCACTTCCATACGTCTTCGTGCACTTCTCCTTTCATAATGGAAAGACGCTCATTGTACGCATCTATCGTGAAGACTCCGAGAAGACCTGTTTTCCACTTTCCATCTCGCTGAATTAACAATGTTTAAATAATTAAAAGAAGAACTCTTCTTCTCGCTTTCTCGAAACATAATGATTTCCTTCAAGAGGACTACACGATGGACGGGTCTCGCAGGGAAGAGTAGCGAAAAAGACATGTAGCGAAAAATCCATCATTGAGAAAAAAGTGATTTATCGCCACGCACGGTCTCCTCGGGTGGAAACGAAGGGGGAGGGAGATTGCTTGCGCGTTTCAGCGATGCGCACTTCGCGTGCTGGCGCATTTCTGGAAATTTTAATTTTTGCTAGACAAAAAACTTTTATCTGCGCAGATATCTGTTATTTTTTCACGCGGAAAACGATATTTTTATTGGAAAAGGGTAAAATGATGAAGTTTAAATATGTTTCTGACCATTAAATTATAATAACTGTTTTTCAGGTGGAGAATTCAACAAAAAATTTGGATTTTTATTGAAATTGTACGGAAACGAGGCTCATTCATTAGCGGAAGTCTGGAAATTTGAACTATTTGCAGTAATAATTTAAAATATTGATTCACTTTCCGTTTTGAACAGTTCTGGAGCCAAACACGGAGTGTATTTTCGAAAAGTTTCGATGAAAGTCATGAAGACTCAGATTTTCTGGGATTTCATGCACAAATTTCTGGAAGTCGCTCGTTTTCTCAAAATTTTGTTTAAATTAACGAAAAAAAGCTATGGAATGGGCCTCGATCTGAACCAATTTCAATAAAAAACCAGAAAAAGAATGGAAAATGTAGACAAAAACAAAATGTTTCGAAATATAAGTGTAAAAAAATCAGCAGACTTTAAGAGGTGTTGTCCCAAGAATCTCCACTATCAAAAATATAATTCAGATTTGTGAAATGTTGCAACAAGAGCCGAGCTCGCAAAGTGGGACTTTGTGCAGAAAGATATCGTTTCTCGACTCTATTGAATAAAGCATGAAAACAACATTTTTGATATAAATTTCTTCAAAATAATCATTTGTATTATTGTCGTTTGCTTCAATTTTAGATTTTAAGAGCCAAGTTGTTGAATATCTGATAAAACTTTCGAAAAAACTGGGTGGGGTGTAATGATGAATAACTTCTACAAACTATCTTTGAGTTTTGGAAACGCCAGTCAAGGCGCGTCGGACCCTTGGTTTTTATGTGGTAGTCAAAAAGTCAAAAGTGCGAATGTAGCTATTTTTCAGTCAGTAGCGAAAAAGACATTCAGTAGTCAAAAAGACAAAAGTGCGAATGTAGCTATTTTTTAGTCAGTAGCGAAAAAGACATTCAGTAGTCAAAAAGACAAAAGTGCGAATGTAGCTATTTTTTCAGTCAGTAGCGAAAAAGACATTCAGTAGTCAAAAAGACAAAAGTGCGAATGTAGCTATTTTTTCAGTCAGTAGCGAAAAAGACATTCAGTAGTCAAAAAGACAAAAGTGCGAATGTAGCTATTTTTTCAGTCAGTAGCGAAAAAGACATTCAGTAGTCAAAAAGTCAAAAGTGCGAATGTAGCTATTTTTTCAGTCAGTAGCGAAAAAGACATTCAGTAGTCAAAAAGACAAAAGTGCGAATGTAGCTATTTTTTTAGTCAGTAGCGAAAAAGACATTCAGTAGTCAAAAAGACAAAAGTGCGAATGTAGCTATTTTTTCAGTCAGTAGCGAAAAAGACATTCAGTAGTCAAAAAGACAAAAGTGCGAATGTAGCTATTTTTTCAGTCAGTAGCGAAAAAGACATTCAGTAGTCAAAAAGTCAAAAGTGCGAATGTAGCTATTTTTTCAGTCAGTAGCGAAAAAGACATTCAGTAGTCAAAAAGACAAAAGTGCGAATGTAGCTATTTTTTTAGTCAGTAGCGAAAAAGACATTCAGTAGTCAAAAAGACAAAAGTGCGAATGTAGCTATTTTTTCGGCCAGTAGCGAAAAAGACACTCGTAGTCAAAAAGCAATGTAGTCAAAAATCCAGTAGTCAAAAAGTGTTTGCCTGTTTTGGAATAGGGTTCCTATTTTGATTTGTAAGTTTGAACTATTTGAATAACGATTATTCAGGATAGTAACGACACCCCAAAATTTTCAGCACCTCACCGTAGCCTTTTGTTGTGTGTCTGAGAATAGAGAAAACTCGGCCACTCTCTTAAATCTACGTTATTTCTCAAGAATTTGCTCTACACACAAAACCACTTTTGAAGTTTGAAATAGTTTCCAAATTATAGTTGGGAGATAATAAGAATAATTAGAAACGAAACTTAACCAGCATTCAATGCACTAAGACTAGCGAGCATGGAGGTTATTGCAAAATCGTTCGTAAATCTACAAAGAGCCGAAAGATGCTGGCCATGTTCATTCATTCTCATTCTTTTTCATTTCAAAATATGAGAAAATAAATATTCCCGTGTTGTTAAAAAAAAACAATTCCACGTCAATAAAAAACAATTTTCCGAAACAGGCAAAGAAGTTCAATTAAAATTTATTCCCATCTATTTCACTTCCAAAAACCGTGCTTATTGTTCAATATGGCAGTGATCCGCATGGATGAAAGTAAGTGTCCACCAGTACGCGCGTACTATTCCATATTATTTTCTAGTTTCTTTTAAACTAGACATTTCTCTGATCGACTATTGCGTAGACGTCTAAAGCAGGGGTGTGCGGCAAATTTGCCGATTTGCCGAAAATTGCCGACTTGCCGAGCTCGGCAAATTTGCCGATTTGCCGAATTCGGCAAATTTTAAAAAACCAGCAATTGCCGATTTGCCGAGCTCGGCAATTTTCAAAAAAGTAGATTTGCCGAATTTGCCGAGCTCGGCAAATTTCGAAATTTGCCGCACACGTCAAAAATTTGACAGTACAATTTTGACTAAAACTATTGATTTTTTAGCCAAAAATTTAGTAAAATGACATAAAATTGAGCTATTTTGATGCTTAAACAGACATACTACGCGGAACTTATTCAGAAACCAGATGTGTGTTAAGAATTCAGTAGTTTTGGTGCTCCAAAAAACATAAAAAATATCAAATTTTTCCGAGTTTGTTACGCACGGCCGAATAAAGCACGGCCGAAAAAATTGCCGAATTTGCCGAATTTGCCGAGCTCGGGAAATTTGCCGAATTTGCCGTGCTCGGCAAATATTGAAAAAAGAGATTTGCCGAATTTGCCGAGCTCGGCAAATTTTGAAAAACCAGCAATTGCCGATTTGCCGAGCTCGGCAATTTTTTCCATTTGCCGCACACCCCTGGTCTAAAGGCAATGAGGTACTTGTGTATTATACCCCCGCCATTTTAAACATTAATTTTTTACCTTATAAAATAAAAACGTGTGGAATTTTAGGCTTAGCCTAACAAGGAAACTGGGTATCACGTTTAATTTAAACAAATAAATTAATGGAAATTTGATTTATTTTTACAATGGCGGGGGTATAATACACAAGTACCGGCAATGATTTTCGCTTATCTTACGCGCATGAGTCTCGCCACGCGGACAAAGAGTTACTGTAACAAGTGTCGGTTTATATACCGCTATTCCATCTTTATATTGTTATGTAAAAACTTTGCGGTAATTTTTCCTCCAATTTGAAACATATGCTTCCAAAGCGGCCCATATGTAGATCCACACGAGCTGGAGTAACTCGTTGTTCGCGTGGCGAGACCCATTGACGTAAGATAAGCCAAAAAAGCTTTTTTTAGACGTCTACAGCATCGACAGATTTTTTCTGAGCTTCAAAAAAAACTATTTCAGAGTATAAAAACGCGGACAATATTATCAATTTTACTCATCAATTCGAATTAAAACACATGTAGACGAATTTTCCACGATTTTTGAGAGCACTATGCTCGATTGGTAAGCGCTTTTTCGAAAGAATTTTCAAATATAATGACTTTAGGCAAGTCAAACTCTACAAGCAAAAAGCTCTTCATCTCGGTGAACCTACTTGGTTAATCATGTTGTCAAAATCAAGACATGGAAATATTTGTCGTGAAATATTTCCACCAATTCACAAACTTTACTTCAAAGTAATTGCTCTGGATTCTGATGGAAACACTCAAAACTATGTCAAATTTTTTATTGATGGAGAGTCTATTCCAATGGGACAAACATGCTATGCCTCTAAGCCTGATGTCAAATTTGAAGAAGATTTATCGGTGATGCTGGCTGATGCAAAGAAAAATGATCAAATGATTCAATTGGAGACTAGAATGGAATTCAAGAGAGACGATTTTGGGAATTTGAAGTATCTTGTGAGAGCCGGAGCACCGAATGTGCTTCAGACGTTGGAGTATTATTTCGATGCACTCACTGATAAGTTCGTTTATTTTTGTTTAACGCTCAATTTTAACATATCAATTATTTTTTTATTACCAATTTAATTCCAGATCCCGCCACAATTTGATGCTAAAAACATCCGACGGCGTCCATTCTTTGATGACCAGTAAGGAACTCGTGTGCCTGGCATCTCCATTCTTCCGTGATACTTTGAAGGACACAACAACTGAGTACACAGTTGAAGATGCAGATTCTGTGGAGGCCATCGATATTGTACGGTGAAGTTGAAAAAGAGGGAAGGGGAGGAGGGTCCCAACTCACACTAAGCCTCCTCTCCCACTCCTATCGAAATCCCGTCTTTACCACTGAAAATTTTCACGACGTTAATTACATTTTTCAGTTTCTCACCTATATGGTCACCGGACGCTACAAAAAACCAGCTCTGCTCACTCCAAAACTGGCTTCCGAGGTGTTCACTTTGGCCAAGCAATGGGAGGTTTTCAAGATGAAACTTCTGAAGAACTCGATTGAAAAACATCTGTGTGAAGAGCTAAAGACGGTAAGAGCTTATGCTTGCTTCAGTGAGCTTATATTAATTTATATTTTTAGAACTATGAAGAGCTCATGTACATTTGCAACTTGCTCATCCTCGCCGAAGATGCAAAGTTTCAGAATGTTAAAAACTGCTGTGTTGCCACTCTGGTCTTCTACCATTTTCAAGACTTTATGAGAATTATGGTTAATGAGGTTAGTTGGACTTGCAGCGTTCGACACCTGCCGGGTACTTGTCCACTATTACTAGAGATAATTACAGAATCACCCACTGAAAGAGAGGTTCTTCAGACGTGGAGAACACCATAAACCGTCACTGATGAATCAAGTGAAGGCATCATTTGTGGCGTCAAACCAGTCAATGTGTTTCATTAGAGTCCTTCCGGTTATTGGTGAAGATTAGTTTGGAATAAAGAGTTTTATTGAGGATTTATTTTGTATTCAACCACATTCAACCAATTTATATTTTTAAAAGTTAGAAGTGGCTCATCATTTGGGGGATTTGTGCCAACATTGTTAAATAAGAAGTTATGAAAATATAGGGAAAACTTTTCATAATCATCAGAATATTAACCAATATCTATTATCAATTATTTGTGGCTACTCTGCTTGTAACATCCGACAGGTATTTGGTATTTGACGCCGCAATCGAAGAGCTTCTACGTCGGAATGGATATTTCAAAACTCCTGAAACAAATTCTAAAATCATTGTAAAAAAAATCGAAAACCCACTCTTGATTGCAAGCCGATAAGGCCTAATTATAATCATGCTTGGCAAGGAATCTATTGCTGGAAATAGACAAATAGATACTGTAAGGATATGACCATGAACTTCCCGTCCAATACCAAAAAATGCATTAATAAGAATGATAGTTGTTGGGAAATGAATAAGAATCACTGGAATAACTGTCTGAATGACTAATGAGTAAAATAATTGAGCTTGTAGAGTTTTGCTAGCAGACGAATGAGATGTTGCTATTGAGCTCAACTTTTTCACTTCAAAATACCCCTTTGCCGCGAAAATAATCGTAATAGAGAAGGAGGTGCTCTGAAAACAGCAGTGAAATTAGAAATAAAAAAGATCTTACAATAACAAGCATCATAAATGAAATCCCATAAATATTGGTCCAATTTGTAGATTTCTGTGTCGAGTTTTCTGTTGTTTCAAAGAAGTTAAATGCATAATAAACTACATCTTCAATTGGTAAATGTTTCAAATATTCCACTTCTGATCTGAAAATTTAAATTGAAATCTGTTAAGAGTATACTTCCATACTTTATCACTCTATCCATGCTTTCACTAGAATGCAACAAAAAATGGGTAGGAGCCGAGTAGAAAATGGAGTAAAGGAATGGGATGCTCAACCATATCCATATCACTTTTCCAGTCACTCGTTTTGCGTTCCTGCAAATTTTTATATTTATAATCATTATTTTTTAGAATTATACTCAATTTCGAATGTGTGTGTATTCTTTGTTTTTAAACCAATCTAAAGCATTTCTAGAGAATGGTTATTAATTGCATTAATTCATAATGACTTTAAAAGCCTAAGTTCTGTAATAAGATTTTAAAATAAATTTTCAATTAATTTTATGATGCCAATGGTTTACAAATAGGTAAATTTAGCTAAAGTGTGATTTCAAAAATTCAAGGATGTTTTTTTTACTAGATGTTTGATCTTTAGTTGTGAACATTTCCGATTGAAAATTCTCTGATCTCTAAGCTATATTATTTTTTTCACTTTCTCAAAAAACTTGAAGGAATCTTTAGTTCTCTGAATCAATTTTTAATTGACTTATTCTACATTTTGTCAGTTTTCAATTATTCAAATAATTACCCAGTCATAACAAAGTAACGAAAAATAAAATGAATATTGAAATTGATCAGTGCAATTGCATATGAACCATTGTAAGATACTGGAAGCTATATATTTTTATTGGAAAAAAATCTTCTTAAACTCACACAGAAGCATCCTGGCAACAGAAAGAGGTATAAGCGACTTTTGCGAGTTGGTTTCTTCTAGTACATACGAATCTTTTGATATTATTTCGGGTTTTATCAAAAAGTGAACCAAACCATAAGCCATTTCAAAAACTGAAGTGAATATCATAATGTATTTATAAGAACCCATAGTTTTTGGTGAGCTAGTGAATACGAGAAAAATCAATAAACTATTAGTGAGAAATGATAAAATAGATAATGATTGCTCAATAATACTAAGAATACATCCCCAATTATTCATTTTGATAAATGTACAACACCAAAAAGTATGTGGTTGAATAAAGTAATATATTTGATTAGTGATTTCCGAGTATAACTTCAGTCACTCCAATAACGTTATTTATGAGTTTTCTGCCTGAAAAATAACAATAGTAAATGGCTGGAAAAGGTAGTGATTATTAGATCAATCACTTCTGATTTCTTATATAACTATTCAAAGAAAGCAGCTGAAATCATTCAAAGTATAATTTGAAACATAAACGCTTCTTGTAATTGAGCGTCGTTAAAGGTGAAGTAGCCAAATTATGCTCAATTTCACGTGATATTTAGAAGAACACATCAAGCTTTAAATTAATACCTCTGGAAAACTTCTCAAAATTTTTTACGGCAGTTCCAAATTTGAAAAATGGTATCTTTCTAGCTTGAATTTCTGAATATTTCCACTTGGTCGCGTCGTAGCAGCGCTAACCCAAAATCAAAAAAAAAATCAAAACAAAACTGAAAAACAAATAATTAAATTATTTTTAGAGCAGTAAATAATATAATATTTATTGAAAATCAAGATGTAAAAAAAATGTGAGTGAATTGGATAATTAATTTGTAGGTTTAAATTTCTGTTTACTTCAATTTTCAAAATTTTCACTGAAACCCTCAAAAGTATAGGTGCACCACGTTTTGCATGTTTTAGAAATTAATTATTTAAATATTTGAATTTAAAAATTTAAAACAAATCAGTTCTTCACTATTTTCTGGCACACGTTTCCTACTTTTTTTCGCAGTTTTTTCAGCGTTCTGCCACATTTACTCGGCAATTCCCGGCAACTTCTTCCCCAAGTTTGGGCCTTTTCAGCTTCTTACCCAACTTTTGCCAACTTCTAACCCAAAGTTTGCCCAAGTCTTACCCAACTTCAACAATTCTAGTGTAAACTCCCTCACCCGAGTCGTACCCAAGCCTTAGCCAAGTTTTGCCAACTTCTTACCCAAGTTTGCAGATGTAAAGAACGAACAAGATTCCGAAATCCCGCATGCGCAATGTTTAGCGTAAATCGACACTTTGTCTTTTGAGTAATTTGTATTTAAAATAGAAGAATTTCAATGTAATTGAAAGTATTCACTGGAAAACGTGTCCCTTCAAAGGCCAATTCTAAATATTTTTCTCTGGTGGCTAACTTTGTTTAAAAATGTACGAACAAAGTTTGATTTTTATTGCCATTTTGTCTAATAAACCATATAATTTATCTAAAAATAAAAAGAAAGAAAAGGTATCTTCAAGATGATTCCTAATAAGTCCAATAGTAAAATAATAGACAGTCAATCCAATGGATCGAATTTTTCTAAGACTGAACTGTTCCTTTGAAATGTAAACTCTTATAAAATTGACCGTTATTGAAAGACATGAAACAAACATGAATTACTGTAATTCTGTAAATTCTGAACTTAGAATCCTTAGAGAGCACACTTGAAAACGAATGAAATAAGGTATGTGGGAATACCGTATCAATCCGATATGTCTGATACTTCCCCAATAAATATTTATTAGAGTATGAGTACTATATATTATTACTAGTGTGCATCTTTTCGCGCGACCATCATGGCTCAGCAGGTAAGACTTCGGCACAACGGGTAATGCGATTAAAGTTCAACACACAGGTATAAATTGGGTAAGAAATAGGCAAAACTTGGGTGAGACTTGGGCAAGACTTGGGCGACGCCTCGAGACGGCGAGGCAGTCCCCGACTTTTTTCATTTTTGAGGCGGCGCCCAACTCTTGCCCAAGGTTTACCCAAGTCTTGCCTACTCCTTATAAATGTTTTTATTTTTTGGGCAAGGCTTGGGTAAGAAGTTGCGAAGCCTTGGGTATGAAGCTGGCTGCAAACGCCGAGTAGTCAGTTTTCTGTTGTCATCTTTCGTAACAATTTTTTCTGCCACAGTTTTGTCGCATAATGAATAAATATTTGCTTGTATTTTAGAGTATTTTAGTGTTTTCCAGCGAGAGAATACTTTCACTCTCCATTTCGTATTTCATCTTTGATAAATCATAATAATACTTCCATACTATTCAAATTTGCAACTCTCTAGACATCCATGCACATTTAGGTACATCCATTAACATAAATTCCATTGTTATCAGACATTTTCAATACCTCAATGTTCCCACAGTCTATGATCGTATTTCTTTTACTCGCCGATATCAATACGGTTGTCACGAGGTTGTTCAAAGTCCATTGGTAGCAGAAAAGAGGAGAAATGACTGATGAACACGAGATAAGGGAACAGAGAAATGTGAGCGGAAATGAAGAAGTTATGATAAAACGAGATCAGAAATGGGAAAGATCACAATCGAATAAGTTGAATGATCTTGTGGATTTGTGTGGGTTCGGGGTTGAAACAAGAATTAATCTTTATTTTAGTTTGCTTGAGGTGCTTGAAACTGCATGCAGTTTTTTGCTTGAAACTGGATTCTGGAAAATTGTTAAAAAATAGTTTGAAAAGTTCAAATATTTTTATTAACATTGATTGCTGAATATGTTTGTTAACATGGAATTCTTGACTTGAACCTTGAAGATGGAATGACAAAAGTTTTTGCCTGGTAAGTTTAACATGAAAAAAGGGATTGATGCGCCAGGTGAATTTAGCGTTCCTTCTAGGCACGCGGACAGTGATGTATTTTCACATGGACATCTGGCAGATTAAAATTTTTTAGAAAATTGAACTTTTCGCAAAACAATCAATTATAACATCGTGAATCTTCAAAAAAAATTTTTTTATTTCATAAAAAGTAGAAATATTGACAATACTTTATTGGGGCAAAATCAAAGTTCTCTATGCTTTTGGTGGCTCAGCAGATCCGAACAATCCGTATACGAGGGCCTTCGAGAAGAGGAACGAAGAGACCAAAAGAATCTGGTACATGTGGATCTGAAACAAATCATATGGAAATAAATTGAAAATTTAAGTCTTACTCTGTTCTGAGCAGTCAAGTTCTTGAAGGCAACTTGAAGAATAGCACCAGAAGCTGCACTGTAGAGAGCAGACAAGAGCAAGTAAGAGAACGATAGTGATCCAGAGACAAGTCCGAGCACAAGTTGAGTTCCGAATGCGGCTCCAACAGCTCCGCCAAGCAATGGAGTACGGGCGGTTCCAACTTGCCCGGCAATCAATGGGTACGCAAAAGCAATGACCAATGGAGTAACGAAACCGAGTGGTTGAGCACTCAGATAAGTGTATGAAATTGAGTGCCCCATCAAAAGTCCTTGAACCAATGCCAAAACCAAAAGTTGGAAACGTGTTCCCGATGTCGTTCCATCCTCATTGTTCAGTTGATAGGCACCGAAGGCGGGAATGGCAAGAGTTGCCAAAATGGCCGATCCACCTCTTCCAATGAAAATTCCGAAAATTGGAGAAAGCACATATCCTCCAATAATGCTTGCAATTCCAGCTCCGAGAAGCAGAATTGAAGACCATCCGAAAATTTCGACGACTGCAGATGTTGGAAGGCCAATTGGAGATTGTGTCTCTTGGAGAGCCGAGATGAGTTCTTGGGTTTGCGGTTGGATTTGCGATTGGAGTTGTTGGAGTTGTCCTGGACCATCTTGTTGGAGTGCAGCTGCGCGTTGACGGAGTCCTGAAAGAAAATTAATTATAGGTATATACAGTTGGCCACAGAGAGCAAAATGGACTCTTCGCGATTGAGGAGCAGGCACTGTGTGCACATTACGAAAACAACCATTCACAATGCGCACCAGAGAAGTGCATTTTATTTGGTACTTCTTTTGTGCAGTTTTCAGAAAGTAACAATTTTTCCCTTTCTTCATACATTTCCGCAAAACAAAACTTCGGCACAACGTTGAGAATGCCGATAAAATGTGTAGCACATCTCTGGTGCCAATAGTTAACAGTGTGTCAAAACTAACCTTCAGCAGCTTGCTGGATATCCTGAACGTAGTTGGCATATGTCTTGGTAACAAAACCAATCGATGCATCCTCCTGTCCTCCGAGTTGTGAGGCACCTCCTGGAGAAACAGTTGGGGCAACAGATGCATCGACTGGTTGGACTTCAGAAGCCATTGTTGGTGCACCGGTGACAGCACTTTGGTCCATTGCAGATTGTCCTCCGTCGGTCATTTCTATTTTTCTTCTTTAACGATTTTCACCAAAAGGCGGTTGGTATTGGATTTGTGAGTGGCACGGAGTGCTGAAAGCTTCTTGTTGAAGAAGATACCAGGACCAGTTGATGACTTACCAGAAATTTTCCAACTCGAGACGAGTAAGAATCGAATATAATGAACCTTTTGTGAAGTTTTCGCTCTTTTATAATCAACATTTTGAGATCTGGGACAAAGATAAGAAAATGTCGTTTTGAAGTTTCACGCAGAAAAGTATGCCATTTTAACTTCTTCAAAATTTAAAAAAAACATAATAATTTTGAAATTCTATTAATGCGGCAATATTTAGACATACAGACATGTACACCCGAAAATGTGCCAACCTATGATGGAAATATTCTTTAAAAAATCAACTACAACATCGTGAATCTTCAAAAGAAACATTTTTATTTTTATTTCACAAGAAAAACAGACTTTGGAGATAGAATTAATGAGATCAAATTAGCGATTTTCGGTGGAGAAGAAGCATTCGAAATGGCAAAAAAATAACTAAAAAATAAGAGAAAATTCGTTGAAACAATTATAGAACACACTCGGGGAAAAATTAATAAAGCAATGGGAAGATGATTTGGAAAAAAATCAACTTTGGCGGGAAATTTTGAAAAAGTCACTGAACTCTTTTTGTTGCACATTGAGAAAACCGGTTGCGAGAAGTTATAATTTGGGGAAAATGAAAATGTATAATACAAATTGTTTTTTAAAACAAAAAACTACCAAACTTGGCATTTTCTCTCTGGATTCATCGGGGATCCAATAGGACATTGGAACGCTTTCGCGAATTCTGGACGGTTTTGAAGTGGAATCATTGCACGATATTTTGATGGAGCATGCACGTCTGTTAGAATTATTTGAATGTAATGTTTTGGACGAACCAATGAACACCAGTTCTGAAAATTGAATTTGATTTCAAGAAATAAAGTATTTGAGACGTACATTTGCATAAGCCAAGAAGAACATCTGTTGACTGGTGAAGTTCTGGAATCCTGGTAGAGCAGGTTCACTGATTCCTGTTGTATTTGATTTCCATGCCTTGTACGCCTGAAAATTGTTACATTTAACATTCATAATACAAAAGTTTCGTCTACTTTGAAAAGGTAGAAATTTTTTGAAGCTTTAATGAAATGCCAAGACATGAAGTGGTAAAAATTAAATTGAACTTAAAAATGAAAAGAAAAAAACCATTAGAAGTTTTGAAAATTTGACTACTCTGATTGTGAGACAAAGAAAAAGTGACATTGTTACAAGTTCGAAAAAAAAATGAAGTTTAAAATACGCTTCTTTATAGGTTCTGAAACTGAGAACTTCGCTCTTGCGAAGGACTGAGCCAGTAGTTTTGGGTGAAAATTTGCATTTTTCAGCTAACAGAAAATATTTGAGAATAAGAAACACTCATACGTTAAAAGCTGTCTTGACTCCTCCATTATCAGCAATATTCTCTCCAAGACTTAGTTGACCGTTCAAATGAATATCTGCCTCAACTACGTGCACATTCTCATATTGCCTTACAAAGCATCTGAAAAGTTGTGCAAATTTTTTAGATTCAAAATCTGGAAATCGTTTCCCAACCTTGTTTTCTCGATGAACTTTTCCTCTGTTTCAGCATCCCACCAATCATTCAAATTCCCCATTTCATCGTATTGTCCTCCCTGATCATCAAATGCATGAGATACTTCATGTCCAATGACTGCTCCAACCATTCCGTAAGTGATGTAGTTTGGAACTCCAAGAGTTAGAAACGGGAATTGCATGATGCCCGCGGGGAAGACTGAAAATGATATTGGATGTATAACTTGGCTTTTTCAATTTATGTTATTTTTGAACTCACTCATTTCATTATTATTTGGAGCATAATATGCATCAACTTGAGCAGGACTCTGGAACCACATGCTTCTATCCAATGGTTGATCAAGACGGAGAAGCTCTTCTGTGAATCTGACCAATTTTACACGAATTGTGAGATGAAGTAAATATTCGCGTGGCTTTATAATCATTCCCCAATTCTTTTCCATCCAAGTGTCATTGAATAAAACCATTGGGAATCCTGATTTATACTCGATCATATTTGCCTTTGAAATTGCACGACGTCTCGTTATCTCGTCCATCCAGTCGAGTACGTGAAGTTGTTTGATGAATTCATTTTTGAGATAGGAAGTGAGCTCGGTCATCTGAAAATTTGGAAAGATTTCAAGAAATCTGGAAAATAAACTGTATTGATCTATACCTTTTTCATAGCTCTTTCCTTTTCGAAAAAGTTTTCCACAAACAGTCGTCCAACTGGCATGTCCATCATAATTACTGATAGAGTTACACAATCCTCCCATCTGAAAAAAACTACTTTAAAAACCAAAAATAATTAAAATGCACTTTTTGAATTGCAATATGTGGGTATTTTTTGTGAAGTTTCACAAAATATCTCTAAGAAATAAATCGAGGAATTTTCAATATGTTTTGTTTTTTTTTTTAATCTTTTCCAGAAGATAAGTATCGTTTTTTACAGTCTCAACATACGAAATATTATTGTAAAACAATTTAAACATTTTTCTAATTTTTTAAATAATTTTTTCAAATTTGCAAAAATCGAAAACATAAATATTTTTGAATTCCCGCGCAAAATGAATGCTTTATATTTGTCAATTTCGCGCATTCCGGCTGTATATGTATTTCCCAAAAAACATACCTGTCTGGTGGTGGACTATTGAACATTCCAGTTTGATTTGCTTTGAATTGATAGAATGGCTCACGTGCAGATGGTGGCAAAAATGGTGAGAAACCTGAGAGCACAACTATTAGTTAAATATCTCAAATGTGTTTTTTCAGCGAAAAAAATTGAAAATTCAAAACGCTGAAAAAAGAGGATATGCCAGACAAGCATAATGGACACAAAAACAGTACGTCTCGGCTGGGACACGCTCACGTCACATTTTGAAGAAATTTTAGTTGTTAAAAAGAAATAGAATCTGCAATATGTAAAAGGCAACAAACTAAAAAGAATTCGTAGCTAAAATTTAGCAGAAAAAACACGTGGTTAGACATCAACCATAGTGTATGTAAAAGCACAAAGGGGGAAGAGAGGCAAACTGTAAAAAAATAAGTGAATTCAAAAAATGTCAAAAGTAAATATCTTAAACGCGTGAGTACATGGTATCCAGACGAAACATACTGAAATAGTCTCCGGTCGGCCCACCTTGGACCAAACGCCATGAGATGTAGTTGGCCAGAACACGTTTTGGAGTTGATTGGAGCACGTGCTGAAATTTGCAATTTTTGCACAGTTAATCAATTTTACTTTGAAAGTTTATTGAAAAACTGAAAAAAAAATTCAGCAAAAAAAAAGGTTCTTAAAATATTTTTTTAGCCTAGTTTCATAATAGGAAAGAAAATTTATTTTGTTTTTCAAAATTTGTTATTTTCTGTTTAAAGGAAGTGAGAAACCAAAGCTCGTAGTTACAGAAGTTTTCACCTGCTTAGCGTTAAAAAAAAATTCAATAAATATTCCTCACCTGAATTCCCACAAAATAATCGATCTCTCTGACAATCACTGTATGGTTTGGAGACAACGCCACCAACTCCTTGAATACGGTTTTAAGGTACTTTTCGAAGTTTATCTGTAATATGTTCGATTGATTTAATTACAAAAAAAAAATTAAAATCGTACAAATGGAAAAACACTTTTCAATTGCCACAATTCGAATCGATTATTTCCTCTCTCAGGATCTCTTCGAACCATATCATCTGCCGAGAAGTTCACTAGCTTCAATTCAAATTCCATAGCCTCATTCATTTCTTTTTCGGCAATTGCTGGATCAGCTCCCAATGCGACTGCAGTCATTTTCATGAGAGTTGTATAATTTCGCAGCATCGGATCATTGGCACCACTTAGGTATGGATAACGGGAACCTGCACCCCATTTTGGTTGATCCAATTCAATAACACTTCGACTGCTATTTGATGGATCATGGGTCACAGCCATCTCAAGAATCACTGCATTCACCCCAGTCAGGTTTAGTACCAGAGCAATTTGTTCTTCCCAAGAATGGGACCATTCTTGCCATTTGTCTCCTGAGCATTTGAAGGTATACATTTTCTAGCATATAACAACTACTTACCTTCTAGAGTTGGCCATCCTCCAATCCTCTTTGCAATATCCCGCATTGCCTCAACTCCAGTGGATTCTAATTCTTCCTCATCCAAACACTTTTGATAATATCCTTTTGCAACTTTATCCCACGGTTTTTCATTTGCGGAAATCGGCGATTGAAGCATTGATTTGACCTGTTTGTTCAGTCGTGATTGCACATCGCTAATTGTATGACGAAGTGGCTTGTTGGCTGGGAGATTTTTGTTCAGTCCGTAGTTACCGCAAGCGAATTCGTAAAAATCTTCACACGGATTTATCTGGAAATTTGAATTTTGCCACTTTCTACTATTGGTAAATATCAAAAGTTTGCAACAAATCTACAAATCCGCTCATTTCGGTACCGATATTTCAAATTAAAACTTCATGTACATAGTCTATAGAAAAACTAGAAAAATACATTATGAATTAGAATTTTTCAAACTGAACTTTTTTGATAGACGTCAAATAAACCTTGAAGATTGCATTTTGCAAAAACGGCTTTGACCTTTCTTTCAGCAATTTGACAATTTCAAGATGTAATGTTTCTTTCTTTTATGAGGGTTTTTCTAAATATTCCATCAAAACGAACATTATTTTCAAACCGATAGAGCATTCAAAATTTTTTCATACATATATTTTTTATTGTTAACGGTGAATTATCACAATAAATTTGAAACTAAGATTTGCAGTTCACACTTTTGGTAAAATGCCTATTTTCCTAATAAAAATGTCCTACCTTTGAATTCAAATTTTCAGCCAAAAAACCTGCGAGCCGTACACACTCTCGTGACGTGCATACCACGTCATTATGATTCTTTGCTGATCGATCGACTGCAACTGACGAATTTTCAAACGGTAACGGATATATCGGTCGACCTGAAAGTTGTTCCAAATTTCTAATTAATGGAAATTGCTTACCATCAGTGAACGTTTTGTATCCGTCAAGTACCCATAACCATAAAAATAACACAGAAAGAAGAGCGGTGATAAGGAGACCAAGAAATACTAGAAGCAACGTTTCCAGCGTTGTTAACCGGCCCAAGCAACTCCTGGAAATGCACAAATTAAGTGACATAAAAATAAAAGTTTAGTGATTTTTAGTAATATTTTTCAGGGAAAAATATTGATCCATAGTTTAAGATGTGGTAGTCAACATTTATTATTTCCACTACTGGACTTCTATTTGAATTTTCCAACTTTGGCATATTAAATCTCGACCAAGAGACAAAATGTTTGTTATGGTTTTGCCTATTATTGTTTAGTTCAAAACTATCTGATATCTTTGACATAGACTAAACTACTGTATTATATTCTAGAATGTCCATAATAGAGAACCTTTTGGCCGGGTGCCAAGTCGCTGCACCATTCTCGGGCTTCATTCGTCGAAAAGCGCCAAGCCAATCGGCACCCTTCTTCAGTTAAATCTTCTCGAGAAGAAAGTTCAGAATCAAAACCAAAGAAGTGAAGAATAACAAGTAAAAAAATAATCAAAGCTTTGTAATAGTCTGTTTTTGTTCAGCTTTTGACACACACTTCTCAGCTCAACCGAACATGTTATTCCAACACCAAAACCGGATGATTCTTCTTATTCTCTTCTTTCGGTTCTTTCTTTTTTCTGGGGATGTCGAAAAAAAGGAAAATAATATTTATTAATGCCGTCGAGGGAGTTATATTAAGGAAAAAGGAAAAAGGGAAGGGTCAAATAAGGAAAGCAAAACAAGGAAATGAGGAGTTGGTAGTCGACGGGAGATATAGGTTCGAATTGATAAATACGAGAAAGAGTGAGAAAGGAAATTTGACAGCTCGGCCGAATAAAACGGTCTAGCCGGCACTGTTATACGAGAGGAAAATAAGATACGCAGATATTTATCATTATCAAACATTTGGATTGCTTTTTTTCTCCGATAAAAAATGTTTCCATTTTTAGGAAGATCATTACGGATATAAAGAGATGGCAGAAGGCAGACCAAAAACAAGTGAATCTAACGAAATTCAACGAACGAAGTTATTAAATTGATTTCAAGGTTGGATTAAATTTTAAAAGTGAAGACTCTGATATCTGAAATCAAACGGATTCATAAACTGTTGCTCTAACTTTAAATAAAAGTGTTTAAAAGCTTCAGTGCCATTTACAGGATTCTTGAATGTACGAAGAAAATTTAGGAAGTGCAAGAAAAATCGACAAAAAAATCCAAGATAAATTATATTTTAGCAAATGCATAACTTTTTATTCAAATTTCTATCGCACTTCTTCACAGACCTTGAGCTATTTTCGGAATTCAAAGAAAAATGAAAAATTGCGAGGAAACGAAAATTTTCAATTGATGGCTTGAAAAAGATTGTGCCAAATTACACAAAACTATGTTATTTATTGCATTTAATAATTTGTGATTCATCTTGAATCTTAATTTCATGCTCGAATAAATTAGAAATTGCCGATGTTTGGGAATCTGAACAATTGTTGAACCTCAAACAATTTTTCACATAGTCGCTCAAATTTTTGAAACAGACAACTTGATATACACTCCTAACTTCAAAAACAATTCTCCACCCTAGAATTTATCTTTTCAACACAAAAAAAGTAAACGCCTCTATTTGCCTCTCTCAACTTACTACGTCTAAGGTCCCAATGGTCTAATAACTCAATGTTTCCTCACCCCCATCAAGTCGAGAAAAAAAAGATCTTGCAAATTTCAAGGAAAACAACTGACCGCGCTGATCTTTATGCTCAGAACCCCACGCAAAAATGAGGAATGAAATATGGAGAAGGAAGTGTGGGGGGTGTACTGTAGGAAAGAAGAAAGTGTGATATTGTGTTGTACAATAATCTTATATTAATCCTGGACTTGAGGAATGCAAAAGTTTGAAAACAAGATTTGCAGGAAAACTATCTGTTTAATTTTGAAAAAAATCTAAAACTGCCATCAACTTCCAAATAACAAAAATTTAAACAGTAACATGGTCATCTAAATTTAATAAGTTATCAAGGTATGCACCGATTGGCCGCCTTTTACCTTCTCGTGAATCTTTAAAAGTATAAGCGAAGACAGGAAAATACAAAATTTTCTGGAAACTGACGTAAATTCTTTATCGACAAATATTCAAAACGTGTCTTGCCGTTTATGTTAGCAAAGATTGTCAATTAATACAATACACGTAAGCCTTCTAGATACGCACAAAATTACCGCCTGCCTACTTTCAAGTTGTTTGATTCGTGCTGAAGTACAAAAAACCGTCCTGGATTTATTTTTCAAACTTTAAGATACTTAATCAACATGAGATATGCCTAGTCAGGCATTAGGTAGGCACGAAGGCACAAAAATAGGTATGAAAGCAGATTAAAATGAAAATTAAAATGACTTTCTTTTTCGTTTGCAAAAACAAAAATAATTTCAAACTCTAGATCAAGCTGATCTATCCTCTATGATGACATTTTGACATGTTGCAAGTTCTAATCCATATGTTTCTGGAATCAACAAAACAAAGCACGTCATATGTTTTGACCAACGTCAGCAGTGTGAAACTGAGACGGTATAAATAGTACTCCCTCTTCTCCTCCATTTCCATCGACAACGTAAGAAGGCGCTAATCCTTCAGTTTTAAAACAAAATTGGTAGTGGCAAGCATCAGCAGCAACAGCAGACGAAAATGACTTCGTTTTTCATTTTGTTGCACATATAAACAAAAGCATTTTTAACCCTTTTTGTAGAAGAAGAAGCGCCGCAAATTGGTGGGTGAGAGACTTGGGAACCCGGTCTGTTTATGGTCGAAGGAAAACTGTCTCCTGGGGGAAAACTTGAAAAAAAGGAAATGAGGAGAAATGGGGGCATTGGAAGAAAAATGGAGAGGGAGGAAAATGAAGAGCTGTTGAAAACTTTACAAGATAAATAAGTCAGCTTAACTCCTTTTAGTTTCTAGGTCCTGAAGTTTTAATCTGAAACTTTTTCAGCGCACGCCATTTTTGAAATTTCGCAGATCGAAATTTCAAGGGGTAGAGTTTTTCTGCTTAACCTTTCTCGGGGCTAAACTGACATCCTTGATATTATTTTTTTTTAATTTCAGCCTGCCATAAAATTAGAACATGCCGTGTCTCTGAAATTACCAAATCGTGAGAAACCGGTAGAATTTATTATAAACGCCAAAAAATTACTACAGATCTCGATTACAAAATCAAGATAAAAAGCTCACGTAGCAAGCAAAAAAACCGCAGACTGAGGAAATGAACACTTGTTTTTTACACGATACTCTTATATCTTTTATCTCTTTTTATTTTGATGATGGTTGTAGACTCTAATTTCGAAAAATGATCTACTCTTCGCCGTAACCCGAGTCAATACGTTCGGTCCCAAATACCTGGGAGAAAATCAGGGATAGAGAGAAAAAATATCTGTGGTACAAAAAATGATGAAAAAAAATAGAAAACACAGAAAAAAGAAGAGCCCGAAGAAAAGAGCTTTTCCTTGTCAAATGATTAATTTCAAGAGATGGCATGGAAATCGGAAAAAGCAAAAGACATATGTTATAGGACGTCGGCTCGCGGGGAGAGTCCAAGAGCCTATCAACCTGCGCCTGCTCCCAGGAGCTGGAGCAGCATATCTCGAACAACTTTTCGAAAAATTGAAGAAAATGATGTTGGCCATAAAATTTAATTGGGTTTTGTTCCTGCTTCAATGTTTTCAATGTTTTGTTCTATTGCTCCATTTTTTTAATGTGAAGGAGCATCTTCCTTGCCGAAAAACCATTGTTTCGAGAAGGATACAAGTGCTTTCGTCAGACAGGAGGGGGGGACCATCAGAAGATTCAATGTTCATGCCATTGAAATCAACATGAAGAATTTGGCATTGTCACGCAAAGTTTTGAACCAGCAAAAATGGGAAGAATGAGAGGATGGTTCAGAAAAAACAAGAAGAGGAGGATTAGAAGAAGGATCAGAAACAAGATCAATTGTGTCAGAAACGAAGTCTGTTTTGGGTCAGTTTTTTGAGTAAGAGGGACGAAGAAGATGATAGAGATGGAGGAAGTTTGGGTGAAGGAGGTCAAAGATTTGTTAGAAGTTGTGTTAGAATTCTCACTGTCACTCCGGCATAAACTTTTCGATATTGCAGCTTAATCTCATGTGAAAAATTTCTAGCAAGAATATCAACTTATCAGTGAATATTAACTTCATCAATGATTATTTTACCACCAAAAGTACGCACTGAAAAGGACGCAAACAGATAAATTTTCTAACAATCGGTTCCAGGCCTCAAGGTTTGACTATGGCGTATTATTTTTCTCTAGACAAAATCCACTTAAAATCTAAATAAAAATATAGCTACTTGTATAGACAGTACTACTTTGAAAAAATCTTGTCCGTTTGGACACTCAACCTAAAACTTTCAAGGTGCCGAACGTGTTGTGTTCAGTTCTACTCAGCCACTACATTTTTAAAAATTTTTTTCAAAATTTCAGATTTGAAGGCGAATTGGGTAGATTTCAGATCTGTACGATTCTTATCAGTAGATATCCACTGACATAATTTTCAAGTGCCAATCTTCTAGAGGAAAGAGTGCTCCCTAGAAAGAAAAATATAACATGGTAAACTCTTCACCAGCACTTCCTAGATCCATTCTGCCCTAACTGATTTTTCAGTTTTTATAGCTGGTTCAAATTATAGAATAATAACATTGAGTAAGCTCGAAAGACCATAAAAGTGTCTATTAAGAATAAAAAACGGGGCGAGAAATGAGCCCAGAAGAATGTGTTGAAAATGAAAGATGGGACGGAGGAATGGAGGAGCGAAAGCTAATTAGTGGCTCTTCCGGTGAGCAATACGAGAAGAAAAGAGGCGAGAAAACGGAAGAAGATGTAGAAGAAAGGACTGGTTTAGAATACTATGAAGACCATCAATAGCTGAAGAAAATGAAGACAAATTGTAATAGAGGTTTCTGAAATTCAAGAAAAAGCTGAATTTAGTTAATTGGAAAAATATTCGTTTTTCCTGTTTCTTGAACATAAAACATTCGACGCTCAAAATAGAAAAAAGTGCATAGGAATAGTTCTAGATCAATTTAGTATTCATTTTATCCAAGATGTGGAGTCTAGAAAATATTGAATGCTGTAAGTCCGTACATGTATTGCATTTATTAACATTAACAGTGTCATTTTATTAGGTCAAACTGAATACGCTCAATAAATTTTGAATTGAATTGATAATTGGGGTGTGTTTTTTTTATTGTGACAAGTACTTGGCCGTAATATGAATAAATTTCGGTTATGAGAATGAATTCAGGCGTTGAGTTTTATATGGTATGAAACATGAGATTTCATTCAAGAAACTAAACGTCTACCTGTTGAAATGAGGCAATAGGCATAAAAGTAGGTAAGCAGATAGGCAGGCGCCAGAGGAAAACATGTGCTTAAATATCATGAAAGCATTATGTATAATTTTTTTAAACTCAAACGAATAAAAAACCAAATCTGTTACAAGTTTTTTTTTGCTTTACCCACCCTCGCTTTTTTGGCGGGGAGAAGTTTCGTCTCTTCCCATGAATGAGATACAAATTTGGTGGCGACTTTCGGCGCCCCACTGTGAGTTTCAAAGAAAACGAAACAACTAATTAGGTTTGAAAGGACCACATGTTCTTGTTGAATGGGAGCAAAAAACTACTGAGTGAAATGAAAGACAAGTGGTCAGTTTTTGAGCTATTTTGATCAAAGAAAAGAAGACAAAAATGAATTTTAATTAGAAATAATTGAGGTGAAATTTCAATGCAGTGAGAGGTCAGCTAAAAGTTTAGTTCGAAAAAAAAAAACTTTGAATTCGCTATACAATCATAAGACGTGCGTCCAAATTTTGGCAATTTCCGTAGGGTATTACCGGTATTCAAATCAAAAATAAATTTGAAAACAAACAAACAAACTTGATTGTTTCGAGGATGTATTTTATTTTGTAAAAAAAGTTTTAAAAAAGCGTTTAGCAAAATAGCTACCCACCTAGTTTTCCTTTTCTTGCTCGGTAGGTAAAGTTGACTCGTCGGCCGACACGTGGACTGTCGACTTAACGTTGGCGCAGGTTTTTTCGGAGGTTCGTCTATCGTTCGAGTCAAGAAGATCGGAGACGCATAATACGAATTTTCATCTGAACAAGCGTAAATGTGCGGTTGCTGGATGCCATTTGATGATAAGTGATGAGGTAAATGAGCACGACGAGAATTCACAGTTACACGTGGAAACTCGGTAGATGATGTGGATGATGTTGTAGAGGAGGATGTCGAAGCGAGCTGGAAATTTGTGTTGTATGGAATATATAGAGAAGGAAAGCACTTACATGGGGGTTCAAATTCATTTTTCCAAGGTTTCTAGTTTGTCCTTGTCATTTCGGAAGGTATCGTAAATAGTCTGAAATATTACTTTTGAAAATGTGAAAAATCACGGTATATATGTTAATATTAAAATTGTATAAGAAGATGTCGACAGTAAAAATTGGAACAAACTGAATACTGGATAAAACATCTATGATAAAGTCACTTTGAGGAGTAGAAAAAAAATTAAAGAATTGGTTGTTTGATATTTTAACAGATAAGTTAATATGTAATGGGAAAAATAAGATACAAGAGAACCAGCACTGTATTAAAAAAAGAAACGGTAAAACAAAAAGTGATATTTATAAGCGTGTCCGTTTCTTTTCCCTTATCTAAATCTTTTTAAATACATTCAACAAATAGAAAGAAACGAAAAAAAACATCGTTCTGGACATGTGTGTGCAAAAAGATTTGATCACTCTTTGGCTTCTGTTAAGAAGTGGACGATACTTTTTGGGGAATTGTTTGAAGATGTGATTAAATGGAAAATAAGGAGAATTAGACAAGATGACACTTAACCAAACTTCGATGAACTTTTTCAATACGGAATGCAACTTTTTGGAAGAGAGAAGGAGAAAAGGGAACTACATATTAAGGAAAGAAGAACAGGTTTTATGTAAAGTGTAAAATTTTTTCGGTTGAGGAAGGAAATTGCTATAATATCACAAAGTTATAATATTACAATTAATCAGATTTCCAGAAGAGTAAGAAATGCTGATATATTAACAATTATTATTTTGATCGTATTTTGTATTCCAGATTACTGAATCTCTCCCACAAAAAAACTAGAATTTTATTAAGAATAAAACATGAATAGTGTCTAATAATCACACACTCCAAATTCCTTCCAAACTAATGTAAATTTTCAATAACAGTTTAAAAAAATGACAGAAATGTTTTGAAAATTATTAAATTAACATGATGGGTCTCGCAAGCAGTACTAGAAGGGGTGTATGGCTATTTGAAGTGCAAATTTGATAGGAAAAGTACGGTATTTTCTTTTTTTTTCGAAAATATGTTCTTGGCACATGGAATTTTACCTACGATTTTAGAAATATAACACGTGTCAATTGACAGCTGAGTTTGTCATCAGAGGTTTGTTCATCAAAAGGTTGTGACGAGGGATGTGTGCACAGAGGACACTATTCAAATTATTTATATGTCAGCAGAAGGGGGTACAGATAAAGAAGGATGCCGACAATCAATTCAGGAAAAGGTGACGTTGGTAGATTGTAAATCAATGTAGTAACACAATTTTGAAGGGAAAATGAATTCTTGTTGGAAAATTCTCTGTGGACAATTTCCAAAGTATGTTCTCTAGCTTTTTCCAATTGTAAGCTCTCTTCTTCAAAAAAAGTTGTATTGGTTGTAACATTTGTGACCGTTGGCTTCTTCAACTCTTAATTAAAATCTTGGAGCCTATGCTCATTTTGCTCTAGACTAGATCCACTATTTGCACTCGAGTTAGAGCTTGTTTTTACGCAACGCACGCCGCCCTCCTATCTTGTTGACTGTCAAATTATGAGTGAGAAAATGAAGGGCGGGGAGAAATGAAAAGCGGAAGGATTGACCGGGAAATGATGAGGATATTGGGGAGAGGGGGAAGAGGGCATGGTTTTTTTTTGGGAAAGGGATGTATCTTTATTCAAGTTTTCAAAATTCTGAAAATGCCAACCTAGAGGCTAGGGATTGTCTGCGACTGGGAAGACAAATCGAGGATCCAATTAGCGCCACGTTTTTTTTTTGAATCTGTGCATTAATGCCAGATTTTGAAAACAGGACACGGACTAAAAAATATTTGTTTAGTTTTTTAAGGCTAATTGAAAATTCAAAAATCGAATAAGAAGCAATTTGGTGGGATAATTTTAATTAAAAATAAAACATTTGAAACACTATCCTTTCAAAAAAGGAAAGTCGCACCTGATCTGTAAAATATAAAAAGTACAAACTTTGTGAACAGGTAAACCAGAAAATATTGTGTTCTGAAAATTTTAAACTGCAAATTTTAAGTTTGCCAGTTTGTTGGGGCCGTAATCACGCTCGCCTTTTGCCCGGAACACGATCCCGGAAAATGATAAATCATTCAACTTCAAGATAAAGTGAAAAAATATACATACATATGGATCGCAAACTTTCAGTTGAATACAAAAATGTCGGTAGAATTGCTATTCTTGGAAGGAAGGGGCGAGTGAAAGTCAGCTTCATCACGCCTTAATCGGAAGAAATGCCAAATATTTAAAGTTATTTCTATCAAGAAGATATTAGATTTAACCTTCAAAGCAAAGTTAAGAGTCTATGTTCGAGTGAACAGGCTCAAGTCATTCCTTGTTCAGACAAATGTAGAGCACAAATTAATTTGTTTATATGTTCTAGACGAATGCAATTTTAGATGGCATCGAGAAAAAGCGGTCAACCGATAAAAAGTGGAAGGAAAGTTCGATGTATCAATTAGGAGCTGCATCCTCCTGCTTCTGCCAATCGGTTAAAGAAGCGTTCCGTTCTTCTTCAACCCCAAACAACAAAAGAAATAGAAACATGTGAGGAATTGGAAGCAATTAGTCAATCCGCCTTCCTCTCGGACTTTTTCGCGTTTTTTCCTCCATTTCCTATAGATTTGAGTGAAAGAGAGATCAAGTTTCACTCGCACCGGAGATGGGCTCAAGAATTGAGAGCTCCCTTGTTTTTGAGCAGGAGGAGGAGCAGAAGGAAAAAGTTGGAAGATGGAAGAAAAATGACACAAAAGGTGAAGAAAAATCTTTCATCGAGACGATTTGTGTGTGGACGACAATGTTTCTTGGCAAATGTCTAGGAATCAAGGGGTTACGGTAAAAAATATAGGAGAAACCATAAAGAAAGGAGAAAAGAAGAAGCACGTATTAAGTTAAAGTTGAAGTGATACAAAAAAAACAATATGAGACGTAGCGCTGATTTTCTGATTATTTTTACTAATAAGAAAAGTGTTTGTTTTTTTTTGTCATTTTTACAATTTTTAGGCATATAATTGTTAGAGGATATGCAAACTTTCAATTTTTTTTCAATTTCTACAAAGAAAATCTGAAACTTTTTGTTCATGCGACTCGAAACAAAAAAATCAATTTTTTTCTCGAAAAATTATAATAGTTGAACACACTTTATTGGTTCAATAACATCCTAACATATAGAATAGGCATGAAAACTTATCTTTTCTAATTCTCTAATTCTCAATGATTAATTTGGTTAAAAAATGCACCGAAACATTTTCCGACCAACTTTTTTCCAGTTCAAAGTGAGTACTTCTTTGCAGCTAAATGATTTGTGGAAACTTACTCAAAATGCCATCTTTCAAATGTCATAGATTTCAATTGAAAGTTCAACAATTACTCAAAATCCTTGTAAATTAAATAAATAAATATTTCGAAATTATTGAGATTTGAGACAAATTGAGAAGTTAGTGTGAAATACCACACCAGAACTTAAAAAATACAGGTTTCTTCCATAATCCAAAAAAAGCCAGACAAGATTTGAAAAATGTTCAAAAAACCATGTCAGAAAGTTGCACATTCTCTGACACGTTGTCTAAAAACCATCAAAAAGCATCGGTCATTAAGTGGGAAAGAAGTCAAGAGTGGACAAGAGACCCCCTCTCATCTTGAGCTAAACGAGTGAATGAGAGAAGAGTATGTAAATACGGTCAGTGATGTACTTACATCACTTGACAACAAATCAGCGTTTACTTGTTATTAGAGAGATTTGGTAAAGAATGAGGAAGAAGGAAGAAGAGTCGTGATTTGTGAAGATGAAGATGTATATGCTAACGAAGTGTCGACAGGAGAGCTGAAGCAGAAGGTACAGTGAGAAGAGGAGCACAACAGCTGGCTGTTAGTGGGGGATTAAGTAATAAATAAGTGGAGGTGTTGATGTAGATTTATGGATTAATGGATATAAACTTTTTTGGGGATCTTACGACAGAGAATATATTTATTCAATTTCTTTGAAGTTAAGTATTTGATACATAATTTTAAACAAGTCTGCCTAAACATGCTTCAAGAAAAATAACATGCCTTCTGTGCCTACAAGGCAGCCAGGCCTAGGCCTTCTTAGTATTGAAGACAATAAACACTCGTGTCGTGATTTCCAGTTCTTCGCTGAGAAGTTGGCGTAGGTCGCCTTCCAGGGTAGCGCCAGTCTTGTAGGCAGGAAAACTTTTACTCTGCCTGAGTTGATGCAAAGATCGATGAAAACGTTTCTTAATATTAAGAAAGTAAATTACTCAATTTAAAAAGTTACTTTTCGCATGAAACTTTGAAACAAATAGTTCCAATAGTGAAGGAAAATTGATGCTAATTCGAATTATACTCTTCCACCAAGTATGAACGACCTTACATTTCATTCCTAAACTAGCAATTCAGATCTTTCTAAAGTCAAACATTGGCAAGGTAAATCCTCAAAAACTATACGAAAAAAGAAAGTTTGACACCTTTTCTTCATAGAATTCAAATGTATTAGAAACTGATGGTGGGTGAAAGTGCAGTGAAACAGAAAGAGGCACCAAAGAGAGAGGGAAAGTCGAGAAACGAAATGATTATCCTGGTATAATGATAAGCACAAACATGAGAGAAGTCGGAAGAAGAAGATGATGGAATGAAAAGGGAAAAAGAAGCGGTTGATAGTGAAATTGAATCGGAAATTAGTAAAAATTTGGAAGAAAGGGAAGAAGTTGGTGAATTAAAGGAACATCAAAATGTTTATCTATGTAACGTCGTCGTTTCTTGATACAAAAATATAATTCTTTCAATTTAAGTAAATCTTGAAGCCATTTGCAAGAATTTCAGTCAAATTTGCATGCTCCGAGTTCCAATATTCATCTACCCCAAAATCGTCCGATAGGTTTTGTTGGCACAATCTAAAGTTTTTCGTTTGTTCTTCCACACTCGGCAAACGAACCCGCACCGCCGGTTCCATGGTGTAGTGGTTAGCACTCAGGACTCTGAATCCTGCGACCCGAGTTCAAATCTCGGTGGGACCTATCGTTTTTGGAATTTTTTGGACACGAATTTAAAAAAAACTGAAAATGTAATACAACAAGCTAGATCTATAAAGCTTAGATATGAGCATTCTCAACAGTATACAACTGACAGAACTGAAGCTTCCGTTTTCGTAATAAACTGTCTCCATTAATAGTATAAAAAGTGTAAAAAGCTGCGGATGATCCGCTATTGGTCATGCACCCCGTCGTCCACATGCGGATTCCGAACGGTATTAAATTGAAAATACATAATAAATCATGATGAGCGTGGTGGCGTATTTGTATCCATCTCCTTCCTTCTCCTATTCCTCTTTTGCGAGAAGTATATGTTGTTCGTGTAAACAGAAAAGCGATGGCTATCTTCCCCCACCCGAAAGAGAGTGACCCCTCGTCAATGTGTTGCGGAGGCGAAATACATACTAAACAGTGTTTGTGCTGTAATTTGTTCACTTTTTTCTTGTGTGTTGCTGACACGGACAGGCTCATCATGTCACATTTAGTGATGGAGAAGCAGACAACTTAAGAAAAAACTCATTGTGCAATGTCTCAGTGTGAAATGAGATACTTGTGAGTGGACACTACATCGGACAAAAATGTTTCACACGAACACGAATGGGTAAGAGGTAAAGTGCAAGTTTTTTTGAGCGCAGGTGGGTGTCCGATTTGGAGGTGAACGTGTAATGGAGATACTCCAAGACCAAGGTTCTCCGGGGATCTTGAGAGGGCTCATCACTTGTGAGAATTTTGTGTACAACTACTGTTGATCCAAGAAAATTTCTAACAATCCTTGAATAATACTTTTAGAATAGTATATAATGCTAAAATTTGAAAAATAACATAATACAATCGTAAAATTGATTCATTTCAAGTCGAATATCAAAACCGTTAGGCATATCCAGTCATGAACAATCGAATCTGCCACGAGAACACGAGTCCAGCAACAATTCCGAATATCAAAAAGAACGAGGCAATCATGCCAGCCATTCTTTGAATTTTCGGATCTTCGTGTGATCTTGGTGCATACATCATGATCAGAGAGCTCAAGTATCCACTGGTCAGTGCGAAAATGCAAATGTTGAATGCAAAAAGCCACGTGGATTCGAAGAGAACCGGATAGGCACGTGGAAAGTCCATTGGATGATAGTTGGCAGCCGGGAAGTAGAACATGAACCAGAAGCGAGCAGCTACACAAATCCAAACAGTGTTGGGTCCTGGCTGGAGATTTTTGAATTTGAAATATCTTTAGTGAAATTACTCACGAATCGAATCCAGTTTGCCATCAAACTTCCAAGAAAAGCGAACAAGTTGAAGTTGAGGAATGTGACAACATCCATGAAATATTTTTCTGAAAATTGAGTAAGTTTGTACAGTACGTGTAAGTTAGGTTTGAGCCATTGAAAGAGACAAAATATCATTTTTGAAAGATGCTCAGTTTATAAAACTCTTGTTAAAATAATCACTCATTTATTATTACCTGGAACCACAAAACTATGCAATTCTCCTTTTTTCGCATCCTTAACGTACATACAAACATTCGGGAACAACGCCAGCGTGACGAAAAACAAAACGAAAATGTTGGCAAATTGCATTTTGCTCTAAAAAATTTTATTTCTAAGTTTTTATGGATTATCAATAATCGTACCTTTTCAAATGCCAGCTTAACACTCTCCCAACTACTTATGCCCTCCTCATCACTTTGCGACGATGTCCTCAATATTCCAAACTTCTTGTAAAATGCTAATCGTTTCAAAAAATTCAAGAGAATGAAGCAGACGACAACTGCAACGGAGGATAGACCGAAGAAAAGACTTGCACGCATTTGAACATCGTCACTGGCTGAAAATTTGAGATAACGAAGTTTTTAGAAAATATAACTGAACCTGCTTTGGTGAGCATCGATAACACGGTGACGGCGGTTCCGCAAAAGTTTTGACCAATAATTACAGCATTCGTGTACTTGAATGGGAATGGCGATGCCAAGCCAAACATGCTGAAAATTTGTTTAAAGTTAAAAAACACATGTAGATTTAAGAAAAATTGAGAACTTCTCTGGAATTTCTTCTCACCTATTTTGGAAAAGTCCATTCGCTGCATTGAGCACAACAATTGTGCCTAGAGTCAGCATAGAAAACGTAGCAATCCCTGAAAAAACCATTTGGTTTTTGATGTTGAAAATTATCGATGTTCGCGAAGAAGTTACGGTACCAGGTCTCAAAACGGCCAAAACAATTCGCGCCAAAATTTTTTTTCAGACCTTTCGAAGAGAACTGGTCACTCTATAGTAAACTTTCAAAGCTGCACACTTCTTTGTTTGTATCGAGGCATAAGTAGGTCGTCTTGTAGGTAGGCAGGCAGGCGCAAAAGCACGCAAAACTTACAAGTGCTGGTATCGATGTAGATGAAAACTACCGTCACAATCACCATCAATTGAACCACGATGAGACAGATTTTCATGCCACGAGTCAAGTCTCCTCTGATTTTCAAAAATTAATTTCAATCAAATTTTCGTAGCTTACTTCACTGCAATAAAAATATTGATTACACTGAACACGAGACTCGGAATTTGAGCAGAAATCGTCATTGAGTTTTGAAAGTTTGACGAGTACCACGTGGCATTTCCATCAGCCGAACGAAGTTTGAACATTGTGTAGTACTGAAAAATTGAATTGATGGCCTGAAATCTGATGGGGACTAGTCACATCAAAAGAAATATTGAGGAACATGTTCCATGGGAGAAGTGCTCCGAATCCAAACATCATGAAGATGAAAAACACGTAGTTGCCCAAATCCTTCACTTCGTCTGTATCGGTGATATTTTGATCGGTGATTGATCCAGATTCAATTGATTCCGGTGATTTTGTGTGCTTTACACTCTTTTCGACAAATGTATCATAATCATTTGTTGAAACGTCGTCGGCTCCAGCGTTGTGGCGCTGCATAGATGATGGATGTACCTGTAATGGATTTTTGATCAACTTCTCATAGTGTTGGAAAACAAGTTTGCTTTTACAACAAAAATCGATAGTTAAAGCAGATCTATTTTCTGGTCAATAGTTCACTTTTCAATGAGATGTTATCAATTTTCAGTTTCAAAGTCCGTATTATATGGATTGAGTTCAGTGCTGCAACTCCGCCAAATTTTTCACTTTTACAAACAGAAAAAAGGGGAAAGAAAAAATTAGATGAACTCACGACCATTAATTCAAGAGCATCTTTAAAAGTCCGAATTCCATTACAATCAATAGCTTGTTTATGCTCCTCAGAAACGTGTGGCAAGTTGGTAAAGGGCATCAAAACTTGTTGGAAATTGTGTTTGATTGCATGTTTGACTTCTTCTTCAGCATATTCATCCTTAAAAATTGTACCAAATTAGTAACTAGCCCACTCTCAAAAACTTACCCATTCTATATTGCCAGTTTTGTCTAGTTTCCCAATGACTATAGTCTCATTCTTGACAGTTGTTCCAGAGCACACCGCATAAAGTGCAATCCCAGCGGCCAGTGAGAAGCTATTTCCTTCAAACGCATTAACGGATTTTACTTCTAATAAATACGAATGGTCATCAATATCATCAATTCCTTGCTCTCGACACATCTTCTCCACTATTTCGAAGACCCGCTTGAAGTGGAACTTTGTCGACATTCGCAACTCCGCAATAATTTGGATTGGTTTATTATTTTTCTTTGTCCGTTTTCGCTTTGTGGCGACTGAAACATTGCGAATTTTATTTTTTTGTATATTCAACTCACTTATTGCACACAGTGCGCTCTTTTCTTTCACAGTGTCGGTCATTACACAAAACAATATGGCCCGTTTTGGAATTTTGCTAGTCGTTTGTGACGACGAATCTTCGTTATTGAACTCTCTTCTCTCTAGAAACACAACACGTTAATTAATACCTAAACAGAAAACTAATAAAACATACTTCGAGTAATCCAGTTTCTCAATACCTGTCGCTTCTTCTCATTTTCGGCCTGAAAATTGGATTAATCCATCATGATCTATGAGAATTGCGGGAATTCAGATGCAGACCTTTCATCTGATTTCGCACGTTTAAGAGAGTGTTGACGTCACATTTTTCTGCATGAAAGATTCCCGCATTTTTTTTAAAGATCACGCCCTTTATGCCTTTGCTCCATGGAAATGGTATCCACAAAAAATTTACCCTCTTCTGTTTTTCCTTATGGGGTTTTGCGCTCTATTGACTCTACCGAGTACCTGCCGATGTCGAACATTCTTATCTATCTATTTTAGTTTCTACTTGTGCGGCACACAGACTGTGCTTACCTCACGCCTGCCTACAAGCACTTTACCATCTTGAAAATCCACGTAATTTTTGAATTGCTGTTATACGGAGAATTGTAGAAAAAATTACCTTCTTATTTGATTTTGACGGCTTCACAGACTTTCTAGATCTCGTCGACTTCGAGGATCTCAGACGTTTTGAAGCTCGAGACGACTTGGTTGCGATTCCCTTTTTGCATTTTTTACACAACTGAAAATCAATCTTTGGATCACTTGTACTGTATGAAACACTTACCGCTTGTCGATCCTTTGTGGAGGGCATAGTAATTACGATACAAGTTGAAAACTCCAATGAATGGATTTGTTTTGAATACTGATTTTTGTGAAACTGGGATTGAGGGAGGGGGGGGGGGGGACACTGATGAGATCAGTTCGACCTTTGAAGTTTTGCCACGTTTTTAAATTTTAATTAACTTTGTTTTTAAGGTTTATTCATAAATGTTTTTGTTTGAATTCACGGAAATGAAATTTTGTAATTTCAAAAAATATTTTGGTTGAAATATAAAATTTTAATTTTTTAATGATAACACAGGCAAAGCGGGTACGGTCCGTTTACGGATCTTGGACCGGGAACGGACCATTAACGGGTGAACTACGGATATGAAAAGCGGGACGGACCAGTTACGGGCAAACTACGGGTAAAGTGAAAAATGGCCATTAAGAGGAAAAAATGGATTAAAAAAAAACGAAATTTTTTTAATACCTATGATATCATTTGGCTAATTTAAGCATTTTTACGTCGTTAAATGCATTTATTAGAGCAAAAACCACATTTACCGACCGAGAAGGCTCCTGAGCCGTAGTTGGGCCGCTTCCGGTCCGTAGACGGGCCGTCGCCGGCCCGTAGACGGACCGTAAATGAACCGTCCCGAGCACCAAATTTTTGTTTTTGAAAATTTCAGGTTCGAGCACGGAAAAGGTGCCCAAATTAGCCAAAGGAGAGTGTGGGCACTTCAAAAACTCCATTTTCATGAAAAATTTTTTTCGTATTATCCTCCGCTTTGGTGATCATCCGTAGTTTGGCCGTAGCCGGTCCGTAGATGGTCCGTAAATTAACCGTCCCGGTCGGCAAAACTGCACTTTTTAAAACTGAACCTTGAATCAGGCAAAAAATTAGCCAACTGGCTACAATGAACCAAATAGCATTGTAGGTACTTCAAAAACTCAATTTTCATGAAAAAAAATTCCTCTGGGCAACCATTCTGTCTATCATCCGTCCAACTGGTCCGTACGCGGCCCGTAATCGCATACGATCTAACTGAAGCTATTAAGCATGACATTGTGCGTAAAAGAGGTTATATTAATGTAATCCTATAAACATATCAATAAAAAAGATGAAATGCCACAATTGGGTAGATACTGTGTATACGCAACGTTCACTCTCTCTGCTGGTCTTCTTCAGCTGAGCAACAGGAGCATTTTTTGAAATATCATAAAATATTTTACTAACAATACATTCTGGAATCATTCCTGATATCATTTCTGTTCCGTGTGTATTTTAAGAAATTAAGGTATCATTCAAGTAGAACGCATATACCTTATTTCCTCTATTAGTATTGCAACCCAGTCCAATCGAAAATTAGTCTTGCATGCAAGACTAATAGAGGAAATATGGTAAGTAGCATTTCTGTATTACAAGTAGATGGAGCACGTATAGGTAGATGTTGAGATATATGCGAAATAAGTTCTGAACTACACGAAACTGTCAATTGTTATCGTTCGCTTTCATATAAGTCCAACGGCAAGATGGAGAATCAGAAACTACCGAAAATACAAGCGAAAAAGTTGGTGTAAGACGTGAAAACCAGAAGAAAATGCGCGAGCGCGAGCTGATCGCTATTTATGCGAAGTCTATGGATATTTTTCGCGTGCGCGAATGGCCAAACGGTAAGGTGATGGGCCAGTAATCAATCGACAGGCAGTGGACAAGTTCAACCCCGGCTGAGGCAAATAGAATTGCTACAACGAAGGATCACCGGAAGACGGTCTGGAGCAAGACCGGAGCTCGGAGGAGCATTGGGAAAGAAAAAGGGGGCAGCTGGAGGGTGAAAAAATTTTCCCATTTTTTAGTCTCTTTACGGTTCAATTACGGTCCGTTGACGGACCGGGAATCGAACCGTGAACTGTTCTTAAATTTGAGCCGTTCCCGGTCCGTGAACGGACCGTTTTGGGCACTTTCCGCTTTGCCTGTGTAAGGAGGTATGTACATATGTATATGGAAACTACTGAGATCAAAATGATTCCCCAATTGATTTGAAACTAGTCTTTAATCTTATTGGAAAGCTCGAAAAGTACCTAAATAACTGACTGTAGAATGACAGAACAGTTAAACATTTTCGCAAAATACTGAAAACCGTGTTCCGGGTTTGCTCTGGCCCTGATCATTGTTCATGGAGCAATCACATTTTGAATAGGAAAAAAGTAGATTTTTAAAATTTTCTGTCTGGTTTTCTTCTTCAAGTTAGCGTCAAAGCTATTGTTTTAAGATGTTGGCTGCTCAGAAAGAAACGATAAATTCAACATTTACTTTTTAACTACGAATTAAGTTTTTCAAATTCACAAGTACCAAATTTTAATGGTCTATTTGTCACTCTTTTCGAAGTAATTGTAATTGCACAATTATACCTAATGTAGGATGTAACTTTTTTAGACAGAGATGAATACGAATAACATAAATCCTATAGAAATGATTCAAATCTGTACGATGACATACTATCAAAATATACTACAGGGGTGGGCGGCAATTGCCGTTCGGCAAATTGTTTTGTCGACAAACTCGGCAAATTGATTTGTCGACAAACTCGGCAAATCGGCAAATCGCCGGTTTCCGATTTGCCGGAACTTTTCAATTTCGGCAATTCGCCTGTTTGCCGATTTGCCGGAAATTTTTATTTTCATCACATTGTCGATTTGCCGTTTGCCGGATATCAGATTTTTTTTTGGATTTTCTACATGACGGAAACACATTTTCACCCGTTTTTTCTAGATATTTTTACAGAATTTGCTTACTTGTCAAAATAAATGTAGGAATATTCATAGGATGTATTTAATTTGCCATTTGAAATTGAAATTATGTAATTTCTAAAAAATAAGTGCAACACCACGATTTGCCGAAAATTTTCGGCAAATTGCCTTTTTTCCGGCAAATTCGGCAAATCGGCAATTTGCCGATTTGCTGGTTTGCCGGAAATTTTCAATTCCGGCAATTTGCCGGTTTGCCGATTTGCCAAAAAATTAAATTCCGGCAATTTACTGATTTGCCGATTTGCCGGAAAAAATCGTCTGCCTCCCACCCCTGATATCCTATACAACACTTTGATAATAACATAGGATATTCCAATGAGCATTTTCCATAAAATGGCAAATTCATTGATAATAAAAATGTGGAAAATGTTGACTAAAAAAGGGTAGTGATTTGTTAGAAATTTTAAAGAGTAATTATTTAATAATTAAAAAATTGATTAGCTGGAATAGCATTTTTTAAAACTATTTTGAAAAACAATTTTTTACGTATTCTCGGTACTTTCTAAGTCAAAAGTCTGAAATGCCAAATGAAATAAAGATCCTAAAAACTGTAAACACAGATTCAAGATAGTTTTTAAAGCCACTTATTTTGATGGAAAATGACCTAAAAAATCAGACCGAGTTTTTTATAGTTCAAAGGGCTCCCTGCCGCAAATTTCCGAACAATCGTTTTTGAAAGGTTCTTTTGAAATTTTTTCCTACTTTCTATACTTATTTAACTTTTTTACAACACTATGTAGGCATTTGAAACAAAAACTTGCTGAATTGGATACGGATTTGAAGCTGCTTGCCATGAGAGATTCTCGTCAAATTGCCAGAATCTTTGTCTTTCCTGAATAACTTATTTATAAGAAATAACTTCAAATAAATTCTTCAACTCACATTTGGAACTTGCTCTCTATGTACAGTCTCAAATAGTCTGATCTCGTCTTCGTGAGATTCTGGATCCATTACTGTTGTGGTTGTGGTTGTAGTTGTCTTTTTGATTGGGATTTCACCGTGATTATCCAAAAGATGAGCTGCATATCCGCAATGGAAAAGAAGAATTCCGACGACGATGAGGATCAGAGCCAGTGGCGTAAAGTTCAAAATCTATTATTTACCTTCTCAGTACGAATTTAATTTAATTGAAAAACTGAAATTGAAAACAAAAATTATATAAAATCACCAATTTGGTGATCGCCGGCTGTTAATCGGCGCACTTTATTGCAAAAAATATTATCAGATCAGTAAAGCAAAACAAGTGATATAAAGAGAAAATAAATTATCAATAAAAATAAATTAACCACACAGAATCAGCAGTTCTATTGTTTTCCCTGAGAGTATGCTCCTCCGGATGGTTGAGCAACGTTGGCAGCTTGATATCCAGAAGCCTGAACAGTTCCGGCTGGAGCTGGAGCACTTAATTGGGCTGGTTGTTGAGCGGCGGCTGGAGCCTCGTATCCTTGAGTTTGAACTTGAGCTGGTGCGACTGGTGCGACTTGAGCTTGCTCAGATTGATATCCTTGTGAGACTGGAGCAGATTGCCCCTGAGCAGCGGATTGGTAACCGGCTCCCTGAGCAACTTGTCCTTGTTGGGCGACTGCTTCGAAGCCTCCTTGAGTAGATCCCTGTTGGTATCCGGCTCCTCCTTGAGCAGCTGGAGCTGGACCTTGTTGAGCAACAAAACCTCCCTGAGCTGGTCCCTGCTGGTATCCAGCTCCTCCTTGGACAACTTGAGCTGGTCCTTGTTGTGCAGTAAATCCTCCCTGAGCAGGCCCTTGCTGATATCCGGCTCCTCCCTGAACTCCTTGAGCAGATCCCTGTTGAGCAACAAATCTTCCTTGAGCTGGTCCCTGCTGGTATCCGGCTCCTCCTTGAGCTTGTCCTCCACCGAGAGTTGGAGCTCCTTGATAACCTCCTCCGAGTCCACCAAAAGCTGGTGCTGGAGCTCCAAGTCCTGGAAGTTGAAGAGCTGGAGCAGCCTGGTAACCTCCACCGGGTCCACCTCCGAGGCCACCTCCCAGACCTCCTCCAAGAGCTGGAGCAGCTTGGTACCCACCGCCAAGTCCACCGAATGCTGGAGCTGGAGCTGGTGCTCCTCCAAATCCTCCGAGTCCTCCACCGAGAGCTGGAGCCGCATAAGATCCTCCGGCTCCGCCAAATCCTCCAGATGGGGCAACTGCATAACCTCCGGCTGGAATGGCTGGAGCTGGGGCGGATGGGAAGAGTGGGGCTGGGGCAGATGGAGCGGTCACGTATCCTCCAGCAGCTGGTGCAGGGGCAAGAGCTGGAGCTGGAGCTGGAGCTCCGCAGCAGGCACCACCACCACCACCTCCTCCAAGAAGACCGAAGAGGAAGGCGGATGATGTGGAGACAAGGCAGGCTAAGATCACAACGGATTTCATCTGAAAATTGAAAATTGAGGTATAAAAATAAGAATTTAAAGTCAAATTGGAGTTGCAGAAATTGGTTAGAATTCATGAAATGATTTTCTTATTCAGAAGAATATATTCATCTCAAATGCTATGCCAACTCTTATATACCTTTATGTTCTCTAACCCGTTCTACGCGAGGGCGTTGCTTTATCCTGGACTTGCTACACCTTCTGTTCATCTTTTTGAACTTTGAATTGTCCTATCACGTTTCAGGTTTTGAGACAAAGTTCCGACGCAATAATTATGAATTTCGGAGAAAGAAGATGAGAGATGAACGTAAAAAGGCTTTGGATTGTTTTGAAAAATAAAATTCAAAATGAACAAGGATACATACATGCGAAAAGCTTTTTGCAATCGAACTATGGCCTCAAGACGCCTTGCCTAAAAATTTGCCGAGCTCACATCAGCAAGTTTGGCAAATATACTTTTTTGAAATTTGCTGCACACTCCTGCTAAGCACCTTCCTATTTCTTTCTTGCTCTGGGTTTGTAAAGTTGTTCTATTTCCACATTTACTCTTTTTATCATTTTCATATTCTGTCCGACATCATAAAGTTTTCAATAATTTATTAGACTTCATAGGAAGCGTTCTTCTCCAACCTGTCCATCCCAACCCTTATCACATTCTTATCATATCTACGTCCTTCTCATCCAATTTCAATTGTCGCCTTGTCGCTTCGATGGCGCAATATCTGCGCTAAATAGACAAAAACTGAAAGAAAACTCGGTAGATATCCTCCAGATATTACGCGCCATTGGGCAATCCAACGGATAGTGATCTTTTCAACAAATGTACTTCTTTATTTCTTTTGTCACAATGGAAATATTCTCATGTAACACACAATAATGCCATTGAAATTCAAAGAAAATCTGATGATCGGGCGTGTCTCAACCGGTTCCACAACATTTGACACACTGTACTTTTATATGAAAACGTCTAAAAAGTTTGTGCATTGAGAAGGCATTTCATGAGAAAGCGGGGTTTTACATTCCCGAGAAATAATCAAATAAAATGAAAATAGAAAAAATTGTTAGAGTAGAAGGAGGGAGAGGCAATGAAGAAGCGCCCCGGGAATTTTTGTCAAACATTTCTATAAAAATTGTTAATTCATTGAATTAATGATTAAAAAAAAATGCATTTTTTAGAATAGAGCTCAGATGTTGCAAAGTTTCACCCGACACAAAAGCGATGTGCCTAAAAATGTAAGGTTTTTTCGTTTCCAGAGTCTTTTCTCTGTGTTGTTCTGTGACGATCTATTGAGTATTTTTGGAAAGCTCAAAGTTTTAAATTGAACTTTCACAATGATTTCTGAATATAAAAGTTATATTGAATAAATTAGAATGAAATGTAGTTTCATATGTTGCAAGTCAGTTCACACTTCACTGATTCTGAAATTATTTTCATCGTGTTGCAGTTTTTTATAGAACTCGACATTTGCTCTTACTTGCACATACATGAAACGGAGTTGTACTATAACAATACTGAAAGACAATTTTTGAACTCATTGCTGTTCTTGGAAAAATTTCCATATAAGCTAGTAGCATAAAATTGTTTAGTTTGGTGATCATGATTTTTAAGAATACTTTTAAGTCACCCTTCCGTTTCAATTAGCTCATTATCTTACATTAAAACATTATTCTCTATTTCAGATTGAATTAAGATCTAAATATAGAGTTGGTGAGTGCACTTCAAATTTTGAATGTAAAAATGTTGGTTGAAAGTTTAAAAAATATTTTTTTACCGTTCGCGTAAGTTCTTATGATTAAATACCGTGAAATAGATTATTTTAGTTCCTGTCAGCTACGTATATTTTTGTTTTACAATTATTATTATTATTTTTCAATTGACCCAATTCCCACGACGTCGCAGAATTGTCTACACTTTTTGCGGTTTTTTTCCCTCTCACACACTGGCTATCAATTTGTTTCATCGTTTAAACAAAAATAATACAACAGTGTTTTTGAAAACAACCGCGTTTTTCAAATTTTTCTGAGAAGAAAAATACTGTATTGAGAAGATATCTTAAATGCACTTTCTTTAAAACTTATTTTCTATATATATAGAATACCCAGTTTTCAAAAAAAAAACTCAAGAAAAGTTAGTAATTGAAGAAAGCGTCGAAAACAGGTGAAAAAACATCTCTGCATTTCTGACCATAATTATGCAAGAGGACCATAATTTTGCAAGAGGATTGAACTGTGAGAAAAAAACGTATTTCTTATTTTTCATTTCATGTAGTTAGATTTTCAATTTCTTGTACCGTCGCCTGCCTTGCGCCTACACATTTGCCTTCTGCCTAATCTTACACTGAACATTGTCTCACTTCCCCCATGAACCCTCCACAAAATAGTAAAAATGCAAAATTCGAAAAAAAATTTATTTCAAATATCAAAAAAATCCCAAAAATCGTTGTGAGTAACCGACATTTCACAACGAAACAACCTCAATTTTCACTAATTTTAGCCGCCGACTGGTCGAAACAAAAAATAAAAGTTTTGAAAGAACAAGCAGAGTGACCCAAGAAATTTGGTCGTTGACTTTTTTCCCCAAACTTCCACCTGTCCGAACTTGAACTTCTGTGAAGCATGTGATTTTTGAAATAGATCTTCCAAATGTCTTTATTTCGGAACATGCTATTAATTTTTTAGCTCATTTTTTTCAAATTGGTAGACGAGCTCAATAGTTTTGTAACAATTCGTCACTAAATTCTGGGCTTCAATTTTCAAAAATCTGAAATAATCTTCTGATCTTAGTTTGATCTTAGTTAGACTCTAGTTATTATCTAGTATGCATCAATAATTTCATAATTTTCTCGAATCAACAAATAATTTCGATCTCCCTCGTTTTCCCCCTTGTTTTTTCATTATTTCTTAATTTACAATAAGAGTTTTTTCTCACATCTGCACGTAGTCAGCTGACTACAATGATATAGTTTTCATATTTTTTGGATCTGAATATATTTATATTTTTTGTATTTTTTCTCTTTATAATTGTATTCTTTTTACAGATATTTGGTGGAAATATGTGCTCACAGAGCACATACAATGTTCGCTTTATCACATTTGTAAACACAAGTTACATTCAAGCTGAAAACCTGGAAAATGTGTTCGATAGTTTACTAAAATTTGAAATTGCAGTTTTAGCTTTTAGGTGGGTTTTAGGTAGGAACTCAGAAAAATGTATACGATTTAGTTGTTTTTTTTTTAAATCAAGCTCTCTCGTTTTAAAATAAATAGAAGTTGTACAATTTCAGCTGGCTCGAATTCCTGTACGTGTTCTATCTGCTAATATTCATTCGAGCGATGCATTTTAATTTGACGTTTCTTTTTATAAACTACGGTGGTCAGTACTTTGGTTCAATGCTCTCAAGATGTGTGATTATTTATATGCAGCTATACCCAGACAGTAGGTTTTGAAAAAAAATTACAATTAGGAATGCTGTTTGTGAACAAAATAATAATACGAAACTACAGAAATAAAAAAAAACACTAAAATAATTTTAAATTTTGATATTGGGAGCTGAGCGGCTCTCCTCCACAGATTGCCTTACCCCGATGAAAACAAATATAAAGTTTTGCGATTTTCAGAAAATCTGGAATACATAATCCCGTTGGCTAACTTTGCTCGAACTGTCTGCTTGTTCATTGCAATGTACATTCTTCCAATATTTATGGTCGAAAGATGTCTCGCCACTTTTCTAGTCGCAAATTATGAGAAATCTCGAAAAATATGGGTTTCTCTTATAATTCTTTCAATTTTTCATCCACTGGTTTTTGCATCAGCATTTGCGTATATTCAATGTGAGTTTTTTTTTCGATTGAAGAAAATGTCTACATCAAGTGAAGAACTTGAGAATCCTTGAGAACAGTAGGAAACTGATTGAAATTGTCTTTGAAAAATTGACTGGATAATGACCAACCCATTTATTAGCTTCCTGGCACGTGGAACTGGTTGGAGCGTTTACTCTAAATCTACTCAACACTCAACTAAACACTACATAAAAATAAATCTAGTCTGAAACATTATTAAATCGTAACCACATCAACTTCTTCAGGCTGGCTACCCGTGGTATTTCATGTCATTTCTTTTTTTGTTGTAAATATTATTGGATACGTCGGAGTTCAGATTTGTTTTCTGTACAATACAAAACGATACAAGTAAGATATTTGAAAAAATGGAATTATGTGGAAACTCGAAATTTCAGGCTATTCTCCCAAAAGCCCAGAATGACAACATATGGCTTGAGCGAGCGGTTTCAACTTGCTGAAAATATTAAAATGTGTAAGGTGAGTGGGTTCGAAGAAAATAATGAAATTTCACAATCAACTTCTATTAAACAATAAACAAAACACATGTTCTTTTTTTTACCTCCGGACCTCCCATCTCATAGAAATTTAGAACAAGAGAAACCTGTAAATAAAATGAGAAAACTCACTCCTCTTCAGAGAAAAATCTATGTAGAATTCTCCGACGATTAACCAAATTTGATAAAAATATCAACTTTTAACTATTCGTATTCCAGGTTCTAAAAAAAGTGCAAGGCTCAATTCTTCTCTTCAACGTTGGATGTTCATCAATTCTTCTGATGGATAGCTTCGAGGTTGACATTCTGATAACCTATGCTTCATATGTTGCATTCAACTTTTTGGCATTAGTATACGGAATTACTATACCTATTATTGTGCACGTTGTATTACCTGAATGGCAGAAGGAGTCACGGAGATTGGTAAGCCGACATTTGATCTTTCGAAAAAAAAACAATGCACCTTTTCACTATATTTTCAGATTCACACCTGTTTCTGTCGATCGAAAAATGCGATTCAACAAGCTCCAAAATCAACATTTGGAGAACGAATGATATACAAAGATCATGCTCAAGAAGCTAATATTTATTTTGATCAATTTAATAAAGCTACTAATTGATCAATTATTTCTAATTCAAACTTTCAGGAAATACTGGTTAAAATTTGAAAAAAGAAACAAAAGGCTGATAGTGAGTATAGATTTGTTTTTTATAGGACTTTATGATAGTGAATAATAAGTTTCAGTCCAATTTTCACAAAATTTGAATTTATTTTGCTTCATAAAACAGTAAAAATATAGTGTTTATGGAAAAATTACGTGTTTTAATTGTTAAACATCTGAAATTGTGTAACAAACTTCATTAAACGTTCTTATTATTTTCCAAGTGAAACTAGCTGTTGTACGTATCTGGACTTCTTCTTATTACCAGTCATGTAGTTTCCGAAATCAGAGACCAACATTTTCTTGATAACCAAAGCTTTCTTATTTTTATTGTATGTGGTGACTCCGGATTTGACTTTTTTCTTTGTCTGTAAGTTTTGAAAAGTTTCGGATTGAAGACATTTGAGGTGAATAACATACTTTAACATCCTCCCAAAATCCGCAAGTTGTCTTATTTTTCCCATTACAAACTCTGTATAACTGCTCATCCATTGTTCCTTTAGGATTGTGCACTTCTCGTCTATAATTTGCTGACACAGGTAAGCCGATAGTTCCTGTATCACCTTCCTGAAATATGTACAAAGCTTTTAGTAAGAATTCAAACAGTTAAATTAAAATTACCTTTATGTAAAGAGTGGATGGGACATTAATATCAATTGCAGATTTTACGTAGGCAACTGTGAACAGAAGTAGCGCAACAGAGCAAAGCCTCATAGTTAAAATGAAAACTAAAACACGAAACGCGCGGGAATGTAAAACATACAAGTTTTGAACGTTTGAGTTTTTGCGGATTATGAAGATTGAAACGGATTTTCACATATGTAGGGTTGTCTAAAAAAAAGTTTGTCAGTTCTCTGTCTCTTTCCATCACTCTCCGCGCGTCTCAATTTATGAAAACGCTACAGAATCCAAGTGGAAAATATGATAAGGTTTGAAGTACGACAGAAAGCTGCTGATGTGCTCTGGGAAGCTGATAAATAGGTGAATGTTACACAAATAGGTAAATTGGTTTCCTCTAGTTTTTTTGCGATTTTAAAATATTTCGGTGAATCAGACTTTCTGAAAATAGACGAAGCTAACATTTCGTTATTAGTGTTCAAAATTTCAAAACCATATTGCGTATTTTATTTTTGTTTATTTCTCGGTATCTTTGACATCATTAGATTAATGACACGGTGAAACCCGTTATTATCTTTAGCGTCGCAAAGTGGAACTTTAAAACTCATTGTTGGCTCAAAAATCTCAAAATTATCCATGTTCCTATTGATTGGTGAAAATTTTAGATTCTTCAAATTCGGCAAGTTACTAAATTCAATTCAACAAATAAAAATAGGTGCGATTAACATTTTATTTGCAAAAATCAGTACAATTGGGTAATCACCATGTTTGGTTCATCACGAAAAGTTTAGTCTTCTTGTTTCCAGTCATATAGTCTCCAAAGTCTTCTAATCTCATTTTCTTGATAATCAGTGCCTTCTTATTTTTGTTATAAGTCGTGACTCCAGATGGGACCTTTTTCTTGTTCTAAAAATCTTTAAAATTCGCACAACAAAGTAGCCTTTTAGTTTTTTGAATAACTTCTTCGAGTGTTCGAAATCTTTTTTTTTTTTTTTAATTCAACACTAACTCCCCTTAATATTCTCCCAATAACCACAAGTTTTCTTGTTTTTTCCGTTGCAAACTCTGTAGATATGCTCCTCATCAACACCTTTCAAACTCACAACTAGTCTGCGATAGTTTGCACTTACTGGCAGAGAAATTGTCACAGTGGCGTTTACCTGCAAGTTTTCAAAATGATTCTTAATATTTACAGTTGCATACCTTTCCATACATCATGCCACCACCACCTGGCATACCACCTCCTCCTGGCTGAGAGTTGGTGCCAATTACAAGTAGACTGAAAATTGCGAGTATACAAGTCCTCACCATTGCTGAAATATAAAAAGAATATGAAATATAGAACTGACACGAATTCTGTCGAATAATTTTTTGAACTGTTAATCTCTAATTTCGTACTGTTTTATGAGTGATGTGGATTAAAAGGGTTACTACACAATTGTTCAAACTTTTTCGTGGTCTTGAGCCTCTTCTGTTGTTCAAAGATCGCACTTTTATGTGTAGGCGTTCTGAACTTGTTCGCTACATTGACTTCTAAAAGTGATAAAACCATGATCGCATCTAATCTCGGAAAATAAGAGAATTTTGGTTGTTTTGGTTTGACCTACATATTGTAAAGAAAAAAAGAAAAAAAAGTAGGTCCACATTCAGGAGCGCAATAAAAAAGTCGGTATAGTTAATTGACACCCTGTGCACAAAATTAAATATAAGGGTACAATACCTGCACCGCGACTCGCATACGGACACAATGTGCGCATTAACGTTCGCTATCGTGACCGACTGAGGCATTATGTGCACATTGCGCGGTGCTACAAGTTTTGAAAAATACGTAATTTAAATTGCTAAATTTTGAACTCATGGTGTACAGTTCCACCTCAAGTTGAACGGAATAAAATTACGTGCAATACCAAAAAAGTAACACATTTATGATCCGAACTTTACATTTTTCGATGTTTGTTCAACAACTGGGATAATCAACAACAAAAGAGTATGCACCCATAAAAGGTGTAAATTTTCAGGGATTATGTATTCAAAAATTTTGACGAAACTTATTTGTGCCCTCTTTTTTTAAAATTTGATTCAGTTCATAATGGTTAACGCTTGTCTTCTAGCCCTATTCTGACTTTGTGCAGTTATCACCGATGCTCAAATTATTGGTGGACAGATTTACACAGTTGTAAGTTTTGCAATTGGTATCACTTTTTTGAATACACTGTTCAGATAAATGCAACGGTATCTATTCCATTGGCACAAGTTGCCAGCTATCGCCGAGAAATTCAAAATGAGAAAGACGTTTGGGAGGAGCATCTGTATAGAGTTTGCAATGGAAAGAATAAGAAAACATGTGGATTTTGGGAAAACGTTAAGGTATGTCAAAAATACAGGGTGGACCATAATTATGCGCGCTACTTTGAAGCATCATAAAACGAAAAAGAAAAACACATTAAACAAATAATCATATGTGTTTTGTTCTCCGAGAAAAACTGAATAAGATACCATTTTCGAATTCAAAAATACCACCGTCCGCATTGCTACAGACCTTCACAAGTTTTGGAATCGCATCAACGATGGCAGACAACTAGGCACGCTTAAAGGTTTTTTTTGTTTTTTTTGTTCTGACAGTGGCAGTTGATTGAACACCGAGTACTCTGAAATTCCGTCAAGGCCTAAACGAAGCTTGTGCTCTTAGATGACATTACGGATCGGTGTGCCTCGTGGAACAGAAAAAAGTGATGCGAACTGATGAGGCGCGCTTTAAAACATACACTACCCCGATTTTACAGATTTATCAGCCGTTCACGTTCAGTTTCCATTAAAACAAAGTTGATATATAATTATACAGTTACTGTGACACTTGTCTCATCAAAAAAAGCTTGAATCCGTTTGTGGAACTTTTTTTCTGACATGAACAAAAATTTTTCTGAAAACTGCTTTTATACTTCATCTACACTGTATTTAAAACAATATCACTCAAAAAAAAATGTGAAAAATGTTAAGCTCTGACACAGTTTCAAGAGCTAGATGCTTCAGGTGGAAGTATCGAAGATCTCAAAGAATCTTGAAATCCATCAGTGTTGGCGCATAACCGTTTGTTTCTGATTCAAAACATACGGAAATGGTTCTCAGTTACTTTAACTTCATACTAATGCTAAACAACAAACATTTTTGGAATTTTGGACGGTGGTACAGGTTCTCCGCCCAAAGACCACTTTGGCAGAAGGGTGCTTCAGATTGTCGTGGTTGTGGAGAGTGCATCTAGTTGATAAGCATACCAAATTTTATGTCAAACGGAAGATAATCACCAGGGCAACAAAAATAAAATAAAAAATTTGAGACATGACGTGGCGGTCGCGAAAAAAACTACAGTAAATAGGCTAGAAACGAGTGCGCATAATTATGGTCCACCCTGTATTCAATCAAGAATACAGTCGTGACAAGAAACATTTCGCGACTATTCAAAAACGATCTGTCAAAAAATTCTTCATAATGGATTGCTTGTTTTTTTTTCGTTTTTTTTTTTTCGTATTGAGTTTTCTTCAATTAGACAATTTTTTAATTGCTATTTATTTATAGATAGAACGTGGAAAAATTAGAATAACTAATTTTCAGACGAAGAAGAAGGTGAAATCGGGAAAAACAACCTACAACAAGAATAAGAAGGTATTAATTGTCAATAAAATGAGCATCTACGATTTTGGAAAATATATGACTGGAAACAAGAAGACATCGAAGACTGTTGTGTATGCTCCTTGGTTATAATTTTTTTCAACATGTGTTTGAATGAAGTACACTTATATGTACATGTATTGCTCAATTGACAATCGCTTTGAACTCTGATGGGGTCTAGAAAATGTTATATGTCAGAGACCATTTGGGAATAGTGACATATAACTTTTTTTTAAAGAATGAATATAAGCACTTAGCTCTTTTAGAAGGATTTGAAGACTGTGACATTTTAAACCATTTTTTTATTTTTCCGTTCAGAAAAACCAGCGTTGTTCATTTAACAATTGGGATTAACACCTACAAAAAAGTTGTTGCTATAAAAAGTGTAGATTTTCAGGGATTATGTGTTCAAAAAATTGATTGAACTCACTCGTGCACCCTTTTTTCATTTACATCAAATTTGACCATTTCAGTAAAAAATGGTTAAGGTTTGTCTGCTAGCCCTATTCTGTCTTTGCACAGTTGTCACCGATGTTCAGATGCTTGTTGGTGGACAGGTTTATTCAAAAGTAAGTTTTGCAAACTGCATCACTTTTTATAATTATTATTATTTTTAAGCCAAATTCAACGGTTACAATTTCATTACCACAAGTTGCCAATTATCGTCGAGAAATTTATAACAATAATGATGCTTACGATGAGCACATCTACAGAGTTTGTAATGGAAAGAATAAGAAAACTTGTGGATATTGGGAGAATGTTAAAGTATGTCAAAACTTCGTCTAACCAAAGACACATTTTTAAACAAAATTCATTCAAGTTCCGATGTGGGGACAATATGCCCACTTTTCTGCCAATACTATTGTAGAACAAGATAAAACTCTTTTTCAGACGAAGAAGAAGGTTCCATCGGGAGTTACAACCTACAACAAGAACAAACAGGCTCTAGTCATCAAAAAAATAAGAGTTTCAGATTTTGGAAAATATATGACTGGAGACAAGAAGACAACAAGAACCGTTGTAAATGCACCTTGGTTGTAATTTTTGAATTTTGTGTTTCAATAAAATACATTTATATGTATATTGTATGACAGCAGGTGGACATATGAAAATTTTCGATTGTTTTCGGAAAATTAAAAGTTTAGACTTTTAAGCATTTTTGAAATTTGGAATAAGAAACCCCAAATTATCGAAATATGAATACCGAATAAAAAGCATATACGGCTTTCGTATTTGTTTTCAGTTTTTCCAAAGAGTATTACTCAGAAACTGGAACAGTTAGGAAAATGTGCAACTAACAAATTGTTGGAGGAGATTCTGTATGCGGAATTGTTTATTGCATCTTTAATAGGGACCGCGGACATCTTGTTCATTTATGATAGTTTGTTTTATAATAGAATTCGTACAGTTTGTGAAAAGTGCAATTTTGATGAAATTTGAGAACATCAATCTTTGCTACAATTTCTGGCTGTCAGTGCTTGTACTCTGAAAATTTTGTTGAACCGTACCCCACGTTTTGGCATCGTGCGATTGTAAGCTTTTTTGTCTAGCTTGTAAGGTTATACTAAATTAATGTATTGTCTATTTCAGGCACATGTTTGTTCTTTTCCTACTATTTATTGAGAATCAGCAACATACATGTAACTTCTTTGAAAGAATGCACACATTTGAAAGTGAAATTTTTACGTATCATCTCAGTGTCTGTGGAGAAGGAACGTTCAAATTGTTCAACTGAAGAATAATCTTACAACCTCTGAAAACCCATGTGAAACTACGTGCAAAAGGCAAAAAAAGAGAGCATGAATACTCAGTTTGAGATGTTTGTTCAACATTTGGGATTAACAACTACGCTCGTAAAAGGTACAGAATTTTAGAGATTAAATGTTCAAAAAATTGGCAGACCTCTTCGGTGCCCTATTCTTTATTCTCATTTGACAAGTTCAATTCAAAATGGTCAAGGTTTGTCTGCTAGCATTATTTTGTCTTTGTGCAGTTGTCACCGATGCTCAAATGCTCGGAGGACAGATTTATGCGAAAGTAAGTTTTACAAACTGTACAACGCGTTATAAGTATTTTTCAGATAAACGCAACGGTATCAATTTCATTACCACAAGTTGCTAATTATCGCCGCGAAATTCAAAATGAAAAAGATGTTTGGGAGGAACATATCTACAGAGTTTGCAACGGGAAGAATAAGAAAACTTGTGGATATTGGGAGAATGTTAAGGTATGTGCAAGACTTTTCTTATTTTGAGAATTTTACAACCTTTTATACTCAAAATTTTTAAAATTTTTTTAAAATTTAGAGTTTTTCATAAGTTTGGTAATCGACCAAAAATTGTTTTTATTGTTTTTATTGTTTTATAAATTAATTATGTTTTAAATGTTTCTATCAGAACATTGTGGAGGTTCGAACATGTGTTTTTGTTCTAAATTTATTCGACACGACGTGTTTCATTTGAATTTTCTTTCAAGACTTTGGCAATTTGTGAAAATTGTGACCACAAGTTTTCAGAATTTTCATAAAATATTTAATAGCATGTGTTTGGGTGCTACTTCAAATAATACATGAATTTGGAGAAATTTAAATCAAATCTCTTTTAACTGACAAACAATTTTTTTGGGAAACAAATTGTCTAGACAACTAATTTTCAGACCAAAAAGAAGATTCCATCGGGACCCACAAACTACAACAAGAACAAGAAAATGCTAGTTATCAAGAAAATGAGACTGTATGATTTTGGAAAATATATGACTGGAAACAAGAAGACATCGAAGACTGTTATGTTCCAAGCTTGGTGATCAATTGTTTGGACCTATATTTCTTCGAATAAAATACGTTTTCAATTAACGATAATGTGGGAGATATACTTGATATGTTTCTATTATTCTGCAGTTCCCAAAATTGCCGATATTTAGATGTTTTGTGGCATAATTCAAAGTGGCATAACTAGAATCTTACAAGAAATGTCGAAATACAGTGTGAGCTAAAAATTTCGAAGTTCTCGGTGACGCCATACTTTTTTAAAACAAGTAAACCAAAAAAATTGTCAGAGATGCAACATATATTAAATATTTATTCATAATGAATTCAACCTCTCAAAAACAGAGAATTAACTTTCTGTTCGAACTTTTTGTTTCCAGTGTAATACATTCCAAAATCTGTTTTCAAGATTTGTTTGATAATCAACGCTTTTTTGTTTTTATTGTACGTCGTTTTTCCAGCCACAACCTTTGCTTTTGTCTGTAATGAATCAAATCACATTTGATCGATTATGGAAAATACTTACTTGAATGTTTTCCCAGTAGCCACAAGTTTTCTTATTTTTGCCATTGCATACTCTGTACAATTGCTCTTCTTTTACTCCATAGGTTGGCTCGACTATTCTTCTATAGTTGCTTGAAATTGGCATGGGGATGGTGACGTTGTCATTGAACTGAAATATAGAATGTTAAGTCCAGTTTGATCTCGAAAAATATAGTTTTAATCAAAAAAATGTTTTCCCAAGCCCGCATGGCAAAAGATTTTTCAAAATGTGATTTCCTAGCTGACTAGGATAAACAAAAAATGTCTTATCTATTCAGTGCTTTGTCAGCTTTTGAATAAATGACAAAAGAGGAAAAATAAAAAAAATAAATTGGAGAAAAATAAATTCAGATAGGAGGAATTGTTACCTCGGATAAAATTGAACTTACCTTCATATTCTCAAACCCTATTCTTGAAATATTCTCTGAAAACTTACGGCAGCTAGAATTGGCCTTGGAGTTGAAGGACCAGGAGTTGACACAGCCGCTGAGATAACACTAGGCCACCCAATGGTAAGCAGGCATAGTATGAGTGGTCTTAACATTATGGAACTTTTCAAATCGAAACCGACGATGAAGAATGTAGTTGACTATTGAATTGGTGCCTTTTTATGTAGAAAAAGGATTAAATGTTGAATTTCGAACTGACTTTATTCTTATAATCTCATTTTTATTACAGATTCCGACTGACTCAACATAAAATAGGTAAACGTTTGCACCGAAAAGTTTGCGGGAAAAGTTAAAGATCAGAAATCGTACTTTTTTCGAATTGGAAGTCAAGAACCACTGCATAGTTAGAGGTACATTAAACCATCAAATGACTCGCATATTAATAATTTTACCGTACTCGTAATATATTTAATTCTATCAGTTTTGTGAAGATGTGATTTTGTTGTACACAATTTATCAATGTCGTCTGCACTTTTTCTGTGTTTTCTGAGACAATCTAATAAGTGTAAAATTCGAATTCTCGTTAAAAAATATTGTATGAGCGTCCAAAAAATCCCATACTTTTCAAAATATTAATTTCGAAGAGTCGGAACTTTGGATTTTATGGTTTATCGATCGAAAAAGATATGCCTTTAGTTGTGACGGCATATATATTTTTTAGCCGGAATCTCTGACATACGTCATCACTCAATGCTATTCCCCCTTGGCGGAACATTCAAATTTTCATTTAGACCAACCGGGTGGTCGCGTCACTGAAATGGAAAAAAATTTCAAATTTCAAAGACTGAAATGTGATTGAATTTCTTCTTTTGATCTCACTCCTTATAATGAGGCAGTGATGTGCATTCAATTTTGCTCATAGCATTTGTACCTTAACTTTATTTATTTATTTTTTTTATATGCTTTCCCCATTATCTACACCATTTTTTTAATTTGCGGAAAACAACTTGTCAGATTTCTCTATAAAACCAAAAAAGTTCGAACAACAATTGAATATATAACAAGAATATATTTGATCTCTGAATGTGTCCCCCACAACGTAGTGATCATGTTAAGCCAATAAATAAATACTGATTTATTCAATTAACTAGAATGAATTGTATAAGTGACCAGAGACCTTCTCGTCTGAGGGTTGGAAAAACTTAATGAAAAAAAATCCGCAGAACCTGATCTCAGAAAAAAAAGTTTTGAACTTTTCACTCGACTTCATGTTGAGGAAATGATGAAACTAAAATATTAAAAATCTTCTTTTTTGCGTGTTTCTGTTTCATAGTTTATGTTTTGTCGGTTTTTGGTTCTAGCTTCCCCCAGAACTAATTATTCTACCAGAGTAGCATTGCGTCACTTTGAATGTTGGTTTTGAAATGTGTTGTTTTTTTTAATTGTGTTTTTTTATTAAATTTATTTTAACTATGCAATAATTTTTTGGTCGGTAAAACTCAATTATTTTGTAAGATATTTTGACATTTTTTTCTTTTTCAAAAATTTAAAAGTGGAGAACCGAATCTGGAAAAATATTGTTGCGTTTTTTTCACATAGATATCGGAATCAGGGACAAATTTGGAGTTATTTAAACATCTTTCCCAAATTCTCGACTTAACGATGAAATAATAGAAATCGACTACTGTAGGCAGCCAAATTTGTAGGTTGGCAATTTCCTAGGTACTGTAGGTTGTCAATCAAGATGCATAGGCATGATACCGGGCCTGCCTACATAAAGCACATCCTAATATTTCCAATTTGAAAAATATATGGTTTGGTTCCACCTCCTGCATATGCGGAATAAAACTAATTTTAACTTGTTTTGCTGGCCAACTTTTTTATTAAATTTTTACGCAATGACTTGATATTATAGCGTCTAGCAAACCTAAAGGTTACATTTTGTTCTAGATTAACAATTTGCTAATTTTTACGTATGACCCATTCATTTTTGATTCAAAAGTTGTAAGATCTACATCGACAAAAATTAGTTATACTCATTTTCAGATGCCCTGATATATTGTTCTCTAAAAATAACGAAATTGTTCTATTAACTTTAATTATTTGATTTCAGATGACCAGTTGGCAGGTGCCAATTCGAAAATGGAAAAAAGCGCTTCTGTCAACAGAATTAGTGTGACAAACAATTCTAGTGAAATTAATTGTTCTGGAAAATTTTATAGGAAAGCTAGACTGATTTAATATATTATCAGAAAAAGTGTGTCTTGAAAATAGATTAGAACGTATAAATTCATAATCTGTTCGATCGAAAAATGACCAACAGGTGAATAATTTGCAGACCCATTTATTAAAAAAAAAACTGGTCATGATCTTTCGATTTGAAAATAGTCACGTATTTACTTTCCAGAATTTTCTAGTTTAATCCAACAAACATAAGTTCTAGAACCTGGTCTACGATCGGTATAATTCAGAGACTAAAAAATAATTTGGTATATTTTCGTACAGATTTATAATTGCTATGTATGATGATGTTATTGTCAGAACTGAAAAATAAAGCTTCCTTATTCACATATTTCTCATGAGATGTGAATAGTTGTACAATCCATTTACGTAGGCTCATGTACTTCCTTCAATTCAAGCTAGGCTCCACCTCTTTTCCCATCCGATATTTGTTTTTGTCACATTTTCAAATAATCTTCCTTAAAGCACATGTTTTTTCACTTATTTAAAACATTTTCATCTCATGCGATTTTTTAATCATGTGGACTACGTTTTAAATTAATAATAATTTTTAATTGAAGATAGAGGGGGATTTATTGCAGACAATTTTTAGATGTGCCTCCAGTTTGAAAATTTTCTTGGAAACTGTCAAAATAATAACTGTTTCAAATGTACATTTAAAAAATTTTATCGAAATTTTCCTAAAATCTCATGATTATTGATTTTTTTGTTATTCATCCAAAAATATTTTCTTATCTTCAGAAAAATGTGCTCCCCGAGCACATCCGACGTCCGTTTCATCACTTTTGTAAATACGACATATATTGAAGCCGAGGGACTTGAAGCAATATTTGATCTACTTTTGAAGATTGAAGTTGGATTTCTGGTATTTAGGTAAGTTTTTTTAAATATTTGAAATCAGAATTAAAATTATAATTTGAAGCTTTAATGAAATTATGTGTCTATCAATAATTAATCCGAGTATTTCGAAATTGCAAAACTATATCAACTTCAGCACAAAAATTAGTGATAATCGTATTGAAATCAATTCAGGGCAAGACATATGTAAATCTATAAAACTAATTTTCCAAATTATGAGCTCATTTTGTGTAGAGCAACAATTAATGTTTGACTCTCCACCAAAACATAGGAAATTGGAAACACAAATATTTGAAAAAAAGTCCAAAAAATTACAGTTGGATAGAGTTCCTGTATCTCTTCTACTTGTTCATTTTCATCCGATCAATGCATTTCAATCTAACCTTCTTGTTCATGAATTACGGTGGACAGTACTTTTGCTCAATGCTTTCAAGATGTATTATAGTCTATCAGCAACTGGGAAATGATCCGAATAGTGAGTTATGGCGATTTTGTTTGAGCGAGATTTTTTTTTAATTGTTATGAATTTCTCGCTGCTATAATAGGGTACATATTAACTATAAATTTCGGTATTGCTACCTGTTTTTTATCTTAAAATTGTTAACTTAAAATTGTTCCAACACTTTCCTAACTTCCACTTTCTGCAGAACTTAAGGCTTTAAAAAATTGGATGAATTAATTTTATTGTATAAGCCTACTTATAAACTCTAATCCACGGAAAATTTAGTCTTTTGTCAAAAAATCAGATTTCGAGTTGAAATAGCTGTCACTATGAAATCAGAACAAAACTACAAAGTCGAATGATGACTAATATGTAGTTAGAAAAAATATCAAGCAATTTTAAAAATTCAGGGGTTTTTCCCAATTTCTAATTTTCAGATGATCTGCACAATTGGATTTTGGTTGCCAATTTTGCTCGAACAGTCTGCTTATTTATTGCAATGTACATTCTCCCAATATTTATGATCGAACGATGTCTTGCTTCATTCTTTGTAAAAAACTACGAAAAATCCCGCAAAATCTGGGTGTCTCTCATGATTCTCTCCATTTTTCACCCACTTGTTTTTGCATCTGCTATCGCATATATACAATGTTTGTACCTACCGTACACCTATAGTTATATAAAATTAAAATTTGTAGGTTGGATCCCAGTAGTCGTCCACGTCATCTCTTTTTTCATTGTTAATATCATTGGATACATAGGGATTCACATTTGTTATTCGTATAATATCAAAAAACATAGAAAATTTTATAGTCCACAATGTATTTCAAGAGTTACATATGGACTCAGTGAACGATTTCAGTTGGCAGAAAATATCAAAATGTGTAAAGTGAGTTATTTCCTTCATTTATATGAAAAAAAACCAGTTTACTGCTGCAAGACTGTAAAGTAAAAAATACATACTTTCCAAATGTATGTATTTTTAAAATTAAGAAGAAAGTTTTCTAATTTTAAAAATCTTCAGATTTCAAAATTCCAGTTTTTTGAGAAACTTATTTTTCTTGCAGAGAAAAAATTTCAAACAATTTTCAGGAAGTAGATATTGAGCTTCACATTGTGAACATTGTTGAGCTTTTCACAAAAATCTAACCATTTTAAAATTATCTTATTGAGTTTTATAGGTTCTGAAAAAAGTTCAAATTTCCATTCTCTTCTTCAATATTGGATGTTGTTCAATTCTTCTAATGGATCATTTTCAAGTGAAAATGATGATAATCTACTGGTCCTATGTGTGCTTCAACTTTTTTGCATTAGTTTATGGAATTACTGTGCCCATCATTTTGTACTCGGCACTTCCAGAATGGCAGAAGGAAACAAGAAGACTGGTAAGACGAAAACTGGAAATAATAGTTTAATACGGATTCAATTCCAGTTAAATCTTTGCATTGGAAGACGGAATGTTGGAGAAGAGCCAAAATCGACATTTGGAGAGCAAATGATTTATAATGATCATGCTATAGAATCAAATATTTATTTTACTCAATTCAATAAAACTACACATTAATTTTCATTTCGTTTTATTTGCCAAATTACCGAGAAAAACAAAAATTTGACATTTTCAAAGAAATTATTTTCGAACTCTGATGGTTGCCAATTAAAAAAAAAAAAGTTCACCAACATTACATGGAAACCAACGGAGCTTTTTGTTTTAAAAAACGTTTTGGGAATAATTACTAATTGGGGAAAAGGTTACATTTGTTCAAATGTAATTTTACAATTAGCAATCCCACATTTCGAATAAATAACTTTTTGAATATTCAAAATTTTTTATTGATTCAATTCCACAATGATCCATCATTATCCTTTTCACACAATTTCAGTTATCTTGGAACAAGCATATCATAGAGTCCTCGGTAAACTGATGTTCAACAAAGCATGGATATTTGATGAGATCCGGAATGGTATTTTTTGATTTGAGATGTTGCAAACAATTCCAGAAATTCGAAGATAGGAAATGAACTTTTTCACAATTTTCTTGAGATTTCACGAGAAACGATGGCGGGATAGCACAGGTGTTGGTAATATTATGAAGACAAGTCTGAAAAATCAATTTGAATTCAGTAGTAAATTAGATTACAAAATACAAATTACTCATTTTCACTATTTTACACCTCAAGCACCAAAATAAAAATTAACAATTCTGCCATTTTGATCACACGAGTCCGCTACTTTTTGATAATCCTCTTTTGTCAAATTACTAATTTTCAAAAAATCTGCTGACTTTTTGTAATACTCTATCTGATCGTTGCATTCCAGAGCCTCCAATTTCTCATAAATTCCACACTCTAGCACTGACGGAATTAGAGCCAATTCCAGAAAGTACTCATAATAGGTATGAAGATATCCAATTACTTCTGTACTACAAAAGTCTCGAAGAAATGTCATGAAACATGATTTTCCGTGAAAATATGCATGATTTCGAAGAAAAGGGTCTTTCTGAAAGATAAAGTACCGTATTTCCTCTATAAGTCTTGCACCCCTACGGGCCAATCGAAAATTAGTCTTGCATGCAAGACTAATAGAGGAAATACGGTAATTAATAATACTATTCATAAAATTTTTAAATTAAAACTAACCGACATGAATTCAAATTGGCCAGTGCAATTATACATATTCATATCTTGAACAATTTTATAAAATTGAGCCATACAGTTAGGAAAATTGCTGTGATTCCTGAAGAATGAATGAGGATATTTATGGAATAGTTCAAAATGGTAATCTCCTTCTTTACAAGCCATTAGTCGCATGCAACTCTGAAAAAATGAATCATCGATTTTATTTATTTTTTAGTCTACTAACCGCTACCTCGAAGCAATACTTTGAAATTTCGTGAAACTCTTGATCTTTCAATGTGACATTCCAGATTGCATCTGATGATTGTTCATACTTATTCTCAAAATTTTCAATTTTCTGTCGACACTTTTTCGCAGGCTCCAAGCAATCCATTTCCAGGAAAACCATCGGAACCATTCCACATTCTGCATCATATGGCAATCCCCATGGAGACATGTTCACATTTGCATTTTGATGATTTAGAGGATCCTCTGAGTTCCAGGTTCGTGAAAACTTTTGCAGATGAGTTGGAAACCACGTTGAAAGAAATACAACTGCACTGATATACCCGATTGATAATGCGAAGAATAAACAAAGAATTGCCAAGAATGCAAGGAAAATTATAAAAAGGCCCTTGCAGAGCTTCCACATTTTTTCGGGTTAGCAAACGTCTGGGTTAGTTGAGAAATAAATGAATTTCAAGGGAAAAGAGCGAACAGATGCACTTTACGGAAGAAGAGGAATGGCCAAATGCTAATTTCCTTTCTCGTTCGGTGGTTCGTGTGAGCTGAGAGCTATTTTTCAACAAGACAAATGTGTTTTTAGGGACGTGTCAGATATATTTTGAAGTTGAAAAGAAATTAGAAACCATGCCCATAGAACCTCGTCGGAATTTGATAGGGTCAGCAAATTATATCATCCATTGATCTTTCCAATCCAAGTCAAGTCAATAACTTTCATAGACAATGTGCTTTCATTTAAACTGATGTCAATCGGACTAGGAAAAACACCACAGATATCGAACACAGCAATCATCATCATAACAGTCAATCACTTGAATGTAACTCTGAAACAATAATCGAAAATTACTTTAACAATGCATTGTAAAAAATTAAATATAACATTTGAAAAACGGAAATGATTGGATTTCCAAAAATCTCCGTATTTTTTTATTTAAATATGTGGCAAAAAACGTACCAAACATGAAGTTCAAACACGTAAAGTTTCACATTGAGGATGTATTTATTTTTTGTTTTAAATCCTGCTCTAGGTTAGGTAACAGTAGGGCTTTCAGACACCAGCTACTAACTATTGATCATTGTGGGCCTATATTTTATGCCTGCCTAAAAGAATTTTCCTATGTTTGCAAACTTGTGGATTCGAGCTTTTGGACTCTAACTTCAATTTTTTAAAATTTGTTTGAGGAATAAAAATTCACGTGTACTTGTGCACCTTGAAGGCATGCAGGCGTTTTGTGCCTACATCACAGCTTGTGATCGATGGACTTTTCTTATTTGTATTTCAAACCAGGAAGTTGATTTAAAGCAGACGTAATATTCAATTTTACGACGTTTTCCAATTTTTTCTAAATTTTCTTTGATCTCGCCATGCACTCTTCCTTCAAGTGTTTTTTGTGCCTAGCAACGTGAATCCGGATTTTGTTTCTGTGTTTTCGGTTCGAAAAATCATAAATTTCAGTGTTAAGTACCATGTCGCCTAGCAATGACATTTTTCTATTGAAAACTCAGTTTCTTCTTCACATCTATTCTGTAGTTTGTGAAGATGTGGCTGGAACGGAATTCTCTTTTGATTCTATTACTGATGGGGTGGCTGGATGCAGCATACCGGATTTTAGCGGAATTGGTGAGTCTAGAATGAAAATTCGCTAATAGGGTCTTTAAATAAAGCTCGCCGGATAGTTTTGTATATTCCTTAGCAATGAAATTATTTTATTGAATTCTCAAAGAATGCAAACCATAGAAAAATGTATGAGAATTATTATTACATTTAATATGTTATTGAAAATGTGTGGAATTTGAGTTAATCTTAAGTCAAGAAAAGATCGTCAAAATAGAATCGAAAATGTTTGGTGCTAAACTGTTTTTATTAAATGTAATGTGTTTTTAGAAACACAGATTTTAACCTGGAACAAAATACCGTCAAAAATTACATTGTCTTCCAAAAGTTTAAAGTTTTATTTCTTGGCACAAAAAACGTTGCCTGTAAAAAAACGATTTAGTTAGTTCCTGTTACCAAAAACTTTCAGGAACGTTGCCTAGTAAACCCCATTTGTTAGGTGTCACATGTTATGTGTTTCTTCAAAAACTCGATACCAAAAGTGTGAATTTCAAACTTTCAAACTACTCTGTAATGTTGAAAGTTGCACGTTTTCTATTTTTCTTACTTCAAGTTATCCCTGCTCTTTCCACGCCTGTAGGGGATGACTGTTCTTGGCTCAGTGATAAAAATCAGACTTATCACGCTATTTTGAGTGAAGTGATTTCTTATAATGCGGAATGTTGTTTCCCGGAAGTTGTAAACTATTTGAATACACATTCTGTTGGACATGTTAAAAATTGGAGAACTGCTGAGTCTATCAATAAGTATTTTGTAATCTTTGATGTTTCTTTGAAGTTTGGAATTTTTTGTCAATCTCTGCGCGGTAAGAGCTTCGTCAGATTGGAAAATTTTTTGTGATTATGAATAGTAAAATTTAATCATTTTGCGCAAAAATAGTTCAAAAATAGTAAGCGTCAAAGTCAAACCGCAAAACCATAGGTGGACAGACATATTTGTTTGAAGACGTGCCAACCTAGCAAGGAAGCCCTACTCTTAGTTCCAAAATGGAATCAAGATCAGATCAGAAATTCTTTTTTGGACCTGTTCTTGAGAAATGTAAAACATGTGACAAAGCGACAATTTTTGAAATCATTTGATGCATTTTCCGAATCAGTTCGGAATATCATAAAATTACATTCGAGTTTACAGACCCTAAATCACTACTTTCATTGTTTGGTGACAGGAATACCGACAAACTTGATTGCAAATGGTTAGAATCCAAATTTGAAGTATACGATGAAGAAACAAAGAAAGTAACATTTGCCTACAATGGACAGTGTTGCACTAAAACAGGGGCAGAAGCTGTGTTGAAAATTGGAGTAGAAACAATGGATACAGAATTAATTGCTCCATCAAACGAAAGAAAATGACACTTCTAACAAGTAAACTGTATTGCATTGAAGGAGCATGTGGCGACATGGAAGTTTGGACTAATTGCTCTGGTATTGTTTCTATTTTATAATTGAAAAATTGTTTCTCAAATAGGCACAAAAATTAGCAACGTGCTGAAGGCATGCAAAGCTAGTCATGAAGATGACATAGGAACTGTATCGTGAACAATGTTGTAACTAGAACTGAATTGCCACTTTCTTTGTAGGCATGCCTTTGAGGCACGCAGAAAAGTATTTTGTGCGTGCCTGTTTTTTTCCTACGTCATTATTATTATAGATAATGATGTTTCGTTTAAACTAGATTTGTACATTTTTCAGATACTTCCACTACAGACCTCATTACTTCTACGAGTCTCTCTACTCAAACCCGCTCAGAAGAATCCACAACTTCTTCGCCATACAATTACACATGCTCATGGTTAAGTGAAACTTTTTCTGTCAAAGAGAATGAAGTAGTACTTTTGGAATATGACGGAGAGTGTGAAACCGATATTGCTTGTGATTATTTGAAGACGACTTCTTTCTGGGAATCAATTGCAGAAACGGATTATTTGGAGAGAAATCACAACAATGACCCTTGGGGAGACGGTGTAACTTTCGGCGGAAAAATGTTTGATACTACGATGAAAAAGTATGAGGCACTCGTTTCAACATTGTATTGTATTGAAAATGCTTGTAAAATTCCAAAACGTTGGACAAATTGTTCATGTAAGGTTTATATATATTTCCTTCAAAAAACAGTACTGAAATTAGGAAATTTTTGGCTGAAATATATTGATTTTCAGTTGTTACGGAACCAACTCCGTCTTCTACATCCTCAGAAACTACACCGGAAACAACTAGAAAAAGCAGCAAGTTTATTTTCCGCAAAATACAAAAATTTATAATATTTTAGGACCAAATCCAGGAAAGCCCACTCCAGATGTAACTTATTCTTCATCTACTGATTCAACAACTGCGATCACTAGCCATTCAACGTCCGAGCTACACGACTACAGTCCAACATTTAAAAGTACCGAAAGTACCACGTCAGTGACGCAAACTACTGAAAAAGGCAATTGAAAGTGTTGCAATAATTTTTGTTTCATGGTATAATTTCTAGGACCTGATTCAGACGATACTTCTCCGGTTGGAAGCTCCACTTCTTCATCAGCTTTTACTTCAGAAAAGACTACAAAAAAAGGGTCAACGGATACAACAACATCAGTAGAGCTTTCTACTTCAAAATTCGATGACGTCTCGCCAATAACTGATAAAAAGGGTTATTGAACAAATTTTGAAGTTCGTTGACTTGATTAAATATTCCAGAACCCTCCAGAAATAACGATAATCCTAAATTTACTCCAAGCCTCGCTACAGGAAAAACCAGGACAACTACAACATCAGTTGACTCCACACCAGATAACAATTCGGGAATTTCGAAATCCAATGAAGCAGTACCAGATGGAGGTCTTTTTGGCACAGTATAAACAATTTGTGATTTATTTCAGATTACCAAAGCACACCCATTACAACTGAGACTACCTCAACGAAAACAACAAATATCTTTACTAGTACAAAAGTTACAAGGGAACCCCGTGAAGGTGGTTTTGATATGAAATAATTGGTAAATTTTTGATAATATTTTGTTTTCAGATGATCCTCACAGAGATGATAGCACTACAGATTCAAAAACTACAACCTCATTAGACTATGAAAGTACTCCTACAAGTACGCAATCAACAGCATCAACAAAAAGTAGCACATCGGAAGGTATAACAACATCAGAACAAACATCTCACCGCATGTTTTCAGGTAATTTATTGTAAAAAACTTATTTTGAAAAATTCATTAGAAAGTATTAACGTACTGCTCACTACATAGTTAGTTATTTTGGCTTTTTAGAATAAAATTCTATCGAATAAAAAAAAATTGATGCATTAAATCAATGGTAATAATGATCGTTTGTAGCCTCGAAAACTCCGGATATAATCCCAGATGAAGGCGACCAGTCAACTAATACTACAATTAAAACATCTACAGTATCGATTAAAAATCAACCAACGGACAGAATATCACCATCCGATAATTCTGGGGACCCATCGAGCTCGAAAAAGTACACTTCTCGCCGTACATCTACAGATGCAGGTACGGTTTTGTTTGGTAGTGGCTGAAATTCTCAATTTTCTGGAAAAAAACTTCAAAGATATAATTGAAAATAGTTTTGGTTTCAGAATCTACTACAAACCATCAAAATCCATCAGAATCCACCCTGGCAGCCTCTTCTGGTGTGAGCTCAACCACTGTAACTCAATCGTCTATTCCAACTGAAAAGTCTACAACCGTTGATTATACTGCTACAACAGTATCTACAAAATCTCATTCTACAATTACAGTGACTGAACCTTCATCGAAAAAGTCTACATTGACATCAGAACCAACCTCTTCCTCCGAAACTCGCTCCACTGCTTTGACCTTGTCAACAGAGAGCACATACTCTCCTGGAAGTTCCGGAGCATCAGAAGATCCGAATTTGTTGAAAATTACAATAAGTACTGCTGGGACATCACCCCATGCCAGCTCACAAACAACTCAGAAAGCAGGTGGTGTGACATCTACTAAAACAAGCACCGACCCGGGAGTTACAAGAAGCTCCAATGGAACTAGGAGTACAGGATCCACTGATGCTATGTCTGGAGGAACAACCACAATTACAATAAATTCACATAGATCCACAGTCCCCGGAATCACGGTAACAGCAGTCACAGAAAAAACAAAACCATCGACAGCAAACCATCCAGCATTTACCAAGATTTTTCCTATTACTATGAATCTTGAATCATATCATTTTCAGTCTACCATCACTGCCACTACAATCAACTTTACTGGAACTAGTGAAATATCGTCTGAACTAACACCAACTTCTCCAGGCTCCGCTTCCAAAACGACAAGTGGAATGGCGAAAAGGGCAAGCAGCTCCAAACATCCCAGTGCGGTCACTTCTTCTGCCCGATCATCTGCAGTAACATCTGGGCTTACAAATAATTCTACTGAAAAGGTGAACTATTTAAAAATACTTTTACCAACTGAGTTCACATTCTAGAAAACTCAAAACTCTACCACAGCGGCTTCAAGTGTTTCTACACAAGTTCCCAACAGTTCGGCCAGTTCTAGTAAATCATCAGAAACAACTAGAACTTCACAAATTCCTGCTTTTGGAACTAAAACTGCAAACAGTTCAGTAGCAGAACTATCACCGAGGACTACTGTGAATACTGGAGAATCGGCTACAACAAAAGCTACTTCTCCGACCTCTGGAGGAAATACAACAACAATATCAGTTCAATCTGCAAATGCGACAGTTGCAGTAACCTTGGTAAGAAGTTGAAATTTGAAAAGAAGTCGATCGATCTATTTTGGCAGTATAACTTTATAAAATCACTACGAAAATTAAAAGAAACTTCCAGACTACCAATACAACTACTCAAACCACTTCTTCGACGACATCTTTCAAATCAAATTTATCTACTCCACTAGCTCCCATTCTCTCAGCTGTCTGCTCTCAGCCCAAAATAGATCTGAATAACACAGTCCGCCCGGTCTCGTCGGATTTGAAATCAAACTACACTGTTGGAGAGCAAATTGTGCATTTGTGCAAAAATCGTTTTGTTTTCGAAGTTGCTGGACAACCAATGAAGTTGTATCAATGTATGGCCGATGGATCGTGGAGTGGAAAACCTGAAATATGTGTTGGTGAGTTTTGAAACAGAAAGAAAAAATATTTTGGAAATTTTGGAAATTTCAGCAATGAAACGGGCCGAATTGTGAGCGTTTGTGAGGTTACAATCGGACGTCTTAGCTTTAAAAATCTTTTGAACCACCTTTAATAAAGATTTTTGTTAATAATCACCAAAAATAATATGCATATGAATGTTTTATCGAACGCCTTTTTGGGGAAGTCTCCACCCTCCCGCTCAAAAACAATATCGAACGGCGGAACTCGTAAAACGTCGGGACACACCAGTATGCCACTCCCTCCACCCGCCGACTCATAAACTTACCTGGCTGGGGGTTATTTCGCGATCAAGAAGGCGGAATCCCCATGGTGAGGCCTACCCATTGCACTTTTGGGCGGGCTGACCTGTGTGGCAGTCTCGAGTTGAGATTCGCCAACAGCTTAATTTTTGCGTATCGGGGCTGCGTGCGCGCGGCCCTGAAAAAATCTTTGAATTGTTATAAGTTGATTTGTACAAGACGATCAAAATCTTTATTCATGGTTTACATTTCAATTTTACAAATTCGTTCAGATACTTTTCCACTGGTTTCACAACATCCCGTCCACAGTACCCTTTTGTAACGGCTCTCAAACATTCCCTGTTGCTATTTCGATATCTTTCACACATGTATTCTGGGGTTTTCTTGAAGAAACTTCGATTTTCGAGACATCTGTACTTTGAAAGGTCAGGTAATTCCTTATCGATCGTGTTTATACAGACTGTGAAATGAGACACTGTAAGTTCTGGAACAGCAAGACTAAATTCGATTTCGTACTGAGAGTCTTCGGTGAAGCAAAGGTCTTCCATACATTCCTGAATTTTTAAATATTTAAATAAATTCGATCAGATTTATCACCTTTATTTCCCTGCACATGGCGATTACTTGCGTTGAATTTTTGAACTTTGGCAATCTTTCTAATTGCTTCTCAATTTCCCACTCCATCATTGTCTTCTGCGCGTCACACCTTTGAGCATTTAATCTATAATATGTATCCGAGCATCCTCCATGTGCTGGAATAAAAGAAAGAGCATCCACGAGCTCTTCGTAATAGTAATTGAATACATCTAATCTGTCAGGATGACATCTTTGGGAGACTATTTTCAGAAAACAATCTTTTCCACTGATGAATGCTTGTCGCCGTTTCACATTGTCTTTCTGAACACTTTTAGTTTAATGAATTTAAAGCTGAAACATACCGCCAAAAAATCAAAGTTCCTCGAGCAGCTGTTCTCTTTCAATAAAACTGATTCAAAGAATTTGAAGAAACAGTTTTTGGTTCTATCGCTCAAAATTTCCAAATGAAAAGGAATTCCTTCACAATGGTATGACAGGAATAGGCAGAAAATAGCTAAGCAAAATATTAATTTGGCCATTTTGGAAGCTTTAAAGAAGTCTGGATTTTTGTAGAGAGGCCAGCCAGCTAACTTAAATATAAAGCATAGCGTGGTCTGGAAAAAAAACTTGAACATAACTGAAAACACGACGGCTAAAGGTCGTTTGTTCGGTGATCTGGGTTCAAAAACAACCAGTTTTCAGATGATCGAAAATCGATTTTTTTATTTATTTCCGAGGTATAACATCTTTGGCAGATAAAACTTAAATTTAAATATTGTGGAATATTTTTATTCTGCAATGAACATAGTGTTTAAGACGAGAAATATGCATCTTCGAACTGGCTGGTTTTTTAAATAAAGTTTTGTGATGAAAAAGCACTATGAGCCAAGGACAAAAATAAATTGTTTCAGGACCATCCATCTATCATTCCATAATAAAACAATTTTCTTCGAAAAAAAATTAATTTACAATTCAAAAAAATTGGTGAATAACTTTCCTGAATAACTTCTGTTTGTTTATCAAACTTTTCAAAAGATTTTAACTATTACAGGTCTGAAAACTTTGACGCCAAAAATTAATTGGATATAGAAAAACATTTATTCACAGTTTCAAATAGATTTACAATTATATTAGAATTATACTATATACATACATAACAATTATAGAATTTAGTGTTTGCATTTCAAATCTTTCAAAAATCTGTTCAAAAACTTCTCGTCGCTCTTCATCACATCTTTTCCACAAATATCGATTGTAACAGTTCTCAAACAATCTTTCTTATTTTCCCATCGATCACAAATTGCCGCGGAATCTTTGCTATAGAAATCATGATCCTTGAGGCATTCGTATTTTGATAAATCAGGCTTCTCCTTGTTGATCTTGTTCATGCACACTGTGAAGTCAGATGTTGTCAGTTCGAGCACATCACAGCTGTTCTCAATCTCTTCTCGCTCGAAATTTGTGAACTTGCAAGAGTCATGCACGCAAGTCTGCAAAAGTGGATTTTTTAAGATAAAAAAATAAGAAAAAAAATAAAAATTATAAATTCGTGTTAAAATAAAATATGAATTTTCAAATTTACACTGTCAGTTTTGGTTATAAAAATAATTGTTTTTGAGGGAATAATTTAAGGAAAATTTCATCGCTGGAGCAAAATGTTTGAATACAAATATTATACAAAAACCCTTTATTATAGTTTTAAACAGTGTTATATTTTTAGAAACGTGGCGATAATTTGGTTGTCCCAAAAAAATGTTCTGAAAGTTTCATATTTTGCTCATGTTTTAATTATTTCTAATAAGCATTGGTTCCTGCTTTCATTTTACCAAACTTCTTTTAAAGCCAAAATTTTCCAAAACTAGGCAATTTAGAATCCAAAATTTGACTGCAAATTTTGAGAAAAATTTTTAAAAATTTGAATCTATTTATGATATTTGTTTTTATGATAAAGTCTTTTGAAGATTCATTGGCATAAAAATAATATAAGAACAGTTTTTACTATCTTACCTCAGCATTTTTGCACATTTTCAGCACCTTAACAGCTCCATCATGAGTCTCCTTCTCTCCAGTTTGTTCCTGCATTTCTAATTGAAGAGCATGCTTATGAGCGTTGCACTCAATTTCTTCTAATTGAAAATATGGAGCAGTACATGCTCCATTATCTTTTGGTTTTTCAGTCAGAAGTGTCACAAGTTGACTATAGTTTTCTTCGATGAGTTTAAACTTTTCTTCCGGGCATTCTTCCTTAACTATTTCCAGGAAACATTCCTTCCCAGAGGTTAAGGCTTCTCGTCTTTGAATGAGATTTCTCTGAAAATAAGTTAGGCAGAAAATTTTGAAAGAAGAGAAGCAAAACAATTCTCACAGCAAGAAAATCGTAGTCTTTTGAACACTCATGTTTTCCACTGATAATTGCCAAAAACACTTTTTCAAAGCAATCCTCGGATTCCTCGCCAAGTAAATTTCTATGGAACGATAAAATCGAACAATTTGCAGAGATTGCAAACAGGAAAAGAAGAAGTACTGTAGTAGACATATTTCTGAAAATCAAAAAAATGAACACACTTTTTCAAATTCAAAGGTGCCAAAAATAACTCCTGCAATCTTATTTATACACATTTTGGAATGAGTGTCCCGTGCCAAAACCAACTGTTGTTGTTTCTTTTGTTTCTTCATTGATCAGACTTTACAATTGATCACGTAGACACTGAGGATTTCTAAAAATTGGAATTTCGGATAGCTGATCAGTTTTTATTATGTAAACATTTCATCGTGACTTTCTTCATAATCGATGATCAGGAAATAATCTTAGGAAACTCGAATATAATTTTTATCTATAAATCTGTGACTTTCAGTTTTAAAATTATTTGTAAATACATTTTTTGTTCGTGTAAAGTAAAACAGTCGGCAATTATAATTTCGTAGTAACTCCGCTCCTTCTAGAAAATTTTAACGTTTTGAAAAGTCTGATATAGGAAACTGTGAATAAAAACACTTGAAGTTTCGATCAAGAAAATAAAAAAAATCTAGAAATCTGAGGAATTTTATTCATGAAAACTTTTGAATTTTAAATAATTTTGTAAATTTTAAAAATATGGTATATTAATTATCTGCGAAAATGCTGTATGAAAACTTATTATCCTGTTGGTTGATATCTGTCACAAATCGCTAAATATGACTTTGCCATTTCTTCAGCGGTTTCATTTCCAAGGGAATTATAACAATCCTGAAATAATTAACTTTGATTCTGGCAAATTTCTGTGTTTCTCAAACGAATTCCAAAAAATAAAAACAACTTACCACTGCATTTTTGCAGATTTCAAGAGTGTACTCATAAGCAGGAGAACTACTAATCGTATTTTCAGAAACAATAAATGCAAATTCATCGACAATTGATGCACATGTTCCAACTTCTGAATTGACTTGAATGGGGGAACGTAACGCTCCATACAGTTCAATAATTGTTGAATTTCCACTTGTTTCTGTATCATTTGATGGGAAAACTCCACAAATCTCGAATTCCCTTTCAGGATTAATAAAGTTGCACTCATCTTCTCTGCATTGCTGAAATAGTTTCAGGAATGGAAATTTAAACTGGAACTGTCACAATTTTTTTTTTGAATTTTGCAACAAAAAAATGAAATGGCTTTGTGATATATTCCACATAATTTTGAATTCCCGCTCAAATCAATGACTTTGTTTTAACATTTTTTGCGTTTTTGGATTTTCTTTGATATTTGATTTGAAAAATTGTAATTCAAATTTTTAGACATTTTTTCAAGATAAGAACAAAATTGAACATATTTTACTTGAAAAATTTAACCAGTTATCAACAAATCGAAAAATGTTGGGCAATTAGCTTAATTTGACAAAAAGCCTAAACTCGAAGAATTCTGGCGAAATTATGTCAAAGTTTTACCTGTAGAACCTCGCAGAGATGCCCACTTTCGGCACTAATCGTATTATTTGCAGACAGACTTTCATCATCCGTTTTTCTTGAAAAATTCATAATTTTTGCTTCTACCAATTCACACTGTTCACGGATCAATTCAGAATGGAGACTTTCACAATTATCATTTTCTGGCTTAATTGATAAAGTATCTGACAACAAATTATAGTGGATTTTCAGATAACTATAAGCAGCAGAGTGACACATTTCTTTTGCAATACTTAGAATACATAACTTTCCAGATACAAGCGTTTCGCGTTTTTTGGTTAAATTATTCTGGAAAATCTTGAATTAATAATTTTTTAGGAAGTAATAACATACCGTAGTAATATCATAATCACACTTTGAATCATTTCCAGAAAACTGGTCATTAATTATTTTTCCAAAACACTCCACCATTTTGAATGCATAAAAGTAATGTTTCTCCCATCTCCAATTGTATAGTTGTTTCAGTCGTTTTGCTGACGCACTTTTAAGCGTTCCGTAGCACTCCTGAAATAAAATTTGGGAAATAAAAACAATTACTTGGTAACATTAGGTAAGTACAAAAATGCCTGCCTGTCTTGTGCCTACACGCTTGCCTACTGCAAACATATTTTTTTCAAACGAAACTCTCGTCAAGCGCTGCAAAAGCCTATTGACTTTACATCACAAGAGGCAGGGACTGAAGTCGTGCAATTCTGGTTTACTGTTCAAAAGTTAATTATTTAATCCAATTTTTTCAACGAGATACAATTTTTAAGAATGGTTGTATGTGACACAGGATCATTTCAGAAAGCAATAATATACAAACTTACAGTAACAGCCGTGTACTTTGAAGATACTTTCTCAAAACTATCAATATTAACTTCTCCTTGTAAATCTGAAGCTGATGTCAAGACACTTAACAATTGGCCAACTAGTAAATCACACTTTCCAATGGTTTCAGTCTCATTTTGAAGAGAAGATCCATTTACTTTTGAATTTAGAAGTAGGAATATGAAACAATATACTAACATTTTTAGTTGAAAATCAAAAATTGTATTTTGAAATTCTGTGAAAACAAAATTGATTGATATCCCCCTTGTTGATCCGTTTGAATGAATTCACCGAAATAAATCCCTCAGTCTCTGCCACCCGTAAAAATAAAAACATGTTTTACAAAAACTTTCTAGTGCATATAAATATTCAAGTTAATTTGGTTTTGTTCGTATCTGAATTTTTTTAATCTGAAATAATTATTCCAAGAAATTTAATTATATTCGTAAACTTTCCTCCCAAACCATATCGAACGTTCTTTGCAAAGTAAGTGTCAATGAAGGACTCGTGATATACGAAAACTCGTCCATCCTATAAAATTAGTCAAGTTTTATCGAAAATCGGATTGTTGGAACTACCATTTGCAATTTCACATTTGCAATTTGCGGAATTGCTTTCAGTGTAAGAGAAAATAGGAACACTAAGTTGTAGTTGCGCGCGAATTTTTCGTTCATTGAGAGTAATAGAAGCATTCGGAATACAGGAGAATGTGGTGAATTGCATAGGCTCTAGGATATCTGAAAAGGAAAGTTGGCGATGCACCATGTTTTCGTCTGCCAACACACATATAAGTTTTACCAAATGGCTGAAAATAAGTGAAAAAAGTCTGTAGATTTTTTAATGAATTTGCAAAAGTAAATTTTTCAAAGAATTCGTGGAAAATGAAAAAAAAAATAATTTCACGTCAAAAAATTTCCAAAACAAAAAAAACTAACTAAAATATCCATTTCCAACTATTTCACCTTTCGAAGATTTTTTTATAAATCAAAATGTTTGCAATGCAAGTGTGAATAGGGGCTTGGGGGCGTCAAAATTCTACTCCGCGAAAAGTGCTCTCATCTTCCATCGGCCCATGATCCGAGGGTACATCGAATTGAGGGTACATTTGTTCTTGGGGTACATTCGAGCAAAGGGTACAATCATTCTTAGGGTACATCCACCGGTTTGTTCAAAGGGTACATCGGATTTTTATCACTGAAATTTCTCCAAATGAGCACAAAGTCAATTTTTTTCGCTCATTTTCACGGTATTAATTGTACTTGATGGTTTCAAGTTATGTTTATTACAATTTTGATAAAAATTGACTTGTTTTCAATTATTAACAAAGAATCGAATAAAAATGTGGTCGATTGCCTATAGAGTAAAATTTTTTTAGCTCAAAAAAAAAAATTTTTCGAAATTTTTTTTCTCTCTATTTTGTAGGAAATAATAAATTTGATGTTTTCCACAACTTTGGATGTTCATATTGCTGTTTCCGTGCAGTTACACGTGTAGCTACATGTAGTCAAGCTGTCTCATCGGTGTTTTTCGGTGTACTGGCCGCAAACACGCGGCGCACAAATTGACGCGCAAATGCAGACAAGCGGGCAGGATTTACGAGAGATTGTGATTTTATTTTATTTTCTTCCATTCATTTAAAATATAGCTCTTTGCCATTTTTAAAGTTAATTTTTTGTTGAAAAATAAATAATAATTTTTTTTTATCTTGCCGTCAACTTAATTTTCAGAAAAATATTTAAAAAAATCGGGCGGAGGTGCAACGAAAAGGGTCTTGCCGGTTCGATGGAATGGATTGGAGTGAAATAAACTGAAACGCTGTGGTCGCTGATGAAAATTTCGAGAAATCACGAAAAATGGATCGTAAATTTTTTTTCTTGTCTGAAAAAAGGGTAAAGTTGCAAAAAAAAGTCTAATTTAAATTCAAAGAGTGCAGTCCAGTATAGCGAGCTAAACTGCGCTCGCTTTTATTTTGAATAAACAATAAAATAAATTTTTTAATGCGATTGATATTAGAAAAGTATTTCTCAAGTGTAAATGTGTTATTTTCAGACAGATGACGAATTCGCAGCGGACGAGGAAGCGATGTCGATCATGATACTTAACTTGCAATTGCTCGGTTTGTTGGGATCGCTTCCAGGAGGAATCGGAAGGATGTATCGAACAAGCTGGTGAGATTTGGGGGGAAAAGGAGAACATACTGATGTTCTCATTTTCCCCCAAACTTGAAAAATAATATTAAAAATTATTAAAGCAGTCCAGTATATAGCGAGCGAAACTGCGCCCGCTATTTTCTAATTTGAAAAAAGCCTGAAAATTAATTTAGATGTTTGAAACTTATAGAAAAAATTTGAAATAAAGTTTTTTTTATTGACAGAAAAATATTAATCAATATTTTATTTACAATACATTAGATTATTCGTTTCTTCGTCGTTACTGTTGGAGCGGTTGGGGAGGTTGGAGCCGTTGTTGTTGCTGTTGGAGCTGCTCGGAGGGTCGACGAATCTGGAGGAATAAAATGCCCTACGGAATTTAATTTTCGAAATTGGTCTACAATAAATAAAAAATGACCTGAAAAAAAGTAATTGATTCGAAGGTACCGGTCCTGTCGCGAGCCGTCCATCCCGACCATCCTCGTCATTGATGCATCCTGACCATCCTCGCCATCGATCTATATCGACCATCCTCGTCATCCTGAAAAGTTAAATTGTTTATACTATAATAAATGTTATTAAATATTGTTGTGCTTTAAAAAGGGTAGGACCCCTCCAAGGAATCTATGCAAAATTTTTCTGGGCAAAGTGACATTTTTTAACAGGAAGCCATGTCTACGCCGCTTAGGATGACGACGCCGCTTGGTGTATCCTTATCATCCGACCTGAAACGTGCCTTGCAAGACAATGAAAAGCTGACAAGGGACGTGAGCGATGCAAAACTTTTGAAAGAAGATGCTGAAATAAAACTGAAAAAAATTAGGAATAAGCTTAATGGAGAGCACTCTGAAAAGTTGGGAAAGTTGAATGATAAGTACAAGGTATATAATAGAGATAAGAAATTGCTGGAATAGATAATATTTTAGGCTGTACAAGAAGAACTGAAAACGATGAAACAGAGTTGGACGCAGTTGAAACGGGAGAAAGGAGTTTTGGAAACTGAAAACCGTCGTTTGGAAACTGCAAAAAGTGAATTAGATCGGCAACTTTTAGGAAAAAATGATGAATTACGAATGGCAGATGTGGAAGGCAGAGGTGTTCTCAAAAGCTCTCTTGAGAAACAGCTATGTGAGGAGCTGAAAAAGGTAAGAGTTTATTCTTGCTCTAATGAGCTTATATGTAGTATAGATTTTCAGAACAACGAAGATATGATGTACGTGTGCAATTTGCTGATCGTTTCCGAAGATGCTCATTTCCACAGAGTTCAAAATTGCTGCATTGTCACTTTGGCTTTCTATCATGCCCACGATTTCATCCGTATCGAAGAGGTCAGTTGTAGTTTGTAGCTCTCGACACCTGCAGGGTGAAAACCGGTAGATGTCGGGCGCTGCGGAAAAGGATGCACCCACTGAAAGAGAGGCTTTCCCGGCAGGACGGACACGTCGATTCACTGATGGTGCAAGTGAAGAAAGCATATGCTCTGTCACTTAATACCATGTGTTTTCTCAAGATTCTAGATGACTTTGATTATAAAATAAAGAGTTGTATTGAAATCTTTTTTTAATTTGGGGAATCTTTTCAGGCTTACAGCCGCCCGCACTCTATTTGATCTCCGAAAGTTGTAAGATGCTCATTAGCATAAATTCTATCTGGTGGAAACTTTGAAGAATGTGTGCACTTTAAAAATTAAAAAAAAAACATAAAAGAAGGGAGCAAATAGAAAAAGCTAACACTTGAAATCTCGACCGACCACCCAACTGCTATGCAGAGGATCCCGCCATCTGATGAGAGTTCTCATATTGATAATACATTTTTGTTTCGGTAAATAGTATTTTTTAGTGAAAATGATGGCAATTTGATGGGATGACTGACTTTTTCAAATGAGACATATGATGTAGTTTTATGAATAAATCCAAATATATCATTCAAAGTTTTTGAGTGCATCATCTACTGTCTAGCGTTCAATTGTCAAAAAGTTGTAGAAACTGTTGGAACTGTAAATATAATGTCGAAAGCTCATGGACATCTTACGGAACTTTTTATCCCTTTTTCTACATATTCTGCTCATTCAGTACTTTCTATGCGGCTGACTTTTATATTCTGAAAATAATGAAGTTGTATCAAAGTGCGGCCGAAGGAAAGTGGAGTAAAAAACCTGAGATATGTGTTGGTGAGTATTGAAAAATAAATTCATATTGAAAATTACGAAGATTTCAGCGTTGAAACAGACCGAATTGTGGGGGCTTGTGAGATGACAATCGGGCATCTTACTTTTAAGAATCTTTTGAAACGTCTTGAATAAAGATAAATACCAGAAGTAGTTTGCATATGAATGTTATCTCTTATGTTCGTGGTTATTGGAAACAAAATTACATATGTTTCTGAAAAGCTTCATTTATTTTATCTGAAATAATAGTTATTCGAGAAATTTAATTTAACTCGTAAAATTCGATTAATTTTGATCATTTATTACCATAACCAGACTCCATCCTCTCGCTCACAAACCATATCGAACGGCGGAACTCGCAAGATGTCGGGACACAACAGTACATTACTCCCTCCACCCCCCGATTCATAAACTTACCTGGCTGGGGGTTATTTCGCGATCAAGAAGGCGGAATCCCCATGGTGAGGCCTACCCATTGCACTTTTGGGCGGGCTGACCTGTGTGGCAGTCTCGAGTTGAGATTCGCCAACAGCTTAATTTTTGCGTATCGGGGCTGCGTGCGCGCGGCCCTGTAGAATCTTCGAATTATTACGAAATGATTTGACATGGCGACAATACGATTTTTCGATTTAATAAACTCTATCAGTTTGTTTTCCACTGGTTTCACATTAACCTACTTTTTCAGATCCGATGCTTTAAGACCTAGACTTTCTTTTAATCGTTGCTTTTTCCCATTCTTTCTAGTGTATTGAGATTCTTATCGTGAGAACAATGTCTCAACAATGATTTTTCTCAGTTTGTACAAAAATAAAGTGAATCACTGTTTTCCCAGTCATTATGAAAAAAAAAATTTATTCGTGACGAATTTTTTTTCAGACAAGTTTTTGAGATTATATTTTTTATTTATCAGGGAAATTTTCATTTTTTTTTGGGTTTCACAGAATCTGGATCATTGGAGTTTTGCAGTGAAGGAAAATTTAAAATTGTATGAATCCCGGGATTCAAATAAAATAATATGTGAATTACAAAAAACAGGGAAACCATTATTTTGATTTTTCGATACAAAAAACCAAAACTGCAATTTGTAGTATTCGTTTTGTTCCAAAAAAAATATACTGCAAACGAGAACAGGACATGTGTTTTGGTTTTAGATTTGCTGTGTGGAGTGAATTAAAGAAATCATTCGTGATTGGTTTTTCTGCAATGTGCTGATCGTGTTCTTCCGACGGACAGTCTAAATTCAAAATTTAAATAGAAATTCCGAACCAAAAATCAAACCTTCAATCCTGTTTTAATCCATACTCCATTTCTGATAGTCTTGTTGAAAATGAAATAAATTAATAATGGAGCAGCACTTCCAAGTTGCCAACAAAATTGACCGCTTATCACAATCCAAAAAGGAACTGCTATGTAATTCTCTATGACATAAATTGCAGATGTAAGGAAGTTTACAGCACATATGAGTGTCGATTGGAACACTATTTGTCGACTCTGAAAACAAAAATTAATATTGGCGTCAGGATAGTGCATTCTTCCCACTAGACTTCCAGTAAACTTTAGAAACTCTATTTTGGTTGATCTGACGTCACGTCTGTTTTCTACAGACCAGGCTCAAGTGACGTCACGTCAATCAACAATATACTTCTTGTGATTTATTCAGCTCAGAGAGCTAGGTGCGTTTGATCCTTTTCTATTAAAATTAGCTTCCATGAAATTAGCTTGAACCTACCACCGTTTTAGATGTTGATCCTGCTTTTGCATGTTTCCCTTTTGCAATAAGAACAGTACAAAACAATGCATACAAAAAGCAAGTAGACACCACGACCAATAAATTGTTGAAGAAAACAGGAAAGTTATCATATTCCACTGCCCTTCCCTCAAAAATCATTGGATCAAAAAACCAAGAATGAAACGTTGAAGTGAAGACAATTGGTGCGTTGTACCATAGAAACCATATTCCATAGACAATTGGAAAGATCAAGAGAATGTAGGTCTTTTTACCATCAAATATCACACGCCCAAAATCAGGAAATGTCAAGTCTAATGACCTATTAGCAACAAGCAGAATTGTAGTGAGACATGAACAATACCAAAAACCTTTGCCAACAGTTCCGGAAATGTAGATCAAATTTGGATATGCACAGAACACTGCTCCCTGATATGCTAAGAAGCCAGTGATTATACAATTAACAATTATGGAACCAAAGTCCACGGAGGCCAAAAGTGCCATAATTTTATAGCATGACATGCTGAACTGCTTCTTTTCAAACATTACTAGAAATACGGGAATGTATAATATGTTGATCAGGATTCCATAGGTTGCCTCGACTATACCAAGAATTGGACGACGTTCACCATATTTTTCAGACCATTGTTCGGATGTCAAATTTTTGAAGCTGAAGATAAAGGTGGGGTTTGAAATGAGCAATTCAAAAATCCGGTAAAAGTTTTGAAAAAAGTATATCATTTCACGCTACAAAAAACTATCCAAAAATGTGTTTTTACAAAAAGAATTTCTCGATTTGCAAACTATGTGACTTTAATTTTTTGAGATCAATAGAGAATAATACACGTTAGACATATATTTGTAATAATCTTGTTCTTGGACCTTATAACAATTTGAACATAATTGTTGATTGAAGCTTTATCAAACATACCTGCAGTTGTACAATGGAATTGAAAGCACAGAACCATACTTGTACACTTGATCCATTTTCAGTTAGAGCGAACGTCAAAATGAAATGACTGAAATGAAAACAGGAATCAAATGAGATTTGATTAAAATACATTCCCATGCAAAACAAAAAATCTCTGAGAAAACCATTTCAGAAAAACAAAACAGATCTGAGAGATCAGGGCGGAGAAATAACGGCAAAATATTACACTGAATCATATTAGTTGCTTCAAATGACAAGAGACAAATTTTTGAAAACATACACTCAAAAATGGGATAAAAAATGCAAAATCTTCGAGCATCCTCCAGCTTTAAATTGCGATCAAATCATTTTTACAAGAAAATATTCGCATACTTTGAATGGAAGATACGTCGAAAAAATGGCGGCTCATATTTGGAAATTGTTTAATGAATATTGGATGGTTCTTGTGTTCAGCCAATCTTATCCTGGAAAACTCTAGGCAAGTTTCTTAGAACTAGATAACAATTTTCAAATATATGACGAAAATGTTCTAAACATTAAAACAGGATTATTATTAAGAAAATTTCACTGACAATTTCTCTGGTTCAATGAAAGAATATACTTTAACGGAATATCACAAAAGCTTATAGAATTGCGCGTTCATGATTTAGTGACAATCTGTTATTTTAGGATTAAAGACAATTGACATCTTCTAAGATTTATTTGCGGTACAAAGAAAGTGATGAGAGGTAAGTAAAGCAGAACCAATTTTTTTAGAGTACGTACATTTGTTGTCGATGATGACGTCAATCGTTTTGATCCATTTTTTCGGCCTTTACTAAACTCGCATTGAACTGTTTTTTTTTCAGTTTGATAGGTAAATTTTGTTTTGGAATTATCGGCAGAACAATATTCTTGAAAACCTCCTCACACTAATGAGGGGTGCCTGGGAGACGGCATGTAGACCCAAAAAAAACGCTCAAAACGAAACAGCCTTGTATTGAAGTTTTGACGACGTAAAATTCAGGTTTTGGTCCGGTGGAATTGGTAAAAAAGGCGAACGATGCCTCTTGATTTTGCCTACACATGGACGCCAAATTCGCTCGTATATCTTGGCTTACTTCTCTCTACAGGCTCAAGTGCTTGAGGTCACTATTTTGACAAAGGTAAGGGAGAAGAGACAGTTGTGTTGTCTACGTCTCTCTCCCCCAAACGGTAGGCATTCTCATAATCTTATGGTTTCTTAATGGTTCATGTGCATATATCAAAAACAGAGTTATAGAGTTTTGTATTTATAAATTATCAATGCAGTGGATTTATTATACACTTATTTTCTGTACGGAGCGAATTGTGGAGCGTCTTGAATATTTGGAAGTACTGCTCTTGTGAATTGTGCTGATTGTATTCTTTCGCCGCATTATCTGAAACTATTGATTACAATATCATTCTAACTTCTATCAATCACCTTTATTCCAAGTTTTGCTTTCACCCCATTTCTGATAGTTTTATTGAAAACTAGATAAATAAAAAGAGGAGAAGCACTGCCAAGTTGCCACAAAAATTGCCCGCCGACAATGATCCAAAGTGGTAAATTCGCGTAGCTTATTATCACATATATCCCAGAAGTCAGAAAATTAACGGCACAGATTAGAGTGGACTGGAAGACTATTTGATGGCTCTGAAAACATTTTAGTTAGCTTTCTAGGTGTAAAAATTGCTTACAAACCACAGTTTTAGACGTTGATCCAGCTTTCACACTTCTTCCTTTTGCAAGTAGAACACAACAAAACACTGTGTACAAGAAGCACGTAGTTGTCACAACCAACATATTATTGAACAAAATAGGAAAGTTATCATACTCGACGGCTCTTCCCTCGAAAATCATTGGGTCGTAAAACCAAGAATGAAACTTCGAAGTGAAGACAATTGGTGGATTGTACCAGAGAAACCATATTCCATATAAAATTGGAAATGTGAGCAGTATAAAAGTCCGTTTTTCATCGAATAATACATATCCAACGGACGGGAATGTCAAATCCAACGATCTATTAGTAACAAGAATAATCGTCGTGAGACACGAGCAATACCAAAAACATTTGCCAACAGTCCCGGAGATGTAGATTAAATTTGGATACGAACAGAACACGGCTCCCTGATATGCCAAGAAGCCTGTGATTATACAGTTTATTGAGATGGAGCCAAAATCGACAGTTGCCAAAAGAGCCATAATTTTATAGCATGACATACTGAACTGTTTCTTCTCAAACATCACAAACAAAACGGGAATGTAGAACATATTTATTAGGATTCCGTAAGTTGCCTCAATGACACCGATGACAGGTCGACGAACCCCATACTTTTCGGACCATTCATCAGAAGTTAGAAGTTGATGACTGAAAAATAAATTCTTCAGCGAATAAAAAAAGATTGTTGGACTTGATTTCTAATTCATTTTCTAGATTCTACCTGCAATTATACAAAGGAATTGACACAACAGATCCATACTTGTAAATCTGATCCATAGTTATGCACACACTGGAGAATGTTATTATACCCAACTGGTTAAATACCGTCTTCTGGCTTTTCCAAGAAAGGAACCATTTGTAAAAAAGGCGGGGCGAGACATACAAATGGAATTATTGAAAAATACATTTTCCTCCAAAACAATAAAAAAAGTGAAATGAGGAAGCTGAAAATTGTCTCTTTGCAAATTTGTATTGTTTTGTTTTTCCACATATGTTTTTCCATGGAAGTGATCTTTCAAATATAATTATCGTAACCCATCGTTCGCATAATTGTTTGTAATTTGAACAGAAAATCGCAGACCATTTTAAAGTTTATTCGAGTCCCAAGCCTTGATGAAGAAACTACTGACAGGGAGGTTTGAGCTTGAGAATTTGAAAGTTCGAAAGTTCGATGTAAAAAAAAGCAAATTACCCATTTGTTTATTTACAGAAGCCGCAAATATTGCTTGCAAATCTGAAACCACAAAAGCAGTCGACGGAGTATGTGCTGATGGTATGACTATTATTAATGGAGACAACTGTTGCAGTTCTGAGGATGTGTCTGATGTTGATGCACGTGCCTGTCGTTCTGAACCAATGCCAGCTATCGGTGGATTATGCCCATATGGATTTATCTTGGTCGCTGATGATGGATGTTGTCCAAATTCGGATGCATATGCTAAACAGAAGTAGAAACGACAGATTTTATTGTTGTTGCACTTTATTTTTATTTTGAATAAACGTCAGTTTCGCAACAAGGCTATTCACAGAAAAAAATTATTCAGAACTGAAAAAGGTCACATTTGTTATATTAGTGACATGACTCCTCCACCCATCATCTATCCTCTAACAAACTTATAGAATTCGTGCCCTATCTCGTGCCCTCGTGCCCACAGAGCCCTATAATTTTGAGTTACTTTTTTTTTGATTTATTAACTATTTTTATCAGTTCTGAATTGAAACGGCGACAGTTGAAAAAAATCAACCCTTGATTTTTCTCTTTTCAAAGTATGATTTCGAGTAATCGTGCAGCGCATATTTGTTGATGTTTATTACGATCATGTGTATGTTAAATAAATAAAAAATAAAACAATAAATATACGTGAGCCTGCAAAAAATTAATTTTAAAAAATAATTTTCTCACGTTATCTTCCACGTTTCAAAACGTGTTCATTATTTATATAATGCAAAGAAAAAACAAATATCAATTCAAAATCTTGCCATTTCTCGATTCACCAACAGTCGCCAGCTTGCTTCAATCAAGATGGAAAAGAAAAAATCGAAGACGAAACTGTTACAAAAGTTCGCTGATAAGTTCAAGAAAAAGAAGAGATCTAAGTCGATATCGGTGAGTGTGCGCTATGAAGCAACATTTTTGGGGTTTGCTCAACAATAAAAAGCACATCTTCGTGAATTTTGGAAGTGTCAGTAATTAATCAAAAATTTACAGATGTCCAAAGAGAGAGGCTCTGAGTTGAGCAGAAGACCACAAAAATCTCGTTCCAATTCAAAGCAAAAAGCTACTGGCCCTACTTCTGCATTGCCTACCGATCCAAAATCTAAAATCGATACGACTTTCATGGAGATCACTGCAAAAGGATTCAAGAGCAAAAAAGGGAAGAAATTGAAAAAGAAGAAAGAGGTAGTGTTGTGCAACTATCAAAACTTGGACAATTCTCGTTTTTTTCAGGAAACCAGTGCTTCAAAATCTCCATCAACACTTACCCTCGGAAAGGCAGAAAGTCATATGGACTTTTCTGGAAATGTGAAGAACGTGGAAAAGGGTGTCAAAGTGTGGATTGAGTTGTTGGAAAAAATGGATTTTCGAAAGACGATGGAACCGGAATTCAAACCGATTGACACAATGAAAGCAGATCTTGAGAAGTGTCAAGCTTTCAAGAAGAATATTGATTTTTCTCAATCGGAGAATGTTGAATTGTACGATACAAATCGGGTCAAAGGAGGTGGAGAAGCGGATTTCTTTTATCACGGAAGCACTCTGACTATTCCATCGGTACGAATTCAACACATAAATTTTCGAAATGAAAGTGCAACTCCATCGGTCTCGTAAAAACTAGATGGCACAGTCCGTGTTTGGACTTATCTAGCGAGTCACAGTTGCATGTTAGCGTTGTCATACAAAAATAAAAGTGAAATCATATATCAAAAGTTATTTTCCAGGTAACCACAAAGTCTACAATCCTTGCCCAACTTGCAATTGTCGACTCACCGCAATCTCTTGAATCATTCTGGATAATGGTTGCCTCACAAAAGATCCAAAGACTCTTCATTCTTCTTGGCGAAGAAGAACTCGATAAACCTACTCTGAGCGAGTACTTTCCAGAAGACTTCAAAGAGTTCAAGACGATTCGTGTGAACAATCGGAAGACTGTGCCGAAGACTGAAGAGCAAGCAAACACTCAATTGTACTATGAAGTTGTGCCAAAGGATTGTGCAGAAGCTCCATTTGCAATGATTGAGATTTGCGATTTTTGGCCTGATGCGAAGATTCCAACGATGGGTTATAACAGAATTGCTGCAACTGCTGCAAGCGTGTTTGAATCTGATATTGTAAGTTTATCGAAGAGTTCTAAATCCTGATTGTTTTCTAAGGATTGTGATGCTTCTTGTGCTATTGTGAGCAATTACGGAGCCGGTAGAGCAGGATCATTTTTTGTGGCAGTTTTGGCTATTGAGAAGTTGCAGGCAGGAGAAGCCCCAAATATCAAAGTAAGTGCATCCGAGAAATCTCTAATTTAGTTTTATTCTTCAGGAAATCGCTCTCTCAGTTCGCTCGCAACGTCCTGCTGCTATCGAAACATTGTCTCAATACATGTTCACTTATGTGATTGCTCTGACTTATGGACTGAAGCATGTCAAGGATCCGGCTCTGAAGATAAAAACGGAAAAAGTGATCAGCCAATTGGAACAGTTTGCGTGTGAAAAGATGACAGAGGAAGATAAAGATGATACTTGTGAATGATCCTAATTGATTTGCAGATATAGAATAAATACATTTTGATATCCTTACAATGACATAGAAAAGAGAATTGTAAAGTAACTGTAGATATTCCATCCGTTCGAGGGTAATGCGCTCCCGTGGAATTCTTATTCAATATCAAATGACAATCGGTTAGAGCTTCAGCAAAAAGAAGTTTGCGGAAGTTTTCTAAGGTTTCCTTTCTTGATCTATTAGGATAAGGGAATTCTCAACGCCCGCCTATCTGATTGCTTCTAATCGACAAACACCTCGGAAAAATAAGAAACTACAGAAATGTTACGTTTTTTTCAAACCAAAGTTCACAAGTTTAATGAATATTGCTGCAATGTACATTTGAGTTGTTGCTGGTAAAAAGTTTCACTGAAAACTATCCTCTCATTGAGAAACAATTTTGAAATCGGATTGCAATTGCAATTTTCAATGGTCTATCTTCATGCCATATTAATAGAGGAAATACATTGTTGATAGTGCTCTTCAAATTTTAATAATTATTTTGTTCGGAAAACTTGGATTTTTTTAAAAAGTAAAAATTTCTCTACCAGGAGTTTTAACAAGTTTTTCGTTAAATTCACTACTTTTCTATTATGGCTTTGTCTTACAATTGAACTTTTCAACATTTTTTATCCAATACCCAAGTTCAGAAAAGGTTTTTAAAAAAAACATATTCCACATTTGATCTACAACCCTTGCGCGCGAGTATAGCAATAGAAATAACGCGCGAAAGGAAACCACTTGCGCAGCAACGAACCATTGTTGCATATCATTTACTTTTTTTTTTTAATTTTTCCTTATTGCATTTATCGTTTTTTTGAAGTTTTTTTGTTCAAAAAGTAGTTTTTTCAACCAAATTTGTTCAAATTTACAGGTAATATTCGACTTTCGCATTCTCGTTCAAAAATGGATGCTGAACCATCGACTCCAAAACAAACTGAACAAGAGCCAAGTGCATTGTCATCTGCTGATCAAGTCACGAATGAGCCAATGGAATCTATCATCCGACCATCCATTCTGGATAGTAATTCCAAAATGGGAAATAAACAAGAAGATGAAGATCGTTTGAAAAAGGATTCCGGACCGTCGACTTCAAATCAAGCTGAGCAGGATCCATCGAAATCTGCTGATCAATTCGTAACTCTCTCCAGACCGACCACATTGGGTTTTTCTCCAACATTCGAAAGTCTCCAAAATAATCAAGAGGTATGTTGATTATTTTTCAATGGATTTTAAAAAGGCAAATTGCCGAAATTTTGAAAAATATGAGCTTTTGAAAAAATCCAAAGCAGTGTCGCATGTTCAGACCCCTAAAATGTTTTAATTAGAATTAGTCAAACAAAATTACGGTAAAAAAATGTCGGAAAACAATCTTTTTTCTTGACTCCCAAAATTATGAATGGCAAAAACTGACTGTTACTTTTTTTTTAATTTTTTTTTTAAATTGTTACTTTTTGATAGTAAATGAGAAATTTTCAAACATTTTTTGGAAAGTTTTATTTTGATATTTGGTAATTTTGGCACCATAGGGGTAGTTTTAAAAACGTTCCAAACTATTTCACCTTTAAATACTGGAAAAGTAAATCTTTTCAAATATTTTTTTATCCGAACGATTTCGAAAGTGCAACTTGTTTTAAAAGATAATTTTGTGGACCAATCTTCAATTAAAAATAATTGATTTTTCAGGATACTAAACAATCGACGAGACTATTAAATGAGGATCAGGATCGGGACACTCTCTTGAAAAAACACGTGGATTCTTTGTACGCTCTAAGCGAACGATGTATTATTTTTGCCGGCGTGTTAAATCAGTTTTTACCAACCGAAAAGCGGCGTTCAAAAACCGATTTCCTTACGGAAAACATGTTAGCCGCGCTTTTATCTGAACTTATAACTCAAATTGAGGTATCTGATTTGAGAGCTAAAGCTAATCCAGCAGTTGGAAAACAAGAAGGCGATCGATGTAAAGAACTGGTTTCCGAAAAATCCTGCATAGAAGAGTCACTTCGAAACTTTCGAGAGTTCGCAAAAGAGGATAGTAAAACTGATACTTCTTCAAAATTGGATCCGCCAAATCTGAATACTCTTTTGTACCAATTGGAAGGGATAGAAAAGATTATGAACAGCATTCAAACAACACTTGAGGCAAATAATTTCAATGATTCTGAAAATGGCTCAAATGAAGTTACGCCAAACAAATCTCAACTGGAAGGTGACTCGTTGAAAGAAGTTCCATCAGAAGAATCTCAAATAGTCGATTCAGCCCATGACGGAGATTCAAGGAAAGAAGGTGAATCGGAGGTATCAGAAATGGACAACGTCGCACTGGACAAAGATTTACCCGAAGAAACTGAAACAGATAAAACTCTTGTGGACGAAATTCCGCTGGAAGATTTGGACAAAGAACCACTGGACGAAAATCCACTCGAAGGGTCTCCTGGGCCTGCACAAAACATGACTGAACGGAACATACGGAAACGCCCAAATAGTAGACATGATAATGTATCACCATCAAAGCTACAAAAAGTTTGAGAATTTTGGATGCATAATTTGTTCGAAGAGCTATTACCTACTTGAGTTGCATATCCTATTTCTTTACATATCTGACTAATTTTAATTTTTAATATGTTCGATTTAAAATCACGATATTCTTTTGTATTCGCCATTGTTGTATTTTTATTTTGTTTTGTCAGAAATATTATGTGATCTGATACAACTATTTTGAATTAATACAGTTTTAATGAAAACCTCTGTCACTTCAAGATCTTTCTCAAACTTTGCCGATTTATAAAAATATGGAACTCTGTTGGTTCGATGTAAGCTGAATTTGAAATTCGTGAGATTGCTAAATTTCAGAGTATAAAAATAAGCCGCATAGAAAGTACTGAATGAGCAGAATATGTAGAAAAAGGGACAGAAAGTTCCGTAGGATGTCCATGAGCTTTCGACATTATATTTACAGTTCCAACAGTTTCGACAACTTTTTGACAATTGAACGCTAGACAGTAGATGATGCACTCAAAAACTTTGAATGATATACTTGGATTTATTCATAAAACTACATAAAACTACAAAAAGTCAGTCATCCCAACAAATTGTCATTATTTTCACTAACAAATACCAGTGACCAAAACAAAAATCGATATGTAAAAAATATGAAAACTCTAATCAGATGGCGAGATCCTCTTCATAGCAGATTAGCGGTCGGTCGAGTTTTCGAGTGTTTGCTTTTTTTGTGCTATTTGCTCCCTTCTTTTATGTTTTTTTTTTAATTTTTAAAGTGCACACATTCTTCAAAGTTTCCACCAGATAGAATTTATGCTAATGAGCATCTTACAACTTTCGGAGATCAAATAGAGTGCGGGCCGCTGTAAGCCTGAAAAGATTCCCCAAATTAAACAAAGATTTCAGTACAACTCTTTATTCTATAATCAAACTAGTCCTCTAGAATTTTAAGAAAACACATGGTATTAAGAGACAGAGCATATGCTTTCTTCACTTGCACCATCAGTGAATCGACGTGTCCGTCCTGCCGGAAAAGCCTCTTTTTCAGTGGGTGACTCTGCAATTATCTATGGTATTAATGCATCCTTTTCCGCAGCGCCCGACATGTACCGGTTTTCACCCTGCAGGTGTCGAGAGCTACAAACTACAACTGACCTCTTCGATACGGATGAAATCGTGAGCATGATAGAAAACCAAAGTGGCAATGCAGCAATTTTCAACTCTGTGGAAATGAGAATCTTCGGAAACGATCAGCAAATTGCAAACGTACATCAGATCTTCGTGGTTCTGAAAATCTATACTATAAACTCATTAGAGCAAGCATAATAAACTATTACCTTTTTCAGCTCCTCACATAGCTGTTTCTCAAGAGAGCTTTTGTGAGCACCTAGTTTAGAAACCTTCCATTGCTTGGCCAACGTGTAAATATCGAAAGCAAGCTTTGGCGTGAAGAGAACAGGCTTTTTGTAGTATTTCGTGATCATGAAGGTGAGACACTGAAAAATGTATTTAATCATTTAACAATCTCCATTTTTAACTTCACCGTACAATGTCAATGATTTCCAAAGTATCTGCTCCTCCAATTGAGTATTCAGTAGTCGTTTCGTCCAATTGTTTACGAAAATATGAAGAGAACAGGCATACAATCTCCTTATTTGTCATCAAAAACTGCGATCCGTCGGCTGTTTTGAGCTTCAAATCATGACGGGATCGGGAATTAATTTGGTTTTAGATAAGAAAAAACGTGTTATATGTTTTCTTCGTTTGAAGTTGAGAACGCCAAATGCCTAGTTACAGCAAAAAACTAACTTGTTAGTGAAAGCATCGAAGAAGAAATCCAACTTTTCCGGCATATTCTGTGCTCCATCTTTTACCAAAAAGTTCAAATTCGCGAAGTCATCTTTGTTGAACTCCATTCTGGTTTCCACTTGAATCGTTTGCTTATTTTTCTTTGCATCTTTAATCAATGCCGATGATCTCTTCTAAACTCATCGTTTTGGTAAGTCGCATAGAATCGGTGGTCCTCGTCGCCTTCTCGTTCATCACTGTAGCATCTAACATACTTTTGAATGTTTTCATCAGAATCCAGAAGATTCACTTTGAATTGAATTTTGTGGGCCGGTGGACTTGAGTTCCGAATCTGCAAAAATACGTCCCAAGAAAATTAATTTGTAATAAGGCTCTGTTGCTCCGAGAATCCAATAGTCCTGAACACATAAGGCTTTGAAACTTTTCAAAAAATCACTCTTACCAATTGATCATAGTACTCTCAAAAATTGTATTAAAGCGTCCTCTATGAAAATCATAGTCAGGAGCCGTAAATTCGAATTGATTTGTGAAGTTGACCATATTATTTGCGTATTGAATATCTGAAATCATAGTTTTTTTTGCAAATCAGAAAAAAAGTGTCGGTCGCCCCACTGGACGAGAGGAAACATTGAAACATGAAAAATGGATGTGCCAACGATGCAAATATTCATTTAAATATTAATATTACATGTGGAACATTGGAATGCAAACTGAGCAAGGGAATAGCATACGCCCCTCTCTCTAGAATATTTTTGCAATGCTGGCACACGTTTAAATGCGTATTTTGTGTTTCCCCAATCGGTGTGGCTCTTCTTATATCTCAAAACAAAGATTCGTCCCTTTTTCTTTTTAAACTGATGGAACACTGTAATGTGGTCTAAATGGACTATATCCTTTTTTTTTAATAATACATTTTCAGAAAATGCTGACCATGCGACGCCACTCTTTTCCACGTTTGCAAAATTCTTGCTTATATTTTGATCAATCGAAAAAAAAAACAATTGATGGAAGATGAGAGCTCTTTTCGCGGAGTAGAATTTTGGTACTTCTAAGCCCCTATTGACACTTACCTTGCATTGCATGCATTTCGATTTATAAAATCTTCGATAGTGAAATAAATGGGAATAAATTTTGGTTAGATTTTGTTGTTTAGGAATTTTTTTGACGTGAATTTTTTTTTCTCGAATTCTTTTAAAAGTTTATAATACTTTTACAATTTCAAAAAAATATCTACAGACTTTTTGCGCTTATTTTCAGCCATTTGGTAAAACTCCTGTGTGTTGGCAGATGAAAACATGGTGCATCGTCAACTTTCCTTTTCAGATATCCTAGAGCATATACAATTCACCCCATTCTCCTGGATTCCAAATGCTTCTATTATTTGAAATAGACGGAAAATAAGCGCGCAATGACAATTTGTTGTTCCTTTTTCTCTTACGCTGAAAGCAATTCCGCAATTTCAAATGTGAAGCTTGCCGCACGGGATTTTGAATTGGGGTTTCAATAATTCCAATAATCCGATTTTCAAGAAAAACTTAAATAATTTTAAAGGATGGACTATTTTTCGTATATCGCGAGCTCTTAATCAACACATACTTTGATTCATATTAGTCGATTTCACAACAAGCTTCGGAGAGTGAAAAAATGGGAATAAATTTTATTTGATTTTTTTTGTGTTGTGGATTTTTTTGTTGGCGTGACATTATTTTTTATATACATTTTTGTTTAAAGTTTTTCAAAGTTTGAACTGCCAAAAAATGCAATAATTAACTGACTCGCCTAGGCATATTTTCTGCACTTGGTGAAACTCCGGTGTATGTGTGCAGGTAGATTAAAAACATGGTGTATCGCGCAAAGGTTCAATAATGCTATTAAACAAATAACAGATTGTTATAAAAACTTGAAATTATATTTTGGCATAACGTTTTCAAATCGAGACACCGCTACTCGATCCGATTCGCGGTGATTCGTGCGGTGTGATTGGAAATGGGGTATTTGAAAAATGCGAATTCGAAATTGTATTGAATGTCAACGATTTCTTGAGTATGACAAACTTCAATCACACGATTGAAAAACCGACACCAGTTGATCAGAATTTCAGATAAAAATTGTTGATGAATCACTCTGTAAAACCTCATAGAGCGCTTTATAAAACAGTGGGATTTTATAATTTTTACAGTTTACTTGTCCATCAGGAACCACACTCTTGGAAGCACGATTCACATCCGGAACAATGCGCGCCGCGACTCGCAAATGAATGTGCACATTGTGCATATTGCGAAGCGATGAGATCATTAACGCTAACGCTTTCTTTATTTTTTCTTTTGCTTTGTATTAGTATAAGACAATTGAAACGATTTTTAAAATATACACAATCAAGTTTAAATTAGTACATAATTCAGTAATAAAAGTGAATACAGAACAAGAAAATTAAAATAGATCGAAAAGGTTATCCTCATAGTCTTTTACCACTTTGCCAAAGATCGAATCGTCGTCGTCTTCGTCATCTTTGTTATTTTTGTCACTGCTACCTTGACCATCTCCAGCATCTTCATCGACATCGTCGACCTTACCGTATCCAGCCATGTTATCATGAAGTTTATCCAAAAGTACAGCATTTGTTGCTGGGCTCACATCTTTGGGAATATTACTGGCGGCCATTAACTGGAATAATAATTTGGATTAGAAAAGTGATAAATTTTTCATTATAAATATCCGTACCTTTTCCGCTGAAGTGAGTTTCTTTTCAGACGGATTCGATGGCCTTTTCCGCGCTTTCTCAGCCTTTTGTTCAGCTTTTCTATCAGCACGTGCCTTTCGGAGGTCATCACTCTTAAGTTAGTTTTTTTGATGTATAGAAAAATGTATAGTCTTACTGATTTCCCGGCTTTCGTCGGGACAATAAGAGCCGTTGAAGAACCTGAGCTGGGTTGTGTCGAGCATTCCTTAAATTTTTAGGCATTTTATTAGACTTGGAAACACACAAAACTTACCGAAGGAGAGTAACAATCTGATCTTTTGACATCTTTGCCTTCAACTTGTAATTTTGGGCGCTTTCTACGAAGTCCTTCGTCTTCGCTGTCACGACCAGACTGAAAATAGGAATGAATAGAAGAACTGGGAAGGTCAAGAAAATACCATAAGCTCTTCTTCCGGAGTACCAGATTCCTCTGTGATATTATCTAATTTTTTTGCTCCATCTGCGGATATGTCTGGTGTCTCGTCAGATTCTGGAAAGTATTGTTATTGATTTGAAAAAATCAAATGACAAACAATTAGTACCTCTTGTGTGTGAAGATGCTCCCGATTGCACATCGCTTGGAGATGTTACACGACCGCCAGGTGGATCGGAATCCGGTCTTCGACGAGGATAATTCGGGATTTGAGTTTCTCGTTTCAGATCAGAATCCACGGAAGCTTGAGAGGCTTTATCGGAGTCGTTATTCTTGTTTGCAGGAAATGTGATTCCGGAACCTGTCGTACCAGTAGGCAATCTGGATGATGTTGAAGCTTCATCCGTTCTTTCTGTATCCGATGGTGTTCGATCCATAAACGGAATTCCTAACGCTTCTCGACCACCAGCGTAAGGCAGTGAAGGACCTTGATTCACTGGAGTTCGTGGCGTCGGACTATCAGTCAATCCTTCCAAGTTCCCAAGCGGTGGAATGGCAGGTCGTGCTTCCAATTCAGTGAATTCGGTCCTACATGTGACAGGCGGTTTAGTAGAGCAGGAAAACCAGTTTTTGACAGTTTCTAAGAATGTAGATGCCGAAGCCGGTGGATTTGAAGAACTTGGCGGTGCGGATTTACTTCTTCGAGGGCTCCTGTGCTCTGGTGAAGACGAAGAAGTTTCTGGCTGCTTTTTGATTACTTTATCATCGTGTGCCGATGATTCACTCTCGTTCGACATCATTCCTCTTCGGAAGAAGCTTGATCCCGTTCCTCCATTTTCTGAGCCACTGAAATATGCAATCAAATTGTTAAAGAAAAGAATCAATGATTACCTGGGCAATCTTTGAAGAGATCCGATCAATCCAGGTATGTCATCATTGAACCACTGATTAATAGCGTCAAAAATCCATGTTTTGTTAGTCATTTTACTGAAAAATGATTAGATATTAATTGGTGATATAATTTCGGCATTAAAAACCGACGTTTCATAAAAAATGATCACTTTGATTGAGAATAATAAAAACAATAATGAGAAAAAACAAGAGAAATTGCTCTTGAATGCGGAAGAATCCAAGTTCTCGCGGTCACGGTATTGTCTTTTTCCCCTTTAATTGTTTTACAGTCACTATCTTCCCAGGGGGCACGCCTCCTGGGAAGGTAGTGCGCAGACAGAGAGGGTCTCGTTAAAAAGATTGTTATATCGCTGGAGACGCAGGGAAAACCATGTCCGAGAGCATACATAGATTTGTAAAGTTGAGTTCGCCGTCCGCGGGAACTATTTGAATTTTGATTTCGCGGGACAGCTTGAAAATCAAAATGCACGGCAATCACTCTCGTAGCGAGGTCTCGAAGTGAGAAAAGTTTCAAACAAATGGATTTTTCACATTATTTTTTTATTAAAACTTAAGTACAAAGTTTAAAAAAACACAATGAATGCAGGAAAAATCAGAAAATTGATTTAGTATATTTTTACAGTATTCCTTAAGATATGAACATTGTTTTAACAACAAATGCGCAATGGGACCCAAAAAATTTAATTCCTTGAAGACGCTAAGTTCATTTTCCGCTTGGTGTCAGAATGTCCCATTTTTGTTTGATTTCCAATAATTGAGTTTGCTGACTTCACATCTTTCTGGAGTAAAAATTCCCACATTTTTTGTAGATCAAGCCATTATAGGACAGCTTGACACCCCCGTATTTTTCTTCAACTTTAGATTCTGACTTAAACTTCATCCTTCCGTGTCCTATTTAATTTTTTAGTAAAACAAACCTATAATCTGAATTCTGAAATGTCTGTGTACCTAGTAGTAGAGTATTATTACTAGTCACACGATAAGATATATCTTCTACGAAACCGGCATATCTTATTATTTTCTCTCAATTCTCTCCAAAACCGAAAAGAATAATTCCAAAATGGTGCTGATTTTTCGTTCGGATTCAAAACCGAATGAATTTTTTTCTGTGGTATGCCCAACTTCTCGTTGTGATCCCGAAGAATTATGGAATATTAGAATGTCGAATACGTCAGTTTCTTTTATTCTACACGACGTTATTCATATTCTTGATTTATTTGTTCAAATAGAATGTGGTAGACGGATTCTCATGAAAGGATTGATAAAACTTGTTAGTTTAAATTTCAAAAAGTATATTTTCGATCACTCGAAAATGTAATTTAGTTCAGCAAAAGTAAACCTATGCAAATATGTAAGCAATAAAATATGAATATTCAGTATAAACTTATGTATTTCCAGCCACTGTGATAATGACAAGTTGGAAAAATTAAAAATTTTAGCAGAAAATATGTCGATTTCTTAATACTTTGAGGAGCAATAAAACATTTTTGCGAAGTTTTCACGACGTTTCATTACGAAACTCAGTTTTGAGACGAATAAATGAATTACCATATTTTATTGCTTCACTTCTAAAAAGTTGTTAGATTAAAGAACTCGGTGGTCATTTAATCCCGAATTAAATCAGTTTTTGGCACTTTGCATCAAAGTTTATAATTTAAAATCTTCAAAAGAATCTAAATATCCATATACTACCTTTAAGTTTAAAATCAGTAGTTCTCATCACAAATTTTCCATTTCACAGGGAAATTTTTACATAATGGTTTTATTCTTATGTTTCACAATATCAGTTCGCGTGATATTCTACATTTTGCAACCTCAATGCACATTACAAACGGAGATTTTGATGCAATCAACATTTGGACTCAAACCTCTCTTTACGTGGATTACTGTAGCAATTTTCTGTCCTTATCTGTAATCTTCTTCCTATCTCTGAACAGATGCCTTTTTTTTGTGGCCAAAAATTGGAATTCTTTAATTTTTGAGAAAGCTCGAGTCATACTTCCAATTTCTTTTAGTCTTATAATTTCTGTAATAGGAGGTGTGAAACTTATTCAAAGTGGTTCAATGCGAAGATTGTTTTATAACTATTATGGAATTATGGATTTGAGTGAAAATAATTTTATTGCTTCAGTAAGTTAATGTTTTAATACTTTAAGTCAAAAAGTTACTTTACAAATTCTAGTGTTTCTAGTCTAAGTGAAAATATGTGTTGTATGAGGATTTATGTAGACACAGTAGCAATATGCACGAACAAAGAACGTGAAGTAGACAGCGAGCATACATATGATTGATCTCTTGGTTTTGCCAGTAGTTCTGAAAATTGAGAGCATGCGACACTTGGTTGAAACCTTCTACGAATTTCTGACATTTCAACAGACTTAAAATTTTTAATTGAGTGCTACACGTTTTCAAATGTCTTGCAAGAGCAACAAAAAGCAAATTCAAAAATTTTTCTAACGGGATTTCTCCACCAACAAAACGTGAAATCAAAAGTTTTCTGTAGTCAAGGTTTTTCGTATTTTTATCATATCAGTTATCAATGATTCATACCATGTCTATTATTTGATAAGATCAGATTATAAATATAAGTTTGAAATGATAATTATTAAAGCCAAATTAAAAAAAAAGTTCAACTTCTTGTCATTTATTCTTTTCATCACTATATCTAGTTTTGCAATTGGACAGGAGAGTAGGGTAAGTCCAACGAATTTGGCGATTCCCACTAGAATTTTCCAAAGAATTTTAAACCTTTGCAATAATACGGTGCGATAGAAATAAAACTGAACACATTATTTGTTACATCAGCTGACGATTTGGGCTGTCAGGATCTATAATTTTTCTCATTTGAAGACCGCTGGAAGTCTTGAAATTTCAGAGTTGATTCTGGTTAAAACCAGGTAAAGTTACACTTCTGTCAAAAATAGGAAATGCACTAAAATTTGTAAGAAGAACTCCCAGCCATGTAGAGTTCTTTAACCGGTAGATACGGAATGCCCAAATTGTCAGCTATCACATAGAATTTTTGGCCAGTATAGTTTCAAAGGTTCCTCTTATTTGAAATTTTCAGCGTTCAATTCTCACTTGGAATGAAAATTTAAAAATCACACATATCAGCGAGAAATGTGCAGATGACTTGAAAAAATTCGAAATCTCGATAAACTACATGCCAGGGAAGGATCATCACGATTTGAACAATGTCGAACGTGAGTTAGAAAATTGAATCAAACAATTTATCACATTATCTGGGATTTTAGAAAACGCTGTTGAAAAATGCAATAGTGAGGTACACTATGAAACAAGTTATTGTTACATGACGCTGCTTCCAGGAAAAATTAGTTGTTTTCTCATTTACCAGATATGTCATTATTATTTTTTTTAGGAAGCAGAATGTACAGCATATGGGCACAACTTTTACGAAGCTACTGCTTGCATGCCATCTTCATGCAATGAAGAGGAATTTCTAAACTTATACAATCTAATTTCAAATCAAAATTTCACCGCGTGCAGTGCAATTTGCTCTAAAGCAGCTTTAAAAACTCACAATCTAGGAGTTTCCTCTGCAAGATTTGCCAAATCAACTTCTTCCTGATTTAAAGGTTTTTCTCCCTCACTAACGCGACATATTCTGCACAGAGTGAGCAATGCAAATATAAAAGTCAAAACCACGGCAATTATTGAGGCTAATGGAAATACATACTGTTGTGGGAAGCGGAAAACTGCAATTTTTAAAATCTTTTTTTTCTGAAATAGAAAAATTCTACAACTTACACAGAGAATTTGAACCAACTGGACGAAACATTAAATCACAGAACGGAACATCAGAGTAATGCTGAAAATCTTAAGTTTTTTTCAACTACTTTTTTTATATTTTCCAATTGTAAATGCTTTCCACGTTTGTCGAGTTCTCGAAGAACAAGTCCAAAGGAACTTTTCGAAGATGATACAGAACATGAGAAGAACGACAGCAATTTTACAATAAGTCTTTTATAATTTTCATTTCAATATGAATCCGTATGCGTATTTGTGCCATTACCTGAAGTTTTCAATTTCTAATACAGGAATTTAAATTTGAAAAAGGATAAACAAACGTAATTTTTTAAATATATTGCTGCACTTGTAAACGAGTACATCCAGAGATAAAGAAGACAGAATCCACAGTCCACTTCCGCTAGATGTGACAAAAATAAGGATCCTTTCGTTTCTTTTTTCAATTTGATTCTTAGAATCTGAAAATTAAATTGTTATTGTATACATTTATGGAGTGTTCTGATAACAAAATTTGCGCACCGATAGGATATAAATAAATTAGCCGTCTGTTCTAATCTAAGGAAAACTTATTGGGGGTACTCATTTTTTTCATGAAAAAAAACTCACCACACTTAACACAACACCGACAAACGCAATTAGAGCTAAAACGATGTCCCATTGATTTGGCGTGAATTCTGGACAAGTTTTCTGGATTTGAGCCCATTCTATAATTGTCCAATGAGCCAGCATTATATTCCTGAAAAAATTAACTAGTTTTTCAAAAAATGAAATCAATTAGGTTATATAAAAAATATAAATATGATTTGTACTGAAACATGAGACTTTTCTAGTTATGTCACTTTTCTAGAAAGGAAAACTTTTTGAACACATATATTTTTTTGTTAAAATTATGCTAGAAATAGTTTCTTTCATGAAAGAAAGTTGTGATAATTGGGTTTACAATTTCTTAATCGTTACTTGTGCGACCATGTTTCAATGTTGTTTTTTAAGTGGAAGCATCTCAATAAAGACGGAACGAAGAAACTAAAAGATCCAAAAGCAGTGGAAAACTGGAGAAGAAGCGACCCAATTTATTTTTTCTGTTTTCTCATATTTTCTATCTTATTTCTCTCCATGAACAAACATGCTGAAGGAAAAAAATGCTCAAGTGAAGAAAAAAACAGAGACGAGGAGTAAAAGAAGGCGTCGAACAAAATGAGCAGAAAATTAAATGAGACAAAGAATTGGAATTCATTAAAAAACAATGGGGCCAATTGTGAGCGAATACGAATTCCAATTGTTCTATTTAAAATGCGCGTGTTTGTTCAACGGATTAGTATGATGCTGAAAACATATTTTGAAAAGGGTAGCGACAAACTAATTTTTACTGAAATTCTGGTCGAGGCGGCATGGGGTACCCTTTGCCGCCTCATCATTCGCCCTTCCGGTACCCTATCGGAAAATTCCAAACAAAAAAATTCATCATTCCAAAAATCTACAGTGCTATTTTCCAAATTGTGACTAGGTTCCCTGTTTGAATTTTTTAAATGAGAACTGCAAGAATCTCTCCGCCCATTTTTTAACCAATCAGATGAATTTTTATGATTTTGACTAACGATAATGGACTAGTCTAAAGGTCTACTTTCGAATGACATAGGTTTCACTCAGAAGTCTATTTGTGAGCTGAATTACTTTCCTTGTAAGCTAATTGATTGGAAAGTGGACATGTCTCTTTATTAGGAGATTTTAAAATCATAAAAGTTTGATCAATGCATTTATTTAAATTTACAAAAGAATTTAAGCGAGCCCGTACTTTTTAAGACTCTCGGCATAAATCTTCTGATCTTCTGGAGACATTGACTTGACATAATTTTGTGCTTCTTCTGTGTATTCAGCCAAAAACTTGTCGGCTGCTTCCTTGTTAGCCTGGACGACTGGGTATTGGCTCACAAACTTTTGGCTCAAAACATTCAATCCATCGATTCCAGCTTGAGACATGCCCGCTGATTTCAATTCAGCATTGTACTGCTCCTCTGTAATTTAGTTCAAATTTGTATAAAAATTATGACAAAAAAAGCAGAGTAGAAAATAAGCTAAAATTTTAGAATATTTTTGTAGATTTGGACTTGTACCTGCTAACAGGCTCTGTAATATTAATAATCTAAAATCCATTTTTCGAAAACTCACGAGATGGAAGATTCATTGTAGCTTGAGCCACGAATACCGCCAAAACGGAAAGAAGAGCCAATTGCGTGAACATTTTTAAAAGTTGTAGACTGATTCAACAGGAGATGTCGATGTTCATTAGTTCCCCGAATTCGTTTTTATAGCTCTACAGTTATCCAGTTTAATCCGAAAACATAGGTAATCTTTGGTATTATTTTTGAAATCTCTCTGAAAATTCCAAGTTCCCTGTCTCTGTTCTCCATATTAACGTGCTTTTCTCATATGGCAACCAGACGAGAATAACAGAGACGCAGACAAAAATCGTATTTTGCTTTGCAAAACATAACAAAATAATGGGAATGTGGAAAGAGCGATCGGCTAGAATACGGAAATTCTTGCTCACCTGGCACACTGTTCAAACACCAGATATGAGAGTATATAAAGAGTTTGGAGCTCGGTAGAATCATTCTACGCTCAAGTCGAAGCAGCTGCTTGATTTTTTTGGACAACTAGATTTCCTCAAGAATATGGCGCCACCAACCGGTAAGTGAGCTTAAAGTTTTATAGTTTTGAGAGATATAAATTATTTTTCAACTGGAATTTGGGTTTAACAGTACTAAAATCGATTCAATTTTAATATTTTTGATTTTGAAGTCCTAATCAACAAGTTAATATATTTCAGAAGAAGAATGCCAAGCTGAACTCCGTGATGCTGGAATGACTGAAGCCAGCATTGATGGGCTCACTGCTCTAACTCAAAAGTTCAAAGAAGAATTCCCAATTGCTCAGGCAAGTGCTGATGGACCGGATCAGTTCATCAAGGAGTACTCTGCAGAGGCAGAAGCCTTCAAAAGCTCAATGCCATCCGACGATCAAGAAATCTACAAAAAGTATTTGAAGAAACACGGACTTGAAGAATGAGTATGCTGCTAATTTGTGAAAAGATGTCGGAAAGTGTGCCAATGGATCTCTTGTGATAACTATGTGAATCTCAATAAAAAAAGTTATGCATTTGGGTTTTGTTATCAGAAACTTAACACGATATATGCTCGGTGAATTACCTTAAGCTAGTATAGGGGGAAAAGGATAGTCAATTTTCCATTAATCCATCAAAAACCTCGCTGAATTTTCAACAGATCGCAATGTGCGAATTGCTAGCGGTAGTTCTCGTAATGCGCGTAAATTGACTGAAAATATGGACGACCGGGATCGGGAAACACATAAACTTCAAAATTAGCATCTTTCCGTTTTGCTAGTTCATTTTTTCCTTCGTTTGTTTTTCATCTTCTGAAGTCTACAGTTTTTGGTGTGCAAATTCAAGCTGAAAAATTTGATGAAATTCCCTGGTGTACTTTCTTAAATGTTGGTAATTATACCTTTTCTGCATAGTCAACAAAATCAATAAAAAATAAGGGGAAAAAATATATATAAATATCCTGAAGGTATATCAAAAATTTGGTAAGTTTTTAGGGAAAGTGGAAGTCGATTATTTCATTAAATTTATACTTTTTGATAGAAACCTTGTGAAGGCTGGAAATCGCAATGATAAAGAAAATTGGAAAAGTCTTCCAATTCGAACACTCCATGAAAAATGCTGGTAGAAGTTCAAAAAACCAAAGTTTTCAGCTCCAGCAATTCTGCAATTTTAAGTGAGTTCAATAAAATAAAATACTATTAAAAAAATCATGACATTGTCTATGAGCTCTCAACTGATAATGCATACGAGACCGTCATCTACGATTTCGGATGCACTCTTCTGATAAGGATTCCCAACATTCATATCATTTCAAATATTTTTTGTCAGTGTTTCGGTGGCTCTTTTCCATGTATGTACTTGATATTCATTAATTCAATTATTTTTCAGAAAATAACATGGTTCGAGTGTCGTTTACTTCAAGATCTGGCACCATGACTTTAGATGAAAATGAAAACGAAAAAAATGAGTGAGTTGGGAACATTTATATGAAAAACGATCAAGACCGTGTGTGGCGTCACATGTGGTAGTTGAAGCAACAAAAGCCACAACATTTCAAATTTCTTGTGTTTTCTCTCCATTAGTATATATTCCAAAATTTATACGTTTTTATCATAAAGTGACATTTTGAATCGTAGAACCTTTTGATATCCGGAGAAATAAAAAACAAATTTTATGAAACATTTTACAGAGTTTCTGCATCTGATCTTCTAGACGAAAGACAAACCGATTGGAGGTCAATGTGGATTTCCATATTTTTACAGTTTGTTGTAGGAATTCAAGTTTCTGTGTACTACATGTCAATGTGGCCTTATCTACAAAAAGTAAGAACAATTAAAAATGCTATCTTTGTACTCAATCCCTGATTTTAGCTGGACAAAACAGCTGATGTTGACTTTCTTGGATGGATTGTGGCTTCTTGTAATATTGGGTCAACTATTGTAAGTTTCAGGACTGAAAAAATAAAGCTTACAACTTAAGTTATTACAGTCAAACCCAATTTATGGATATTGGAATCAAAAAACCATGTCAGTAAAAATGCCCGTCATCATTGGGTTTATGATTGCGGCATTAGGTAAGTCGAGATTAAAAATTTTGAAAAAAAAGTAATTAATTTTCAGCACAAACCTGGTACGGTCTCTTATCGATTTTCCCGCATGCAAAATGGTTCATGCTGTCTGCAAGAGTGTTAACTGGATTTGGAGTAGGCAATATTGCTGCATTGAGAATTTACGCAGCAACTGCTTCAACACCAAGAGATAGAATGAAAGCGATTTCATATGGAACAGGAGGGTTCGTTCTAGGAATTTCGTTTGGACCTGTGTTTTCGGTAATTTCTCAATCATTTTCTCATAGTCAGTAGTATAATATATGTGCATAGTGAATAAAAGTATGTCGCAACCAATACTACGATAATTTATTCCTTTGTTAGTATTCTACATTTGAGTTATAAAATGCCAAAAGGTCTTTTGATAGCTGCACACATTTGTGGCAAATACTGAAATACTACCTTGTGTTAATACTACTTTTGCTTGAATACTACTATTGCTAGAATACTACCTTTGCTAGAATACTACCAAATTGCTAGAATACTACTATTGCTAGAATACTGCAATTGCTAAAATACTACTTTTGTTGCTTAAATACTACCTTTTCAGAAAATTTTTTAATTTTATTCATTTTTTCATTGGAATTCTTATTAAGTACTATTTCTGGTCAGATATTTTGAATAAGAAATAATTCACACAGCATTTTGTATTGTAGAAGTGGCTTGATCGGTTTTATTTTGGGATCAAATTCGAGAGTATTCATTTGTAGTGAAATTGATTTAAATTAAGCTGTGGGCCGTTCTCAAAAAGTAACTCCGCTTTTAGTTGTTAGCTATTTGTGATTGAAATGGTTGTAAAACAACAATAAACTAATTGCAGAATTCAAATATTTCTTCCCAGAGTGAGGTTGTAAACACCCACACTTGTTCATAGTTTTACGACTACATATCGTCTCCTTTTTGTTTTGATGACACACAGTTATGGCTAACTGATTCAAACATATAGCTACTAAAGTATTTCACTTTCAAACACTATATCTACAAGCAAAAATATTTTTTCTTATCAATATCAGCCATATTGGACACCTTAAAAACATATCCCATCTTCAAACTCTCACGATGGCTTAAGAAAAACTTTTTTTTTGAATTTTTCAAGTTTTTTTTAAAGTTTAGGTATTAATTTGCTCTGATGTATCAAGACATTAAACAACTATTTGATATTTTCATACATTCTTGTTGTCGCATGTTGATGATGCTCAATCTCAAAAAAGGCTAGGAAAAGTTATTTTTAAATTTGAACGGCGCTCATTTAAGAAACTTAAAAAGTAGAAGAAATAAAACATTACAAAATTAATGAACATGTTAAAAGCTACATACATTTCTTCAGTTAACCATTTTCCTGTATCTCTTTCGGTTGCTGAGTTACGTTGTGTTTATGCACTCAGACACTGTTAAAATTTCACATCATGCTATTACACATTCTGGCCTGTAATTCAAAGTTCAGTTGTCTAATCAAAAAACAGTCAACTGACAAAACATCTGGTTTTTAATTTTGAACATTTTTCTAATGTGATTAATGCAAAATTGTGTATTCTTACATAATTATGTATGCTCAATTACACAAGATGAGTTTGCGAAAAAATGGTGAGCATAATTTTAAAGAAACAATTAAAAACTTATATGAAAATAATTTTATTTCTTAATCAATTAAAACTTCTCTCTACGTATCCGCATTGTGTATCCGTGAAGAAATCTGAAAGAGTGAAATTTTACAATTTATGTTGTTTTTGTCTCAAATTGAACATAAGTCTGCAAGAATACACCATTTGACATTATTCGCAGTAAACCAAATGTGCCAAATAGTGCGACAAATGTTTTGTCAGTTGACAGCATTTTTATTAGACAACTGAAATTTGAGCTACAGGCTAGAGTTTGGAATAGTATGAAATGAAATTTTAACAGCGTCTGAGTATATAAACACAACGTAGCTCAGAAACCAGAAGAGATACAGGAAAATGGTTAACACCAGAAATGTAGCTCGTAGTGTGTTTATCAGTATTGCAATGTTTAATTTTTTCTAACTTTTAAGTTTCTTGAGTAAACACCGTTCAAAGTTGAAAATAACTTTTCTAATTGTAAGTTTTTTTTGGGATTATGAACAGAGCGCCATCAATAGGCGACAAACCAGATTGTATGAAAAAATCAAATAGCTGTTTAATATCTTGATAAATCAGAGCAAATTAATACCTAAACTTTAAAAAAAACTTGAAAAATTCAAAAAAAAAAAGTTTTTCTTCAGCCATCGTGAGAGTTTGAAGATGGGATATGTTTTTAAGGTGTCCAATATGGCTGATATTGATAAGCAAATATGTTTGCTTGTAGATATAGTGTTTGAAAGTGAAATACTTTAGTAGCTATATGTTTGAATCAGTTAGCCATAACTGTGTGTCATCAAAACAAAAAGGAGACGATATGTAGTCGTAAAACTATGAACAAGTGTGGGTATTTACAACCTCACTCTGGGAAGAAATATTTGAATTCTGCAATTAGTTTATTGTTGTTTTACAACCATTTCAATCACAAATTGGCAATTTTTGAAATCGGAGTATTTTTGTGAGAACGGTCCACAGCTTAATTTAAACCTATTTCACTACAAATTAATACTCTCCTATTGGATCCCAAAATAAAACCGTTCAAGCCACTTTTAGTGCTTAACACAATACAAAATGCTGTGTGAATTATTTCTTATTCAAAATATCTGACCAGAAATAGTACTTAATAAGAATTCCAATGAAAAAATGAATAAAATTATAAAATTTTCTGAAAAGGTAGTATTTAAGCAACAAAAGTAGTATTTTAGCAATTGCAGTATTCTAGCAATAGTAGTATTCTAGCAATTTGGTAGTATTCTAGCAAAGGTAGTATTCTAGCAATAGTAGTATTCAAGCAAAAGTAGTATTAACACAAGGTAGTATTTCAGTATTTGCCCACATTTGTATGCTTCTATTTTTTAAAGTTCCGTGTAAAAAGCCAATAAAAAGATCAGTGGTTTTGATTATATTTCTTACAATTAAGATTCACCTCATTTTACTAGCCAGTAGATATGTTATTATTATATACATTAATAGATTAAAATAAAAATAAATTTAAATTTAAACTAAATACCTGGATATTTCCAGTAAATTTTCCTATCCCCCAAAAATTAATATTTTAGGCATTTTTCACACCGATTGGGGAGAATGGTTGGAAGCTTGGATCTGTTTCTATTGATATGTTCACTGTAGTTGCATTCTTGATGGCAATCGTTTGTTTGGCAGCGTGTGTAATCGTTCAATGTTTCTTCAAAGAAAATTATGTGGGAATCATTGATAAAAATGAATCAGGTATATTAATTTTGAAATTCGTTATTGAAAATGTGTGTTCAAAAATTCAATTCCAGATTCGAATGTTGTAATTCCAAAGTATGATCTAGCAGGTGCATTGACATGTATTTATCTGTTCATGATTGTAAATATTATTGCCACTAATGTTGAAGTGTAAGTTAATTAAAAATTTCTTATATGGAAATCGAGAAACTTTTCAGAATGTCCACTCCTTTAACAACTGTATTGTATAATTGGAAGGATAGTCAATCGATTTTGTACAATGGAATTGCGCTCTGCTGCAGCTGTATTGTTTCAGTGACACTCAACATCCTTCTTGGATCAACTCGGATCGGAAAACTGTGATGATGACTTACCCCTGCTCAGTTCTTATACATTAAATAGTCACTTTCCAGAGACAAACGAATCCAAATGCTCATTGGACTTGGTTTCTTCCTCCTTTACCAAGTGTTCATGTATCCTTGGGGATTCTATTCAGGACCATTGGATTATCTTCCTGATGGTAAAGATACTGATGTGGCAGGAGGTTGTTATCAGAGTTATAAGTGGTGCCAATGGACGACGAGAGTTCCATTGCCAGTTTATTTGATTTGTTTTATTGTTTTCTTTGGAATAGCTTTTCCGTTTGTGGAATCACCTTCCGCTGCTCTCTATTCAGAGATTTTGGGCCCAAGAAAGCAAGGAAATATGCAGGGATTGTTTTCTTTAGGTGGAAGTTTAGCTCCCGTTATTGGATCTTTGAGTTCAACGTAGGGTTTTAATTTTCATAGTTTTTGATTGAAAACTGGAATTTTCAGAGCCTTGTTCCAAGCTAGCGGTTTCCGATACGTAATGGTGTACCAGGCTGTGGTTCTAGTCATTGGAGCATTGTTGATTGGAGTGTTCTACAAGAGATTGGTGCCGCTGAAGTTGAAATCAATTAAGAAGATCTAATTGATATTGTTGTTTCAGATTAATCGTTGAAAAATATAAAATGAATATTTGTTGGGTTAATTTTTTAGGGTGTAAACGAGATAGCAAAAACTTTTATTTCAAATTCAATGCAAGTGTCTATACAAGACCATACTTTTTCAACATATTGTTGTAGATTGTCTGATCCCCAGCCGGCATAGAATTCATAAAGTTCTGAGCATCAGCAGTGTATTCAGCAATGAATTTATCAGTTGCTTCTTTATTTGATTGAACCATTGGGAATCCAGCAGCAAATCTTTGAATCAAAGAAAATATTCCATCAATACTTGGTTGAGACATTCCAGCTGCCTTGAGTTCGGCTCTTGCTTGTTCTTCTGAAAATTAAAATTTTAATAAGTTACAAGCTAATGAAAACTTACCAGTTGGATATTCGACTGGAGCAGAAAGAGCTGAGATAGCAAGGAGAGCAAAGGTAATTGTGAATAGTCGGAACATGTTTTAAATGTGTCAGATAGTGAATTATTAACCCTTTTATACCCGTGTGTTGCCCATGTAAGACTTAAAACTACTAAACAACCAATAAATCGTATTTTGCAACTGTCCTACGAAACTTATGAATCATAGAAATACAATGACAGAGATTACTAATATTATTTCGATTTTTCGAATGTGTTCATAACTATGCTAGTTTTTTATCTAAGTTTCGTAGTTTTAAAATCTGGAAAAAAACTATAGAAGTGTTTTTGATTCACAATTTAAAACATTCTCCAAATGTTTCAACTATATACACTTCTTCTTGCTGTCCTCGCTGTTTCAGTTTTTTCTGCTTCAGTTCAATACCCGAATGACTCAACAAAGTATTGATGGATTATCTGCATTGACTCATAGATTTGCAACTGGATTCCCAATGGTTCAATCAAATAAAGAAGCAACCGATATATTCATTTCTGAATGCACTGCTGATGCTCAGAACATTATCAATTATATGTCAGCTGGAGATCAGACAATTTATAACAATCACTTGAAGAAATATGAATTTGCATAATTGTTCATAACTTTTTCAAAGAACACAATTTTAATTCAAAAAGAAACGTTTAGAACGTTGTTCTTTCGAAAGCCAATTTTGTTAATTGTGCCCTTTCTGTGAACTTATCCATCTTTTTTTTTTAATTTGAACAGAAACCAGAAGAGACAGCTTGGGTGAATTATACTTGAGCGGAAAAAAAAGAAAAACAAAAACCTTCAGTTTTTTAAAATAAGAAAACTGTTACAAAGCGGTATAGATTGTTTATTTCTTAAATTTTTTTTAAAGATTAAGAAGATCAGAAAATGTATGAGATATATTAATTGCCATCTAGTCCATACTTCTTACAGTAATTACTGTAAATCGTCCGATCTTTCTCTGTCATTGATTTAATCAAATTATCAGTTCTTTCTTGAGAGTCTTTTATATATTTATCGATTGCTTCTTTTTCCCCTTCAAGGTTCTTGAATTCGACAGGAAACTCGTTATGAAGAGCCCCAAGGCTTTTGATTACAGATTGGGACATTCTAGTTGCTTTCAGTTCAGTGGCTGCTTGGAAGTCTAAAAAACAATCTAAAATGATCAGCTTGCGCAAAAAAGTTCTTGATTGATGTTAAATTTTCATGTTCAATTCTTATAAATATTTTAGTATTTATGAATACTTCTTTTAATTCGAACTTGCAACTACCAAAAAAAATAAATTGTTGCCATAGAAAAATGAATATTTGTTGGGTTAATTTTTTAGGGTGTAAACGAGATAGCAAAAACTTTTATTTCAAATTCAATGCAAGTGTCTATGCAAGACTTTTTGGTGAATGTTTTAAATTGTGAATCAAAAACACTTCTATAGTTTTTTTCCAGATTTTAAAACTACGAAACTTAGATAAAAAACTAGCATGTGATGGGCATAGTTATGAACACATTCGAAAAATCGAAATAATATTAGTAATCTCTGTCATTGTATTTCTATGATTCATAAGTTTCGTAGGACAGTTGCAAAATACGATTTATTGGTTGTTTAGTAGTTTTAAGTCTTACATGGGCAACACACGGGTATAAAAGGGTTAATAATTCACTATCTGACACATTTAAAACATGTTCCGACTATTCACAATTACCTTTGCTCTCCTTGCTATCTCAGCTCTTTCTGCTCCAGTCGAATATCCAACTGGTAAGTTTTCATTAGCTTGTAACTTATTAAAATTTTAATTTTCAGAAGAACAAGCAAGAGCCGAACTCAAAGCAGCTGGAATGTCTCAACCAAGTATTGATGGAATATTTTCTTTGATTCAAAGATTTGCTGCTGGATTCCCAATGGTTCAATCAAATAAAGAAGCAACTGATAAATTCATTGCTGAATACACTGCTGATGCTCAGAACTTTATGAATTCTATGCCGGCTGGGGATCAGACAATCTACAACAATATGTTGAAAAAGTATGGTCTTGCATAGACACTTGCATTGAATTTGAAATAAAAGTTTTTGCTATCTCGTTTACACCCTAAAAAATTAACCCAACAAATATTCATTTTTCTATGGCAACAATTTATTTTTTTTGGTAGTTGCAAGTTCGAATTAAAAGAAGTACTCATAAATACTAAAATATTTATAAGAATTGAACATGAAAATTTAACATCAATCAAGAACTTTTTTGCGCAAGCTGATCATTTTAGATTGTTTTTTAGACTTCCAAGCAGCCACTGAACTGAAAGCAACTAGAATGTCCCAATCTGTAATCAAAAGCCTTGGGGCTCTTCATAACGAGTTTCCTGTCGAATTCAAGAACCTTGAAGGGGAAAAAGAAGCAATCGATAAATATATAAAAGACTCTCAAGAAAGAACTGATAATTTGATTAAATCAATGTCAGAGAAAGATCGGACGATTTACAGTAATTACTGTAAGAAGTATGGACTAGATGGCAATTAATATATCTCATACATTTTCTGATCTTCTTAATCTTTAAAAAAAATTTAAGAAATAAACAATCTATACCGCTTTGTAACAGTTTTCTTATTTTAAAAAACTGAAGGTTTTTGTTTTTCTTTTTTTTCCGCTCAAGTATAATTCACCCAAGCTGTCTCTTCTGGTTTCTGTTCAAATTAAAAAAAAAAGATGGATAAGTTCACAGAAAGGGCACAATTAACAAAATTGGCTTTCGAAAGAACAACGTTCTAAACGTTTCTTTTTGAATTAAAATTGTGTTCTTTGAAAAAGTTATGAACAATTATGCAAATTCATATTTCTTCAAGTGATTGTTATAAATTGTCTGATCTCCAGCTGACATATAATTGATAAAGTTCTGAGCATCAGCAGTGCATTCAGAAATGAATATATCGGTTGCTTCTTTATTTGATTGAACCATTGGGAATCCAGTTGCAAATCTTTGAGTCAATGCAGATAATCCATCAATACTTTGTTGAGTCATTCCAGCAGCCTTGAGTTCGGATTTTGCTTTTTCTTCTGACAATTTAAATTTTTAGTCGTTTTAGACGTTTTTAGAACTTCAATTTTTAGAGTGTAAAAAGCTTACCAGTTGGATACATGTCATGCAAGAGTATTCACATTCAAATCATGTTCCAACTATCTACACTTGTTCTTGCTGTCCTCGCTGTTTCAGTTTTTTCTGCTTCAGTTCAATACCCAACTGGTATGTTTACATTATTTTGTAATTTCTAGAAGGTTTTTATTTTAGAAGAACAGGCTAAAGCCGAGCTCCAAGCAGCTGGAATGACTCAACAAAGTATTGATGGATTATCTGCATTGACTCAAAGATTTGCAACTAGATTCCCAACGGTTCAATCAAATAAAGAGGCAACTGATAAATTCATTGCTGAATACACTGCTGATGCTCAGAACTTTATGAATTCTATGCCGGCTGGGGATCAGACAATCTACAACAATATGTTGAAAAAGTATGGTCTTGCATAATTCTTCCGTTTACATTCAATAAATAAACTGTTCTCAACAACTTTATTATATAATTAGATACAGCAAAATGAACACAGTCAAGTTGTTGAAAAGCACACACTTGTAAGTTTTTTCAATAAGAACTACAGGCTGTACGAATGAAGATAAAAATCACATAATCTAAGTTACGGCACAGTTCAGTCACAAACAGCGCAACACAATTGAGCCCAGCATGTGAATAGAGAGCAGCAACTGACACAGCATTGACAACAGACACAACATGCAATACAGCTTTCGCAACAACCATCGGGATCTCTATTTTGTTGCGGTTGTTGTTGAACTCTGAAACTGGTAAAAATAATTCTCATTTTCAGGAATGTACATGTCTAAAATGGAGATTTTGCTAAAAGTTAACAACCTCTTTGGCGCAAACCAGGGCTCATTGTCAGAAATTTCGGCACTTGCTAAAAGCTGAAATTTCTGGCGTTTAAATCAAAAAAAAATTAATTTCACTCGGTGTTTTGAGGATTGGTTGGGTGTTTTTTGAAGAAAATATTTATTTTTCAAGAACTGGGACATTGTAAGATTAAAACGAAAATGTTTTGCAACAAAATTCTTTGTCTACGCGTCTAAATTTCCAAAAATTTTTACACACATTTCTGGGTATTTGAATTTAAAAAAACCCCAGCGATCGGCATTGCGCTCAATATCTTCGAATTTCAAAAAAAAATAACTTACACATAAATTGGTTGTTGCCCTTGCTGACCATAAGGCTGCGGTTGAACTGTGAAGACATTTGGGTTATTTGGATATGCACCAGGATGAGCTGCCATTGTTTCAAAAATGAGTTCAGGATGAAAATTGTCAGAAAAGTCTGAAGTTTTATAGAAGAAATGGCAAAGATCACTGAACCACTGCAAGTCACAAAATACGATTTCTAAGTCCTTTTGAGATGACACAAAAATGAAGGGTCCGACTATGTTTCCATTGGCAACGTGGTTTGTAAAATAGCTTCAAGAATATGAAAATGGGGATGAATGAATCACTGTTTAGAACAACCTTGATACAAAGTTTAGAATTAAATCTCACATTGGAGCAAGTTTATTGAGTTTTCGGAAACGGTAAAAAAATTTCAAACTCGCGCGTGGAATTGTAGTAAGCGTTATTCTTTCATAGAATGCGGGTCTGAAACAGTTAGTGGAACATGAAGCATGAGAGTTTCGACATTTCTGAAACGTCTTTGCTCGTAAACTGAAAGATCTATCCGGGCTATAGTACTAGACGGTACACTGATATTTTACTAAGTTTTCATCCAAAGATTTTCGTTGATTTTATGTACTAAATTATTATATGTATAATTTTTTATTATATTTTATGTACTGCTCAATTTTAGGGCAAAAGTTGGGCTGAAAAAATAAATTCTTGTCCGTCGATGGCAAAAGTTGATGCAGCGCTTTGGTTTAATCAGTCTATTCCAATCGAAATCAGTATCACGGTCGTCTTATTTCGGTTGTTTTGCTTGTTACCCACTTTATAACACTTTCTGTAATTTTAATTAGCACAAGTTCCACATGAAATGATTTTGGGATAACGTCGATTTTATTTGAGTTGTTTTTATGAGAACATTTAAAGAGATCAGGAGAATGAGAGATTATTTCATAAAAATTAGAAGTTTGAGTAGTTCTCCTCGGTCGGTTTGACAATCACAGCAATGGACCAAAGTTGTTTGAGCATAGCGTGCTCGAGGTAGATCACTGAAAATGCTTGAACATTAAAGTATCACATCAACACAAATCTTCAACAACTTAAACTCACGTCCGTATAGCATGTAGCAGAAGAGCCCCATTCCTAATCCAGCGATAAGTCCATACATACACTCATCATCTCTTCTGACATCCTGGAGAATCTTCTCAAAGACGACTTTGGAGGCGTAGTTGTCCAAGTAAATTCTGCTTTGTTCCATTAGTTTGAAGTCTGAGTGTTGTGGCATTTTCAAAAGTTGTTTTCTGGATATATCACACAGAATCATGGAATTAACTTTGTTCTTGGTGAAATCGTCTCCGAACACTTTGAAAAGTTGATGCTTGATATGGACGTCGATTTGGGCAGCAGTCTCATTTCCGAAGGGTTCGTTGTTTCTACCGAGTACCTTGTCGATCATTTTCAACACTTTGCCTTCAGTTATTCCTGGCAAGATTCCAGATGCCTTGCAACTGGCCAACATTACAGGAAAAACCAAGAAGATGGCAAAGTACAAGAGGACGTAGAAGTAGACAATGTTCGCGGACCAGCGAAGACTACGTTCAGTGTTGTTATACACACCGAACAAGACAATGGCATGCAAAGCCAGATGAACAAAGTTATTGGCTCGGATGAGTATGCGCGGCTCAGCACAAACAAAGTACGAGAATGTGAGCAGTCCAACCAATGAGTAGATCAGAATGATCTTGCGGGTGCCCGCTACCTTACAAGCATGTTTCTCGATCCCCATTCTGAAAATCTTAATTAGTAAGATGTATTGACACAACTGAAAACATTCAATCGCAAACAGAAAACAAATCAAAATCATAAGTATATTTTTTGAAGCACTCTCGTGTACATATCGAAGTGGAGAAATGAGAGAAAACAGAAGACAACTTGTAATGATGAGTGTAGTTGCTATAGAAACATCAGTAAACAATCTAATGAGCGATGGGAAGAGTAGAGCTCAGTCAAAAAATCATCATTTTATTCTCAAAGTCTCTCAGAAAAGCCATTTTCCGGTCGATAATTAGGAGCTGTGAGCTTGATGGAGCAACTCACACACAAAGCGAGCGTTGTGGGAAACAAATTGCTATGAAAGAATTGGGGACAAATTGAGGGGCTCATAATCAGTTGGAATTTGAAGAAACTAGGTGATTTTTGCGATACAGTCTTCCAATTATAAACAACTCGTTAGTTACTGGGCTGGTTATTGCAGATTTTTCCCGAATAGATTACAACAACAGATTTCGTAAATTAACTGGAATTTCAGATCATTTTCTCTTTTCCGTTTTGATCTGAATTGCATTGCCTTTTTTTTGCAAGAGATTGAATGTGCTTAGAGTTTGTTTTTTTTTGTAATTTTTTTGTTGTAGAATGCGAAATTTCCAATTTTCATAGCTTCGTTGATAGTCGCTCGGCTCTTTTTCCTAGTATGATTCAATCTCCGAGAACAAACAAATTCAGCTATGTGCTGTGATTGTTTGTCCAAGTACACTTGGTTAATGCTATATTTTTCAACCATCTCTGAAATTTCCGGAATAATCTTGAAACCAGTTTTTTTCTCACAAAAATTTTACTTTACGATGATTCGGATTTTGCGATAGCCTAGTGAACCAACCTTACGGAAAATGCTGAAATATATCATTTCGAGTTTATTGTTTCAAAAATAAACACAAAATCAACATAAAAGCGAGTGTATTCTTAAAGCTTCTATGGGTTTATGCAGTAATGTATACATTTCCTACAACGTTCTCAGTTGACTTGGCGTATTTCCAGAGACGGTTGATAAGAACATACTTGAGGATTTCAACTGAAAGTTTATAGTTCAACATTTTTTTGTCAAAAAAAATCTATGAAATTTACCTCCGACTGCCAAGACTAATACAAATTCTGCAACATATCCTGCCAATAATCCCTTTTGAAACATTTCCTCCTTTTCATATTCAGTTTTTGAAAGAACGTTTTCCAATTTCAACCGGCCAGAAGCAGCTAAACTAGCGAAAAGAACAGGCCAAATCATGAATTGAATCACAACAAGAACAACTACAACGGCGATAATTCTCTGAGACCATATCAAGGCTGGCTCATTGTTCCAGACGGCCCCAAACAACAAAAGGAGATTGAGAAATAGAAAGAAACTATCGAATACACGGGATACATCGGTGGATTTACTCATATTAGCAATTCTACTGACGATTGTCAAAACTGACAAAACACATACAAGTGGACGAGCTGGAATGCAGCAGAGTTTTGGAGACTCGAGACCAAGTGGTGGGATGTTGGAGTAGTCCATTCTGAAATTTATAATTAAACAAAGGGCACAGGTGCAAAAATATACAGCAAGAAAACAAAAGGAAAGATTTATCTATTGGAAAGCAACTGAAACAAAAAAATTTTCATCAAGACTCGCACATTTCATATTTATACAAGTACCTCACGTCCAGTCAACACGATCCTTAACATACAGTTAGCAAGAATTGGAAATTTTAAAAGCTTAGCAATGTGAGTGATTGTGAGATAAAACAGGACAAAAAAAATGGATAGGTGGGCTTTGTTGGAAGGACTTGGTTGAGAATAAAGGGAGTAAACACTTTTGCTTAACCATCACGATGAGGAATAGCAGTTGCCGAGGGTAATTTATTTCTGCTCTTTCAAACCGGCAAGTCGACTCTACAGCGTGGCGCACAATTACCCGCACAAAAATATTGTAGTGTAACTTTAAAACCGGACGTCAGAAAAACATGAAACTCAACAAAAAGTTTATTCATATCCAAAACAACATAACTTGATTAGTCATGCTCCATGCGACCTTCTTTCTTAGCCATGGCATCTCGAAGAAGTCGCGGGTAGCCATCGATGACTGTACGCAGGTACTCCTCCAACAAATCGCCCCATTCCTCGATCAAGATCTTCTTCAGAGCCACAATACTTAAGTGAGGTTTGGTATGGACCTTTGCCTACAAAACCCCTCAATTGGAATAATCCAATAGGTTGAGGTCCAGCGATGACGGTGCCAGTTATTCTTAAGAATGAACGCGGTAAAATGAGTCTCGCATCAGCTTTGAGGGAGATTGGCGGTGTGCCGTCTTGCTGTTATACCCAATGAACTCCATTAAAGTGAGATGATGTCCATGGGATCACACTCTTCTCCAAAATATCAAAACTCACAGGTCCACGTTGATTTTCACTCCTTTATTGACAAAAACAAGGGAGATTTGACATTCGGACTTAGTGGTACGAAACAGAACGGAGTGAGGTGAAAATTGACGAAATCGTGGAAAACAAGATAATGATCGAATATTTGTATGGCGCATCTGCAATGTTTCGTCCCTGCATACGTGGTGCCGCTGCAAACTTTTGTGCGGGTAATAGTGCACCACCCTGTAATGCAGGTGGTGTACTTACTTCGTACTTATGCGATATATTCATTTTTCTTATACCCATAGTATAGCTCATATTCTCGTAAGTCTGTCGTATGTTATGTCGCATGTAAACCGTAAAAAGACAGCCTGGCACCACATGCTTGTATGAATTAATCTTCGAAAATAAAAAAAATTAGTTACGAACTAAATGGCCATTTTTCTAAAACCTGAATTTTCTAATTTTTTATTATGTTTTTCTTTTTTGACATTCATACTTTTCTGTCATATCAGAATATTTTGAGAGCACATATATTGTATTTGTGTTCCGCTCAAAACATTTCAATTTCAACTGACAATTTCAGAGTAGTGTTCCATTGCTGAAAATCTGTGATGACCTAGTTTGAGACAGCTTCACTTTATTTTCTATATGACATCACGAATTCCAAAAATTGAAATATTCCATGACGAGTTTATTATTTCAAAAATAAATACAAATTTGACCGAAAAAAGCGAGTGTATTCTTAATGCTATTGTGATCAAGTGAGATTTTGTCAGATTATAGTATTATTTGAAGAAAAAGGTGGAGAAATGTACATGAAATGGAGTTTCTGGGGGTTTATGGGACGATGTACTGATTTCCTCCGATGTTCTCAGTTGACTTTGCGTATTTCCAGAGACGATTGACTAGGACGTACTTGAGGATTTCAGCTGAAAGTTTGAAGTTTAATTTTTTTAAAATTTATTTTTGAAAGTAATCACGAAAATTACCTCCGATCAACAAGACAGTTCCAAATTCAAGAGCATATCCAGAAAGCATTCCACGATAGAACATCTTTTTCTTTTCCTCTTGAGTTTTAAAAATAACATCCTCCACCTCAAACATGGTTTTATTTGTATCAGCCAATCCAGAAGCAGTGAAACTGGCAAACATAACTGGCCAGATCATAAACTGAAGGACAGCAAGAACAACTGCAATTGCGACAACTCTCTGGGACCATTTCAAGGCTGGCTCGTTGTTCCAAGCGGCTCCGAACAATAGAAGAAGGTTGAGAAAGACGAAGATGAGATCAGTGACACGGTCTCCCCAATTGGTCGAAATAATGATGAGACCGATTCCACGGGCGGCACCAAGAACTGACAGGACACATACAAGAGGACGAGCTGGGATGCAGCAAAGTTTTGGAGGCTCAAGACCTAGTGGTGGATTGTTGGAGTAGTCCATTCTGAAAGTCAGGTTATAAAGACGTTTAATGAAAAAAGAAATTATTATGGAAGAGCAAGAAAATCATAATCAAAAACACATGCAAGATGAATGATTTGTTGAATTGTTGTTATATTGTGTGGCGCACTTATGATCTTTTGTAGAATGCATTTTCATGTTTTCTCATAAAGGGCGGAGCCTTTTTTTCGTCTTCCATTTTTGTGGTAAGTTAAGCGAAAGATCGTCATATCTTTTCATATTCCTCATAGAAAATTTTTATTTGTGAGGAATAAAAAATCTTTCTGACGGTCTTCTGCGGCGTCATCTTTTTTTAATCGAGATCAAAATTTTAGTCTGAAGAATTGAAGAAGACATATGCCGATTGCTAATAAATTGCAGAAAAAAAGTTTTAGGCTCTGACTTCTGAAAATATCCAATATTTTATCGATTTCAAAAACTCTGGTTCAACACCTTTGCCATTTATCGACTGAAACTTCGAGAATTACCAATTGCAAACACTTCTGGCCTCTCACAGCTTTGAAAATTGCCTATTGTTAAAGTATTCAATTGTAGCTCAACAACTGGCAAAAAAATAAGCTATTTAGCAAACAACTCTCAGCTCTAGTCAACACGATGTACCCTTATCGGAACGCTAGCAAAAATTTAAAATCATAAAAGTGAGCAATACATATGTGTGGTGTGAAGTAAAAAAGACAAAAAATGGATAGAGGGTGGGTTTTGGAGGACTTAGTTGGGAAAACAGAGGGGTGTGACCTAGAGATAGTGGGACACAGACCACAAAGAAATTTTCGGAGTAAACACTTTCTGTTGACCACCACGTCATGGGAGAGAACAGTTGAACACCAAGGTTTTTCAATGGGAATCTTTTAAAATAGTTGAAAATTGAGATGATATAGAAGATGCTTTGGGGATAGCGAAACAAAAATTCAGAATAAATAGGAATGATTTTTCGTAATTTTATAGTCATTTTGTTTATTGGTAGTTTTGTTTTTCATTTATTTCATAACAGTGCAAAATGTGACTCATGACGTGTTTAGCATTATGTTCATGAAATATAAAATCATTGATGAAAAAGTTCAAAACGCACTAGTACTGCAAAATGTTTAAAATTCTGGAATATCAACTTTTCGAATTCAAAATTAATTGTTTTTGAGTTAACGGGTTAACTGATTTCCTAGGCTGTTATCGCATATTTATACAAAAAAGAGTCTGCGCGTTGTTGCTATGGAAACTGATTTTTGTTCTGTTTATCAGAATAGAAAGGATTATAGAGCATAGTGTGGCTGATACAAAATACGAAAACAAAAATAGGAGTTGAACATTCAGTTGAATGACTCGACTGTTTGTTTGCAAAAGAAAGTGCAAATCTTTGGCGCTGATCTATTATGAAATATTGAACACGGGAAACCAGAAAATAAATGAGATTTACAAGTTTGTGGGTTTTGTTGGGTTTATATGAAATCACAAAAATAGGTTGAAATCCTTAACTATCAAAAAGCCTGTGATCAAAGTATTCAGCCCACTTATAAACATCTCAAAAACGAAAAAGTAAATAAGATGAAGCGGAAGAGTGTGGGAGACACCCGCATTGATAATGTTGTGATCAGGATAATTAATTATCAAACTTAATAACTTGTAAGTTAAGTTGCATTAAAAAACAGTATTGTATCTCTCCGCCTACCAAAAAAAGTACAAAAACTACTACTGTTTAACCCTCTTATTGCCCAATTTCACTGCAAAAAATTATCTTGGCTCCGTAATTGCTACTTGGGGAACATGGGAAAAATTGTTTGAAGTTGCCGCACTTTTACGGCTTATATCTCGACTGTGTTGAGTGTTAACAAAACATTTCCATCTGTCAAAATGTTGAGGAATACTTTGCACGTATGCATTTTGTTAGTTGGCAATTTTGCATAGTACTGCAGACAATCGAGACATGAGCTGTCAAACTATAACAAGGGAGGGCAAATCTAGTTGGAAAATCCGGTAATATGAATTAGAATTTGAGAGTGGGTAAGAAATTGGTGGGAAAAAGCTTGAAACTGAAAACAATATTGAAATTGATGTTTGAGGTTGTACTCCTTTGAAGAAAGATGCAAACAAGAAAAACAACATGCATTTGGTCTATGAACCTCTCCGTCTTCCCTCCGCCTCTTTTATTTCCCTTCACCATTTTTTTTGCAACAAAGCGCATTTGGACTAAAACTATCCGATCTTGGGCAATGTTAAAAAGATAGTGTTTCAAAAATCAAACGTTTATTCAATTGAAACCGTAAAAAAACAAAAACCAGTTAGAGTTGGAAAGATCGGGGTAAAGTTGAAAAAAAAAACAGATTTTAGACAACGAGACGAGAGAATCTCATAATTTTCTTGGCTGGATAAGATCCACCACCTCCGGCTGGGGCAGCAGCACCAGACGAATAACCACCGGCGTCTGACGCTGGTGCTGGGGCAGGTGCTGGAGCGGTTTCAGGTGCTAGTGCAGCTTCGGGTGCTGGAGCTGGGGCTGGAGCTGGTTCTGGAGCAGGTTCTGCTGGAGCAGCTGGAGCGGCACCTCCTTCAGCATAATCACGAGCAACTCTTCTCTTTTTGGCTGGATAAGATGCACCACCGGCTGGAGCAGCGGCGCCAGCGGAGTAACTTGCGCCATCGGCTGCTGGAGCGGCGTCAGGTGATGGGGCTAGAGCTGGTTCTGCTACTGGGGCTGGTGCTGGAGCGGCTTCAGGTTCTGGAGCTGGAGCTGGGACTGGTTCTGCTGGAGCAGTTGGAGCAGCACCTCCTTCAGCATAATCACGAGCAACTCTTCTCTTTTTGGTTGGATAAGATCCACCACCGGCTGGAGCAGCTGCAGCGGCATATCCTCCGGCGTCGGCTGCTGGTGCTGGGACGGCTTCTGGTGCTGGTGCTGGAGCTGGTTCTGGAGCCGGAGCTGGAGCTGCATCTGCAGGTGGAGGAGGTGGTGGAGCTTCTACCCCAGCTCCTCCAGAATATCCAGCTTCTCCTCCTCCTCCTCCTCCTCCTCCTCCTCCTCCTCCTCCACCGCTGGCATAATCACAACTGATCGAGCAGACCATAGCAGACAAAGTCACAATAAGAAACAGCTTCATTTCTGAAAAATTCGAAGTGAAAGTTTTGAAAACTTCAGTGAAACTCACTTTGATGTGAAGAAATAGGAAGATGGAGAATGTAATGATACTTTTCAATTTCAACTTCCAACTTTTATACCGGGCAGCTGAAGAGAATGCGGAACACCTAAAACTAGTTCCTAGGGAAAAGCCAGTAGCTGCAAAAATAGAAAAAAACAACATCAATCTCAAATTTAACAAAAGGAATACAAAGAGAGAAAACACATTGTAAAATAACCGTGCTTTGTGAAACGAAAAACAAAACAAATTGAAAGATTGTGATATTGTAACTGTAACGGTTTTGCAGAAAGAGGATAATCGGATTTGAACAGATGCCTGTTTTAAAAATTGCATTTTTGTAATTATTAATACTGACCAGTCATTTTTAGGGTGTTTATAAACAATCTATGCTATGAAAAATATAATTTCCTGGTAGTCAAAAGTAGAGAAATGGATTGGCCAAATCTGACCTCACTTAAATTTTTGGAATTTTAATGAGGCATTGGCGACAGTCCCGTTGGTAATCTCCTTAATTTATTTCAATGCGGATTTCCAAATGTACTTTGAAAATATATTTTTTTAAATTCTCTTGGTAATTTATTTATTTTTCAGCTTCATCTGTTTTTGTTTTAAACTAATAGTTTCTCACTTTCATTTTCACAACAAAATCAAGTTTTGATTAGAAAGAGAAGTAGTATATAAACAGAAAAGACATCGAGAACGGCATCACTTCACCTTCTAATTCCAAGTGAGTTGGGACTTTTCAGATTATTCAACTAAATATTAATTTCCAGATATGAATCTCTTTTTGATCTTCGCTGCTTCTACTTTAATTTTCTCTGCTCACTGTCAGTATTCAAGTGGCGGAGGAGGTGGTGGTTACTCAGGTGGTGGAGGTGGTGGAGGAGACGCTGCTCCACCTCCTCCTCCACCTGCCGATGCCGCACCAGCTCCAGCCCCAGCTCCGGAACCAGAAGCCGCCCCTGCAGCACCAGCAGCCGATGCCGGAGGTTATGCCGCTGCTGCATCAGCCGGCGGTGGATCATATCCAGCCAAGAAGAGAAGAGTTGCTCGTGACTATGCTGAAGGAGGAGCTGCTCCAGCTGCTCCAGCAGAACCCGCTTCAGCTCCAGCTCCAGCACCCGAAGCGGCTCCAGCACCAGAACCAACGCCAGCTCCAGCTCCAGAAGCCGCTCCAGCTCCGGCACCAGATGCCGCTCCAACAGCCCCAGCAGCAGGCGCAGGTGGATATTCCGCCGGCGCAGATGCTCCAACTGGTGGTGGATCTTATCCATCCAAGAAGAGAAGAGTTGCTCGTGATTATGCTGAAGAAGGTGCCGCTCCAGCTGCGCCAGCAGAACCCGCCCCAGTTCCTGCACCAGAACCAGCACCAGAAGCCGCTCCAGCACCAGCACCAGAAGCCGCTCCAGTTCCGGCACAAGATGCCGCTCCAGCAGCCCCAGCAGCAGACGCAGGTGGATATTCCGCCGGCGCAGCTGCTCCAGCTGCTGACGGATCTTACCCGACTAAGAAAATGATGAGATTTTCTCGTCTCGTTATTTAACTGACACTTTTTTATATCCCCATGTATCTCTCTCACTGTAACCGGTTCATAATTTTTACGGTTTTTAATAACTTCATTTCATTAATAAATAGATTCATCATGTGAGTTTTACGAGGTATTCGGAGTAAATGAGGTTTGTAAAAAGATCAGGTAGAAAATAGTGATTCAATTCATTGTGTAGACCTTGGGAAGCTTCGGAAGCAAATTTTCTAGATTTGACAATGGTTCAAAAGCTCCATCAACGAACAGCTGAGGGAAGGTTTCACAATCTGATAATGCTTTTGAAATAAATCGAATTTCAGAATCTGTGGAAACATCAAATATAGTGTAATCTATTTGATTATCACTGAGTGATTGTATTGTAGATAGAGTTTGCTCATCCTCAAGATAATTTACAAAAAGAAGAACTGGTTTCCGGAAGATTTTGTAAATTTTAGCTTGACCATTCTCCATTTTTGAATTATCATTTCGAATTTCACTTTCTTCCTGAAAACATAACTTTTAAAATTGTACATGAATTTCAGTTCAGAACAAACCTCCCTTTGAGCTGTTTGTTTTGTCAATTGATCTGGAAAATTTGTGGCTTTTCTGCTAACGGGTAGTTTTTCTGGATTTGCAGTGTCTTCTTCCAAAGTTTCAAAAGTTGGAACATCAAATGGGTTAAGCTTGTTAATTAGTTTCTCAACTTTTTGAATTGAGAAATTGTCTCTCTGGAAATTTAATGATTGAAAATTTTAAGAGAATGTTTTAACTTACCTCTAGTTCATTTATTTCCAAAACGATCAGATTCAAAATATCGTCGAACTTGTCCAATTTTCTTTTTGCTAGCTGTGAATTTTGCAATTCAATGTACTCCGAAGCCACGTTTCTGAGGTCTTCAATCCTATTCTGAACAACTGTTACAATGATCTTCAATGCTTTCAGGTCATTCACAAATTTGTCTTCATTGGAATCCCAAAATTTGAAGACACTTTGAAACTGGAGAAATTGAATTCGCATTTGGATCATTGCATCTCTGAAAAAAATTTAAATTTGTTCAGTGTCTAATTTCATATTTTAATAAAAATTATGGTTTCCGCAAGTTTTCGCAATTCAAAATCGATTAATTATGAATGTGAGCAAATCTTGAATTTCACAAATGTTCCGCGTTTTTCAACGGAAAAATTACGGTTTCAGGCAAAATTTGTATGCTAAAATGAAATATTTTATCGAAAAATACAAAACATAAAATTAGGAGTGGAATTGAAATATTCAACTGAAATTTCGGAATCAAATTTCTTGGTTATAATTTGAAAATTTGGACTTACAATTAATACCTAATTGAATTTTTCTTATTCCACCTCAGAATTTCAGCTAAAAGAGCCTTTTCTAATCTGAAACTTACTGTCTGAACATCTTAAAAAATTTAAATTATTTCGCAACCGTCACTAGTTTTTCATGTTTTAGGGAACGTTTCTCTCACCTCAAAACTGTGAGTTTCACACCTAAATCCTCTTCACCAGCTTCACTTTCCAATTCGGGTTTCAGTTTCTCCGGAGACTTTCCAAAAACTCCGCGCATCATCGTTTCCTAGAAGGACGAAGCAAAAGAAAGAAAAAATTAAAATTGGTTGGCGAAGAATAACTAGTTCGAGAAAAAAGCAAACATATAAATAGTGTAAGAGAACGGAGACGCAGTGTTTCATAGTCAAGGCTTTTTCTCTGTTTCTCTTCGATTTATATGGTGCATCGGTGAGGAACAGGAGGATGGCAGAGAGGCTAGAGATGCCATGTGAGAGGGATACCAGGGTTCTCTGTTCTCAGATATGACCAAAAAGTCAGAAAGAGAATTTTAAGAAAAATGAGATATAAAATTACTGTTTCAATGGCTTTTTAAGCACAGCTCAAAAATGGAGGATTTTTTCAAAAAAAATCTTTCAAACGCCAAAATGTTCCACAAGTTTGTCTACATGATTCCTATTGAGGAAATCTCATATCCAAACTCTGGAAAAAGTTCAAGCAGCTGATATCTCGCGAGTCATTATTTGACAATTATTTTTGAAACTTAAGAATAGTTTTTTTTAAGAGTAGAGTTGCTTTAATAAAGCACAAATAAAAACGTTCTAACTACATTTTTACGTACGTCCTTTCGGAAAATCTTGCAGAATTAACGAAAAACTAAAATCGATGAAATTCGATAGCAAATCATATGAATGAATAGTTTTTAAATATCATTATTTTTGAAAAAATTTATTTTAAATTGATAATAAAAAATAAACAATACATATACATATAGCTTAGAAATTGTGTGATGCTCAATTCATTGTGTAGACCTTGGGAAGCTTCGGAAGAAGATTTTTCAGAATTGGCAATGGCTCAAAAGCTCCATCAACGAACAGCTGAGGGAAGGTTTCACAATCTGATAATGCTTTTGAAATAAATCGAATTTCAGAATCTGTGGAAACATCAAATATAGTGTATTCAATTTGATTATCATTGAGTGATTGTATTGTAGATAAAGTTTGCTCATCCTCAAGATAATTCACGAAAAGAACAACCGATTTTCGGAAGATTTTGTAAATTTTAGCTTGACCACTCATCATTCTACAATTATCCATTCTGATCTCATTTTCTTCCTGTAACATAATTTTGTAGCAAACTGTAAGAGATTTAAACTCACTTCGAGTTGAAAAGTCTCCCTTTGCGTTTTAATTTCTAGTTTTTCAGGAATATTTCCCATTGATGAAACTTGAGTATTCAGTTCTAATACGACGCCTTGAATATTTTCGTAAATTGGCACGTCGAATGGATTGAGATTGTTGATTAGTTTCTCTACCTTCTCGATGAAAAAATTTTGGCCCTGAAATTCTATTCTTAAATTTCTAAAAAAATAAAAAAACATTACTTTTGCTTTGCTTATTTCGAATGCTATTTTATTCAATGTATACTCAAAGCTATCAATAATTGTCTTCAACATCTGGAGGTTCTTGATTTTGAAATATTCTCCAACTATCAGCTTTATATCGTCAATTTGGTTTTGAACGACTATAATTATAACATTGAGTGACTTCTTTTCGTGCTCAATTTTGGCTTTATTCTGATGATAGAAAATACTTTGAAAATGTAGAAACTGAACTCGTAATTGAATCATTGCATCTCTGAAAATGTGCTTTCTGGTGAACGCAATATGTTTCCTATATACCTTAAAACTGTAAGTTTGACACTGAAATCTTCCTCACTTGAATGCCAAGCAGCTTCATTGAATTCTTCTGAAGAGCTTTCAAGATAATTTCCCATTTCAGTTTAGTAGTTTTGAAGTAAACAACAAATGTGTTGAAATGGAACACAAAACAGTCAGTGTGCAGTATTCAAGTATTCAACTGATAAGAGTATCACCTGGTCGAGCAGCAAAAAGTAAACAGCACATGCGAAATGATAGAAACATTTTATTAAAAGTTGATGTCATTTGAACCGTAAATGAAAATGAACCAGTTGGTAAAAGCAAGATCGAAAATGTAGAATAAAAAGTTTTCAAAAAACGAGACGGGAGAAGCGCATCATTTTCTTGGCTGGATAAGATCCACCACCTCCAGCTGGAGCAGCAGCACCAGAGGAGTAACCACTGGCATCTGATTCTGGGGCTGCTGGAGCAGGTGCGGGGGCAGGAGCAACCTCAGGTACTGGAGCTGGTTCTGCTGGAGCGGCATCTGGTGCCGCAGCCGGAGCGGCTTCTGGTGCTGGTGCTGGTGCTGGAGCTGGCGCTGGTTCTGGTGCTGGAGCCGCTTCGGGTGCTGGTGCTGGAGCTGGAGCTGGAGCTGGGGCGGGTTCTGCTGGAGCAGCTGGAGCAGCTTCTCCTTCAGCATAATCACGAGCTACTCTTCTCTTCTTGGCTGGATAAGATCCGCCACCGGCGGGTGCAGCCGCAGCGGCATATCCTCCAGCGTCAGCTGATGGTGCAACAGGTGCGGCTTCTGGAGCTGGAGCTGGAGCTGGAACTGGTTCCGGAGCTGGTGGTGGAGCAGGGGCTGCATCGGCAGGTGGTGAAGATGGTGGTGCAGCTTCTCCTCCACCACCTCCACCACCTGAGTAACCACCACCTCCTCCGCCACTTGAATACTGACAGTGAGCAGAAAAGATTAAAGTAGAAACAGCGAAGATCAGAAGGAGATTCATACCTGGAAATTAATATTTAGTTAAATAATCTGGAAATCCCAACTCACTTGATGAGGAATTAGAAGGTGAAATGATGCCGTTCTCGATGATTTTCTGTTTATATACTGTTTCGCCTTCCAATAAGAACTTGATTTTGTTGTGAAAATGAAAGTGAGAAGTTGAAAATGTAATAAAATTGAAGAAGCTAAACAAGGAAAACAAACAAATCGCTTCAAAAATTATTGCAGGCTTTGTTAATTTTATTTTTGCAAAGACACTGAAAATTGAAGTTTTTTTTTTGAAAATTGTGAAAACAATATTAACTTAAAGATCTTCACGAATTGCAGGATTTTTTTAAACTATTTATTTGAAATTCCTAATATTTACGCCGACAAAAATCACTGTCAAAATTAAACATATACATTCTCATATGTATCACTTCTTCGGTTCGAAAGATTGCAAATCGTTCTTCCTTTATCAGTGTCTTCACGAAATGCATAAATCGTTCGTAGTGTAAATTATTAGGACCCGTTTCTGATAGATGAACTTCTAAATTAACTTGACAGAGTTCTATTCCATTTCTGTCAAAACTTCCGTCTTTCTCGAAAATTTCAAAAAGATCGTATTCGGCACCTTCGGAGTCCATCCACAAATTGTCAATTGTCTGAAATAATAGTTTTTGAAACTTAGAAAAGTTTAAAACCATACCTTCAATTTTAAAAGCCTTTCCACAAAATACATCATGTCTACATGAATAACACTTTGATTAAAATATTGCCCTGAAAATTTGAATAATCATCTCAAATTGTATTTCAAAACTTTCTATTTATCAAAACACTGGCCGTGGCATATCCTGGATTTTTAGCAACTGCAAATGGAAAATATTTTCCTATTTGTGGGTATAAATGTTCATTCACTTCAGTCATTGGGTCGGCACCGTAGAATTCGACGGTTTTTCCGAGTTTTCCCATTTTCTGCAATTTTGGCTCAATTTTCCAAAATATTTGTCAGTTTTTTTTTTTCAAATAAAAACACACCCTTTGCCATCTTTGCTCTCCAGTGATGTCTTTTCCAATTCCGATGGTTACAAATGTGTGTCTTTCATCATTCTGGAACTGAAATTAGTGTTATTGTTTTGTCTTGACACGCTCAAAAAGTACTTTACTGAACTGATTTATTTTGGAAATTTTTGTATATTTTTTCAATTTCTCTTTTTGACTTTTTATTTCCTTTGAAATTCATCAATTCCCATCTTACAGGAAATTCAATGTAACCAAAAAATCTTTTTTTTTTCAACTTTAAACTACAGTGTATTTTTTTTCTATACATTTTTAAAAGATGGCGAATTCATTTAAATAAATAAAGCTTCTCCAATTTCATAACTTCTCATTCACCTTTTCAAAATTTTCGATTCCTATAAATAATTTCCATTTCCCGCTTAAATCAGCCGTTGCTTTTTTCCTTCTGTTATAAGTTTTATGTTCCACGAAAAATGAGGCAAGCCTTAGAGATAACATCTCACTGTTTCAATGTTATCTGATCTGTTTTCTATGCACCTTAGCATAACCTGATTCCACGTGTTGTGATCATACGGTTTTTCAAAAAAATAAAACTCACATTTTTCGGCAAAATTGCAACTTTATCCTCATCCTTGTTTTTCAGAGTGATGAGGCCAAGCTTGTCGATTTCAGCGTCTTCGTCGCATTTTTTGGTTAACTTTGTAAATTGAGTCCAGAACTGAAAATAATTATTTGGAAAGTGAATTTAAAAATGACTACTGAAAATTGTTTTAGTAAGTTCACTGAAACATTTCAGAAAGTATTTCAAAATGTTTCATATTAAACTAAAAGTTAAAAAATGTAAAAAAATTGATTTTCTAGCTGAAAATTATTTTTAGTTATTTTTCAACTTTAATTTGGAACATTTTTAAAACTTACTGTATTTTTGAAACAGTTTCATAGATATCATTACAGATTTTTTGTTACTTTAAAAAAACTTTCACTATAGCCTTTTACTATAGACTATAGCCACATACCTGAACAGGATCATCAATAACCAAGAGGCTCCACTTTGCACAGTCCAGCCATTTCTTAAAAATTTCCTTCTTATTCGCGTCCATAAAAACTGTTTGAAGGTCTTCTTCGTCTGCGGCTTCTTCTCGAACATCTTCCTGAAAATTTCTATAAAGTTTCAATGTTGAACCGTTTAATTGATATTTAAAAAAATAAAAACTTTGTTGGAAGGCTCAAAAGTTTTGAAAGAATCTTACCAGATAAGCAATAAAAACTTTGTAACAAGCTAGAAATAATGTGAATAAGAGCAGAATTTTAACACATCGTTGAACTTTATTTTTCGTCGTTTTCATGAGAAACTGCGACATTTGGGAAAAAGATGTGTGGATAAGAATTCCGTTGCCAATTCCTACATATAAGCTATTGTATGGAGAACGGAAAAAGGGGTGGAGATTATAGGGGAAAACACATTCAATATTGATTCAACATTAGATTGAGAAGTTCAGGTGAACGAAAGAGATCAACAAGGAATATCAAAAGTTCGGATTATGTGTGTGCCATTTTCACGCCTTTTTTGGGACTTTTACAAAATTTTAAACAGAAATTGACATCCGGTTTTGGAAGATTTTTATAACCTGGAATTTTTTATCCTTATCGATCAAGAAATGCAATTCTACGGGACTGAATATAATGGAAAATACGCTGAAAGCATTTTCTTCAACAATTTCAGGGTAAATTTTATTCAGTTTCCTTGTCTCTCTTGTCTACTTTCTTAATGAAAAACAAATTTATTTTTTTGATCTTCAATTTTTTTTTAAATTTTAAAGGATATTTTATTAGCAGCCTCGCGATTGTTTTGGCAGTTTTTCGCGATTATATTCATGAAGGCGTAGGGAAGGTTACTGTGTATGAGAACCGTCTCTCAAGTCGTCATTGTTTAAGAACTGAATGATTTCTTGTCAGAAACTCAAAAAAATTAGAGTGGTATTTCACCCTACATTTGGTAAGTGAGAAAAACTTTATGTGGAGAGTACATCTTGTAAGGAAGCGTCGAATCCATTTTTAAAAATTATTCGATTTTTGATGTATTACAAAAAACATTTCGGTCAATCCTTTCAAAAGTTTGGCAATAAGCCGATCTGCAAAATTACAGCCTTGGGTAAGGACTTGTCGTAATCTTGGTAGACTACATAAAACTTTTTTTCAACGATGTGCCCATGCGCCCACCACTCTTCCGTATTTCTATTTAGTTTGAACATATAGAAAAAGATAATTGACGTATTAGATTTCTCTGATCTTTGTAAAAGATAATTTTTTCTCAATTAACAACATTGATGACGTCCATTAAATCCTTACAAAGTGTATGCGATATGTCGTTTGCTTTCCTTTTCAGGCTACATACGCTTTTTTTCGAGAGAAAGTTATCTAAACTGAATTGAAAAAATTAAAAGAAAGCTGTTTTCAAAAATTGAGTTTTCGCGATGTTTGCATTGTCAAAAATTCGAATGTCCAAAGTATTCAGTTATTATTGTTGTTTTTGGTATTGTTTTTGATTTACCAACAACCAAAAACCAAAACTGCCTGCAATCTTTTTCCATTTCTCTTATTTTGTTGCATTACCACCAACAAGTATTTCTCACACACATTTTCAATCGTAAACGCCTTCTCATTTCCATCTATTCTCATTTCAGTTTGACCTTACAACTAAAAATGTCAGAACTTCTTACTACGTACAGGCCAATTAAAATTCTTCTCCAACTTGATCCCAATCTGGGAAATAACTCATACAATGGTAGAGTAAAAATCGATTACGAGTTCACAGGAGAAACATCGGAGATCAAAATTCAAACATCTAGAGATTTTCAGTGGACTTCTGTCAGACTTGCCACGTTTTACGATTTCAATGAAGGATGTCCTGTGTGTAAGTTTTTAAACTTAAGTCTATTTAAAAGATTTGAATCAGTAAAATTTTGATTAATGTTGAGCAATCAACGTCCAAATAAAAAATGTTTTTAAGGCAGTCAACCTTTTTGGTAAATTGCCGAATTTTTCAAAAATGTGGACTTTTGTTTAAATATTTTTCCAAATTTCAGATGCAAGTGTTGATTGTGAAAACTATGTCCATGATGCCGAATCAGAGATACTGACTCTTCCATTGGGAAACCCCCTCACTCCTGAAACTACTGAAAATGGATTCTACATTGAATTAGAATGGACTGGACCTATAAATCCTCAGGGAGAAACTACTGGACTTTATGCAATTGATGAAAGTACTATTGAAGCAAATATGAAAGATGGGAATGCTCATAAAGTATTTCCATGTTATGAGGGAGGAGTTTCTGCAAAGTTCTGGCTGACTGTGATAACTGATGAAAGAACTAGAGTTGAAACTAATATGGTATGCTTTTGGAAAAGCAGAGTTTTGATTTTGATAAATGTTTCAGGATGACGCTGGGCACGAAGAATTCGAAGGAAGAGTGAAGAATAACTTTTTAAAAGAAGAAGAACTTACTATTGAAGATGTTTACATTTATGTCACACCAATTATCGATATGGAATAGTGTTTCCAATTTTTTTTGAACAATTAATTTACCGAATCAATGAATAAGTTTTTTTATTCATATATGTATGTGTTCCCTGGATGTTTCATAAGTATGACAAATTTACTAAATGTTCACGTGTGCTTGGGGGGTACGTATCAAGAAGTTGCTAGTTTCCGAAAATTTTTGGACTTGGCGTTTTTTTCTGATTTGTTAGGGGTCTCGAGTTAATCGTCCTATGTGGGTGAACTTCATAAAAATATTTTTTCTGCCTCTTCCTATATTAAATCCTGAAATTGCATTCTTGACAGAAATAAAAAATAAGGGCACGTTGTCGTAATGGGGTGTCCCGAGAAATGTGACTGCACTTTGAGAGCTTATATCTTGGCTTAGGGTTGGCGGTTTCTTGAGCAATTTGTTTCAATAGCTTATAAAAATAGCGCCTTCCATCGTCATCATTGTGGGGGAGCTTTTGGGAAGGCTAAAACACTGATTTGAGCGGAATTCTGGAGTATGGTCGAAATGGATGTATTCTTTGTACTGACGAATTTCATGTTTTTTCAGCCCCAAATCTTCAGTTTTTCTGACATTTGGTTCCAATTTGTGCGCAAGAGAGAACTTCGTATTTCCAATTTTTTGAAACTATTTTGAAAAAAATTGGCGCACTTTCCAAAATGTAGGCCATCATTCAATTTTTGCAAAATCAAAAAGATTGATTAAACGTGAAAAACTTTTCTACCACTCTCTCTCTTTCTCTATTTTTGGTGATGAATTCGATAATTTTCATTTCTTATTTTTAATAACGTGAGGAAAACTCAATTTTGAAGACTTTTCGAGATTTTTACTTTTTCCCTAATCTAATTGAGGGCCGCACTTTTTGAACATGTTGGCTACTTTTAACCTGACTTCCAGCAGGACAGGCTGGAGGCCTGCAATGCTATTGTATTTCACTCAAACCCAAAAATCAGGGATTAGGGCCACCTTCTTACTCTTTGAAACTTTAGGCCTTTTCTATCCCTACACCCAGCAGAGCAGGCTGGAGGCCTTCTCTGAGAGGTATGTTTCTATAACTACGTATGTTTTTGGAAAAGTAATGAAAAAGGTCACCTAGGTCAGTTAACCGGATTGAGGGCCAGAGGCCCGAATACACAAAACGTATTGGACAGCCGTTAAGCCTATACTGAGCCCAAAAACTCGAGTTGAGAGCCACAGGCCCGAATACACGAAGAAGTGTTGGAGATCCGTCAAGCCTATTCTTAGCATAATAATTCAGTTCGAGTGTCGCAAGCCCAAATAGACGCAGATGCGTTGGACAACTGTTAAGCCTATTTTAAGCAAAAAAATTTGAAAAAATTTTTATTTCTAAAATTAATATTAAACTAAATTTGGCCGGTCTTGACAAACTTCAGCACATTTACTTGGCATTTACTCAACACTTGACTAAACTTTAGCGAATAAAGCGAATTATTCTTGAGTTACTCTACGCCGAACTAAACTGCGAAGCCTAGCAACTCTCCGATTTGCTAGTCAAGATAAGTTTATAAATTCAAAACAATGGCATTGAAATGTTTTGTTTATTTTTTTTCTGATTTTCCGAGGAGAAAATATTTACAAATTCAATCGATGTTTTTTCATTTTTCTCTATCTCTTACGGGTGCACGTGTTCCTCCTACAAACCAGTTTTCACTCGTATCAAACTGTCGAGGCCGTCTCATTTCTGTCATTTATTCTCTGATTCTATTGAAATATGTCGGAACTTCTCACCACATATCGGCCGACTAGATACATGCTCCAACTCGATCCAAATATGGCAAACAAGACTTACTGCGGAAAAGTGAGAGTCGACTATGAATTCACTGCAGAAACTTCGGAAATCAAAATTCAAGCATCAAGGGATTTTCAATGGACTTCTATTAGGCTGATCAATTTTTACGCTGTATACCTGGAATGTCCCATTTGTAAGTTAATTTAAATTTTGAAACGGTTTTTTTTTTGGTTTTTTTCTCAATAGTAATTGTGCTGAAAAAATTATGGACTCAAATTTTGAATTTCAAGACATTACAAAACAATACAACTTCCCAAGTTTCAGATGCAAGTGTGTTATGTGACGACTATAACCATGATCTGGAATCTGAGATTCTTACACTTTCACTGGACACACCGCTAACCCCAGACAATACACAAAATGGATTCTACATTGAATTAGAATTTACTGGACCCATAATTATTGCAGGGCAAACTACTGGCCTCTTTGCGGTTGATGAGAACTCAATTACGGCAAATATGAAAGATGGAAATGCACATAAAGTTGCACCATGTTATGAAGGTGTTGCTATCAAGACCTGGCTGACTGTGATAGGTGGTGAAGGATCACAGGTAGAAACTAACTTGGTAAGGATTTCGATATCTTCAGCACATTAAAAAAAAATCAATTTCCGCATCAAACAAACATAATCCTATTTTTGTATATTTTTCAGAATAGCGATGGACAGGAAGACTTTGAAGGTCGCGTCAAGAAGAACTTCATAACGGATGAGGAAATTACTATTGAAAATCTATGCATTAATGTTTCTAATTTTTCTTGAAACATCTTTTTTTATGTGAATAGATTAATATTTCTAATTTTTTCTACCCCAATTTCTATTTTGCCATAAAGATTTTCCAAGTATTGGAATTCCGATTTTATTTCAGTTATATCACAAGAAAAATAGGAAAAACAATTATAGCACCAAACAAAGCAAACACCAGATTATTCGATATCTGCAAAATCCGGAAGTCTATTCAAGGTGGGCCATAGTTATACGGACTACTTCTCTTTTCATAGAGGTGAATAATCTAGGTTAGAATATACTATAAATCATCAAATAATTTGCAGGCATAATTTAATAAGATTGAGAAAAATGAAACCAAATTTGCGTGGTTCATTTTGATCAGCATGTGACTTATTTTGTTTCTTTTTCCATTTTAATAGCACACATTTTTGAGAATCTATTTAACTTGTTCCACCACGCAGTGTAGGCGTAACAATTTCAAAGACAGCCAACCTCGTGTGATTCAGATCTAATTGAGTCAAAGCTCGAGGTAACTGAATTTTCAGACCTCCGATTTTCCATGTTCCGAATAATATTTTCAAATGCGTAATAACATCTGATTATTATTATTATTTGTTTTCGAGCCATTTTTCAGCAATAAATTTTTATCAGTTCCTCATTTCGGGTAAGTTTTTTGTTTTAAATTAAAGTTCGAAACACTAAACTTTAAAACATTCAACTTGCTGATTATTTGTCTGCTCTTGTGATTTTGCACTTAATTTTATAATGGTATGTATATAAACATAATAGAATTTACACGTAATAAGCAGAATTTATATCAAATAGAATAGCATTTAACATCTGTCATACCAATAATCCATAACACCCAATGACTTCTACAGCTCCCCCGGAAAGTGAATCTTCGGATGACATTGGTCCACCTGCGGAACTTGGTCCGATTATCCGTAGTTATCACTTTTACAATGATCTGGTTGCCGGTGTATTAAGCATTATGCTCAATGTTCTTGTGATATTAGTATTTACTACACGGATATCAACTGCTTCAAAACTATTCAAAAAAGTGATGACAGTTACAAAACTTGTCGAGATGTTGTTTAGCGCAAGTTATATTTTGACAGCTCCGGTAAGTCAACTTCTGATGAGTAACGGTGATGGGTGGCATTTAATCAAAATAATGTATTGTAATTTCAGGTATTCACATCAATTTCGGTCGATGATTCATTTACTGGTCTTATGATTGTTAATACTGGGTGGCAATTCAATTTCTATTATAGTCAAATTGTTCTTGCCGCGGCACTTGTTTTTCTAACTCAACAAATTTTTCTAGCCCCTTGGCTTTACTACATTAGATATGATCAAGTTTGCAAGTATGTTTTAGATGTTCTAACTCAATTTACAAGATTGAAGTTATTTTCCAGAAAACATGGTGTTAGATGTATCGATTTCTTAAAAATGCTAATTATCAATTTAATTTTTCAAGTTCTCACATCAGTGAGCCTTTGCTTTTCGTCTTTCCCAACTAGTAAGGACATAACCGAGCTTCAATTTGTTGCCAATAAGTTTACTGGTTCAAACTCTGCATTTCTTCTTTTATCATATACGGTTGAAAAACTTTGAAGAATAATAAAACGGGTTTTTTTTTTCAGAAAGAAGTGGATACTGTCAGGGAACAGATTGAACACGTCGGATCAATAATGTCTGCGGTTGCTTACGTATTAACTTTAATCTTGTCAATTTTGGTCATGATTTTGTGCACGATAAAAATCAATTTAAAAGTTCGAGAATCAAAAAACTCAAGTAACAATTTATTGGTACTGCAGAAGAAGATGAATCGAGTTTTATTGGCACAGGTAATCCTTTAGATTTTACTCTATATTCTTTAATTTCAACATTTTCAGTTCTTCTGTCCATTAATATTCATTCAAGCTCCATTCTACTATTCAGTCCTTGGTCCGATAGTTGGACTTTCCCAAGGCCTTGTTACAGACCTTCTCCCTCTCCTTTTTGCCTGGTCACCTGTTGTAAACACCCTTTTTATATTCATTCTAAATTCGGAAATTCGAAATGCATTGATCGGAAAACAACATGTATCAACTTCTGAAGTTCGGTCATTTGCAAATAAAAGCTGATTCTAAATCAAAAAATCTTTTTTTTCTGTATCATTTGCGTCTGTGTTTTTGTCTCTTAACATTGGGTTTATTTGTTTGTTGGTTTCTTACCACATTTCTGGATATTTTTAATAAATCGATTTATTTGTGAATATGTTTTGTCTTACAATTAAATCTTTTGCTCAAGACATCGACAATTTTTCGGTAGGTTTTTTCTAATAATGAAGCAAACATGTTACATTCTGAAGTGCTCACAAATTGGCGTTGAACTAAATTAAATTTTTAAAATATAATTTTAACATAGTCTACATAGTTGAAGAATAATTCCAATTTATGTTGTGTTGTAAGTAGCATTTTATTTGTGACTGATAGTGAGATCAACTATACAACCCGGTTAATATCATCACCCAGTCAGTATAGATGTAACACATTTGCTAGTGGCATGAGTCAATGGAGTATGTTTCCCTTGATAATTTAATTGTCAGGTGCTGGATTAAGTATCGAGTATTATTATTTGTATCAATATTGGAAACTCGCGCCAATTATTCGTTTGCAGACTCACATTATTGAACTATGAATTTTGAAAAGTTCTTGTTTCCTCCACCGCGTAAGATTTTTTTTATTGAAATAAATGAAACTTTAAATAAGGAGCTTTTACATTTTTATTTCCAGCTCTACCTGGGAATAGAACATCAATGCAGCTGGGGCCACCGTCTGAGCTTGCACCAGTTATCCAGAGATATCATTTTTACAACGATCTTATTGCTGGAATTTTAAGTATCACAATTGGTAGTTTGCTCATTTTTCTAGTCACAACTAGAATTTCAACGCCCACGAGATTATTCAAGAAAGTTCAAGCAATTTCAAAGTGCACGGAGATTTTGTTTAGCGCGAGTTATATTCTGACAGCTCCGGTAGGTATATTTTTAAGCCGTTCAGTTTTCATTTGTTTTTTTTTTCTGAAAATTTTTTAGGTATTCACATCAATTGTAATGAACGATACATTTTCTGGTCTAATGATTGTCAACACTGGATGGCAATTCAATTTTCATTTCAGTCAAATATTTCTTTCAGCAGCTCTATTTTTACTCACTGAGCAAATATTTCTAGCGCCATGGCATTATTATATTAGATATGCACAAGTTTGCAGGTTTTCCTCAATTTTTGTGCTTCAAATATTAGAAAATATTTTTTCAGAAAGGGCGCCGGATGTATTGACGTATCAATTATAGTTGTTTTGAATATTATTCTACAAATTCTAACTTCAATGAACCTATGCTACGCAGCTCTTCCGACTAGTGAGGACATACAATTACTACAAGAGATTGCAAATAAGTTTACTTTATCATATTCCGCATTTCTTCTTTTGTCTTATAAAGTGAATAAACGGAAAAAGTATAAAATAATAGATAATATTTATTTCAGAAAGAAGTGGACTCTGTTGCGGACTCTGTCGACAAAGTTCTATCGATTATTTCAGCAGTTAGTTATGTATCAAGTCTAGTATTTTCAATTTTTCTCATGATATTTTTCACTATTAAAATGAACCTCAAAATTCGAGAATCTACAAATACGAGCAGCAATTTGCTAGAGTTGCAGAGGAAATTAAATAGGCTGCTTTTGGCGCAGGTTAGTAAAACAGTTAGCCAAAAAGGACTTCATAGAGGGAAACGATTTAGATTTTAAAAATGTTTCCCAAATTTAAAACAATAGAAAATTTCAATAATGCATTTCACGGTGCCGCCATTTACGCTCGCCCGCCGGTCGCCCTCAATAACGCCTCCGAAAAACATGAAATATATAATTCTTATTTTCAGTTTTTCTCCCCATTAATATTTATTCAAGTTCCATTCTACTATTCAGTCCTTGGCCCAATTGTTGGACTGTCGCAAGGCCTTGTAACAGACCTTTTCCCTCTCCTCTTTGCCTGGTCACCTGTTTTCAACACATTTCTCATTTTCATTCTAAACTCTGAAATCCGAAGTGCTCTCATCGGAAAACAACGTACGTCCACAACATCTGATGCTCGACGATCAGTTGGTGGTAATCAAAACTGAATCGAAGCAAAATAAAAATATCTCGGAATCCCAACTGAATTGGTGCGTTACTCAGTATCCCTGGTTCTATAATTAGTACCTATTGCCTCTTGTCACAAGCTTCTATCTCACTCCGTAGACTACACAACAAGAGCGTCACTGAAAGAGCTGTTATCGCTTTCTCCTTATTCAAATTATCTTTCAATTCTCTACTCCTCTTGTCTCTCGCGATTCCCTTGTGAGATCTTCCCCGTGCTCATTAGTCATGTAAGCATCTGGAGTCTGTGCTCAATCTCAATCCAAATGAGCTTAAGTTAGTGATCTGTGAGCCCATTTCATTCTAATTATCGATTATCAATGGCTATTCAAATCCTGAACGGCGCCTCTCCAGAAGTTGCAACAACTACCGCAATTTATGCATGGTGGAACAATGTCGCAGCCTGTTTAATTCTGATTCCATTGATCTCGATCTCAACATTCATTTTGCTTAAAGGAAAAACTATTCTGAAGCATATGAAATATGCTATTGGAATCTACAAATTACTGGATGTTGCATTCAGCGTTCTTTTTGTTCTGGCATGTCCGGTGAGGATTAATTTTTGACAATTGTGTTGCTCAGTGCATTTCAAAGACTGCTATGTTAAATTTTTAATCTATATTCTCAATTTCAAAAAAAAAATTCAACAAAAAAAAAACTAGATTTGGATGCCTAGTAACGCCCTAATTATAATTCATCCGTTTGGAGTGGAGCGTAAGAAATCACGATTGCCATTCATTTAATACTACCCCAAAAGTTAGAAGAAATGCGTGTTCGGATATATGTTTGAGCCCTGTAAAATAGTGTAGGGTTACGGTAGATATCATCTTGTGTTAGCTGTTGATTTGCGACAGAGACTGGAAAATAGCAGGCATTGACAGAGTTACAAAATTTCCTTCCTGACTCCTACCTAAGCCAGTACTTACTTAAATGACAGCATGATCTTTTTTTAAAATTTCTCAACTGAATTAACCATGAAGGTTTTAGTCTTGAATAATCCGTATATTCGTAAAACTTTTTCAAAAGGAATCATAACAACATTTAATTTCAGATATTCGTCGCTGTTGAAACTTCCGATGGTTTTGAAGGTTTAATGATTGTAAACGCTGGAGTTTCAATGCCAGCTGTTCTGACCATGACTCTTTTGATGTTTTCGATTGTTCTCCTAACACAGCAGATTTTCTCATCACCCACTATTTATTTCATCAGATACCTGCAAATTTGTCGGTGAGTTATTTTATTTTATTTTAATATGGAAATTGATAGTTTCAATTTAAAGAAGAGGAGTTCATCCTTCGCATGCAGTAATAATTATTATCATCAATCTGTTTTTCCTCTCCCTCAGTTCGGGAGTTCTTTGTTATTCTTCATATCCAGTAATTGATGACGTCATCAATCTGAGCGGAATTGCTGTGTCCTATGTTGGACATGAAACTTCGTTCCTTGTTCTTTCAGTTGATGTAAGTTTAAAAGTATTTTTTTTCAATTCAAAAACAACTTATGATTTTAGAAAACAGCTACTTCGATATCAGCATACGTTTCCAGTATCACGTACGTCTCGATACTGCTAGTAGCCGTGGTGGCTATGATATTTTTCTACTTTAAAATCAACTCTAAAATGAACTCAAATCTTAACATGAGTGAAAATTTGAAGAAAATGCAGAAGCAAGCAAATCAGATTTTGACTATGCAGGTATTACGAATAGATTTTTAAGTTTAAAAATTTTAATTTTTAGTTCATATTGACACTCATCTTCATTCAACTTCCATTCTTCTATTCGGTACTTGGTCCATTGGCTGGACTTTCTCAGAAACTTGCCACATATCTTCTATCAATTCTTTTTGTTTGGGGTCCCGTTATCAACACAGTCAGCATATTCGTCTTCAAGACAGAAGTTAGACAGAAATTCTGCGGATGTTCAAAAGAAGTTGAAACGACTGTGATTAATGTAGCCGACCGTTCGGCTATGAAGCCTGATATGTAAACGTGAATTCTGATGGGTTTATTTATTGCTATATTGTATTCTGTTTTATTGTTTGATGGAACAGTTTTCCATCTGGGAATAAACATTTTTCAAATTGATTCACTGCAACACGTTTTCCTTTCTTGTCATCAATCCTTTCTCAGGGGTGTTCTTCAACAAATATTTTAACTTGCCAAACTCGTTGATAAGATATCAGTGATATAAGATCGTACTCGAAACGTTTGCATTCTTTAGGTCACACGTTCCTGAATGCAAGGAATTACGTGATTTTTCCACAACTTATATCCAATCAAAGAAGTTTTTGATCTGCAAAAAAAAAAACAGTTTTATTGTAAACTAAATACTTGAAGAATGCAACTTCCTATTTAAGAATTCAAACCAAGTTCAACTAACGGCGTCCGGGTACCACTGACAAGCCCTAGCCTAAACCTACGCCTAAGCACAAGACTAAGAAATAGTCTAACTCTAAGCCTAAGCCTACGTCTTTGCCTAACTATAAGCAGAATACTGAGTACTAATAACAATCAAAGTAGGGTTAAAAAATTTGACTTTTGTTCTAATGTGTTTCTAGAAATGATTTTCCTCCTGATATTTTATATCGTAAACTTTTATTTTTGCTAATTTTTCGATTTTTTCCCAAAGAATGTACCTAGATTATGAAAGTTTTTGTACCCAATTGTCGCAAAAAAACTGTGTAAACAATGATGATAGAAATATGTCATAAATTATACGTCGTCACAAGCAGCTGGTTAATATCTAAACGGTCAAAAACTAATATCATCTACTCGACGAATTTGGCGTCGGATTCTCACGAAACGTCGCATTTTCCCACGAAATTTACCATATGACTGCCGAAATTGCGTTGTTACAGTTTTATGCCCTGTGGTTTCTTTTTTGTTATTCGTTAATTATAAAACCGGAACAAAGTAACAATTTTATAGATTTTCAGTTGTTTTGTGTGCCGATTAATTTGGGAACTTTTCGGGGAAACACCTTGGGCGTGTGATCTGAAATGTACAGTACACGTCAACAGAATGGTTTTGACTGAAATTGAACGGCGATGATGAAGTGACGAGTGTCAAGTACAGGTTTTTTCAGGTTTCCGAAACGAAAATGACGAAGGATACAATTTTTGAACTTGGTGATTTCATAGAAAATCAATCACTTGTTTATATCCGAAAAAAATGAAACTGATATGAGCAGGGTTATTGAAAAGAAAAAGTAAAGTACATATAACCACAGATTGCAGGTCAAGGATTGTTTTGAAGTTTCTTTACTTTTTTCATGGCATTTAAAATACACACTGCTAATACTTGGTTACTTCTTGCCTACGTGCATTCTTACGCAAAGTTAGAGATTTTGTGTATGCGTTGATTACAATAACTGTTCCTGCGTTTCCTGCATGCATTGGTGACCGAAAGTTAACGCGTTTTTGATTTTTGAATAAGTTTTCTGGACTTTCCATCGAGTATAACTCAAATCTAGGTTACATGACAAATTTGGTAACCACCATCTTTCAGGCCATGGCTATCAAAGGTCAATCAGGATAAAGAATCGGCGACTGTAGACTACTCGTGCTTCTAGATTTGGAACTACAGTGTGCTCTCCGTAAATTAGTTATAAGAGAAAATTCAAAATTACCATTTTATTATTTTTCACCTTTAACCTGCTGATCACCATACTTTTGTTTGTTGCGAACTTTCAAAAACCAAAAAGAAATCAAAAGATGATATTGGAGAATCAACGTCATGTAGTCCTACATTCTCCTTCCAAACCACCCTCACTTTTTGCATATTTAAATCCCGAATTAATGTCTGATTTGTTTTTGTTTGTAATCGTCATTTACTACAACCGGCTCACAATTCATAGTACAAAAGGAAAACGATCCAACGTCTCTTTTTGTACAGTTTTATCAGACTTTTTTTCAACAATGGCAAAAGTTGAAAAGCGGGTAAAATTTCATCAGTTTTTTTTTCCGTTGGTTTGCCACTGAATTCGTTGATAAAGTTAGTTAGTTGGTTGTAGTTGGTTGCGTCAAAACGTATTTCGTTATTCAAAAATGAAAACAAGAGGGGCTTAAAAATGCAGTTTCTCAGCAACGTCCTCGAGCTTTTAAATTTTAAAACGTCGACAAAAATCAAACTTTCCCGAAACTGCTTCTGGCAGGCAGCCAATATTTTTTATCTTCAAAAGCTTCTAGCCTACCTGTCAAAGTTAGGCATTTTGTGTGAGGTTCTCATTAAAAATTAATCTCTAAATAATTAATTATCGTACAAACTGCACGATTTTTTTCAAATCCAAGATTTTTTCACAGTTTGGGGCTACAAGCCAGTATTTGCAAGAAGTTTAACCTATTATTTCTTGAATAAATTATCGGCCTCGATGAAACATCATTAAAGCTTTCCAGCTCTACCAACAAGGTGCTTTAATTAAACAACATAAATTCAGACTACAACTTCATTCATTCACTTCATTTTCATTGAATATTTTCATTACTTCATTCAGACAACGTACTGGTTTTCTAACAAACGGGATCTGGAACATTGAGTTTTCTAGAACCTACCTTCACGCTTGAAAAACCGAGTTTCTGGTGTGAACCCGTTCTTTTCTGCCAGACAATGTTTCCCAAACAAATTCTTACAATTCACCTTTACCTCCTCCCAGATGTCGCCTTAAAAATATTCAACATGCACCCGTGAATGCACTCATTGAATTGGCTATATTTGCGCACTTTCCGCCAAAGTTCCAAGATCACTTCCGAGCAAATAGGTGCTAGCGAAACATTCTGGTTTTTGTCTTCTACGATGCTTCATCCATGATTTCTTATAAAGACCAACAGTTACTATCAAGTTTCTTTCAGTTACTGCGATTACAGTTTATATCCGAGAGAACAGTAAGAAGTGAGTCTAGAAATATTTTACACCTGAAACTTTTGGATCAGTTGGATATTCCCACTGAAACATTGCGTGCCAGGAATGCCTCAACTTATATTCTATTAAAATAATTGTTATCATTTTGACTGCAAAGATTATTTAAGGACCGGTTTCCAGCCTCCTATTCTGAAAATGGAAATGACGCATTCACGTCACACGTGACTTGAATATTACACTGCAACACCACGTGCTTCTTTTGTAGTTCTTGGAATGTATTTTTAACAATGTGAACCATAATTTAAAAGTTTTGACAAGTGACCAGTTTGGGGAATTTGAGATGATAAAGTTGAATCACAAATTAGAATGTTGATAGATTAAAGAACTGTAGGAAACGTTTATGATGTTTACTAGCCGATTTTGTGGTTTCAAGGTTTATTTTTTAAGAATGCTCATATTATTTTTGTGTATAGTGCTACAATCGTTTCACAATTGTTTTTTTGTCATTTTAGACTAGTCTAGACATACATTTTAACGGCCGAACTATACTTCTACACTATGAAATTTTGATCTAAAAAACGTAAAATTAATTTTTGCGATAACGAGAACCGTAAATTTGCTCCAAGAGCGTTAATTTTTATTTCCGGCTTTTCATGATTTTCGTATTGTTAACCTTCTTGGGATATGAATTCTTTGACGATGTTTATTTTTATTTTGATCAGGCTGAACGGAAGAACTTTCAATTGTTTTTTTTAACACTAAAAGTTTAAAATACTAGTGTATTGCCCACTCTTAAAGCCCGTAGAAAAAACAGAAGCTCTCGATTCGGTAAAAGCTTTATACAGACGCGAAAACGCACTGAAAATGTTCAGATCGAAATAAAGTCAGAGACTACTCAAACTCTTTTTCCTTCTAAAACTCAAAAGTTCATAGATCTTAAAATAATAGAAAGTCATGTCGCTTTCTACAGAAACTTCTAGAAATGACAGTCAACATCCTCTTCTTACCTATCAACAAACAAGAGCGTTTGATCTCATTGTTCGGTGAATCTACAAGAATTTGCATAAAATCAAGTTGAAAGATTAAATATCATGGCAAGTCATCAGATTGGTTGATTAACTGACGCTCTCCTAATCTCTGCGTCTCTTCGATTCCAGCGCTCTCTGTAAATCTCATTCAGGTCATCATCGAATCTTGATATGTTCTGATGATAACTGTATTCATATTTTGCATTCTTCATTTCTTTCCTCTGCTCACAAATATATATTCTTTACAGTCATTTCCAGATAAGCAGATAGATAATTTCTCACCTCGAAACCCCCAATGCAGAAGCCTTCTGAAACAGGTCAAATGGGGGCGTGGCCTATTTGGAAATTTGAATTTATTAGGGAGTCACGTGTCGCTTGTCTTATCTGTTTCCTTCTTCTCATCCCACCCACAATGTACGATTTTGTATAAATATTCTCCTGATCGAAACCTGATTTCTTGTCTATCAGAGACTTTTCTGTACTATTCACAATATTTTTTCATCTGGAAATTCTGTCCAGAACTTTTCTTCCAACTCTAATTTTTAGTATTTGACTACAGTTCCACATTGGATCTCGCTCAAAGACATGTCCTTCAAAACTCATATCAAGTTTGTCGTCGTCACTATTATCTACTTTGCTCATATCTACTTTCGACGCCTTCCCATTACGCTTTTGCCACTGATTAGGGAGGAAATTGTGCTCACAAGTGATGATATTGGTAAGTTGTATTTTATTTTGTGTTTATTTCGGAAAATAATTTCAACCAAAGCCTGAGCCTAAACTTAGAATCCATTTTTGTACCTACGTGAAAGGCTTACAAGAAAATTTCAGAAAATTTCAACTTTGCCCATTAACTGAAGATCTTGTAGTTTTATTAAGTATACGAATCTGTAGTGTGATCTTCAAAGGTCTGAATCAGTTGTTTACATGGCAACCGTATCACTTGTTTGAACTGACTGCTGACACAACTTTCAATAAAACGGGATTTTTCAATTTGATAATTCATCACATGACCATACGATAATAAATTAAATATTCGATGATCAAATCTTGAAGGAAGCTAGTGATAAAGAATCACGTATTCACAATCAATTCAGCTTTGAACTTTGATAGCTAATATTGGATGGTTGTGAGAAAGTCAGCATCTTACAAAAAATACTTGATCTAAACTAATTTCAAGTTTTCAGGAATTCTCGTTTCTTCACATGCTCTTCTTTACACGATAGGACGTCTGTTATTTGGAATGGCATCGGATAGATATTCAAAAGTTGCTCTTTTACTACTGGGACTTGTCACTTGTGCAGCATGCTCAGTTGGTTTAGCATTTTCAAATCACTTATGGCAAATGTTGATTGCAATGATGCTTCTCGGAATTGTACAAGGCGCTGGATGGGTTCCGGCCACTCTACTAGTACAATCGGTGAGTTGATTTACAAAAATTAGATCTCCACAACTTTTATATTTTCAGTGGTACTCCAAGTCTACCTACGGAACAATGTTCTCAATTCTCGCTTGTGGTTCTACATTCGCTGGAATTCTTCAGCCATTTTCAAAGAAATTTTACTGGCGTAATGTAGAGCTGTATACTGGAGCAGGAATGCTTGTTTTCTCGATAGTATGCTTTATTGTGCTCCGCGAGGATAATGTGTCTCCGAAGCAGACAGAAGATGATGAGGAACCAAATCCAGAGAAAAAGAAGAAAGGAGGATTGAGAACTATTGTAGGATCGATTGTGATTTGGCATATATCTTTTGTTTACTTGTTCACCATGGAGGTAAGTGTGAAGAAAATATTTCACTGGGTCGAGCTGGCATACTTGTGGACAATCTTATTTTGTAATATCGTTATCTTTTAATCAACATTTATTTATTTCAGATGCGTACAATCTGTGAAACATGGGTTCAACTTTTCCTGACCGACTCCAAAATTTCCCCTGATGCTTTCCAAATTACCTATGAAATTGGTGGACTGGTGGGAACAATGGCATCTGGAATTGTAATTGATTTGGCAACTCGTAAATTTGATGTGGATGCAACCAGACGTGTGATTGCTGTATCGTACACCTGCCTGATGATGTTCTCAGCAGCCGGAATTTTTGAGTTTGCGGTGAGTTTTATTTGGATTAGGAATTTTTTATTTAGTATTAACTATTCAAAAATAATCAAATTTCACCCAGTTGTTTTAGGAATTGAGCTCAATCTTTGGATTCTTAGCTGGAATGTTTGTTAATGGATCGATTAATGTTTGGTGCATGATTGCTTCACAAGCTGGGTTCTCGAAAATTCAAGGAACTGTCAGTGCATTCATTTCGTTTATTGCCAGCTGTAAGTTTTTTTATAAAAATTCTTGTCCAATGTCAAATTCTTTCCCCTGGTGCATTATAATTTTCAAAAATCTTCTTTTTTTAATAATCTCAATTTTAATCATTAATATTTTCAGCTGGATCAATGCTTGCTGGAACCCCTCTAGCATACCTCATCAGCGTTTTTGGCTGGAAAGTCTTTCTCTACATCTTCTCAGTTCAACTCGTCATCGTCCTCTTTGTATCTTCATTCCGTGTACGTCTTCGTATGGATACTACAGAAAATGAAGCATCTAAAAATGAAATAGATGATGACGAAAGTTCAGGAGTTTGCAGTACAGTTGTAGATTCTCAAAGAAATTTGACAAGTCTCAATAAGAAAACTAGAATTTCAATGTTATTAGCCCTTTACGCGACGAAAAAAATTAAACCATTTAGAGATGTCTTAGCTTCTAATAAGGTTTAATTTTTGACATTCACTAGATTTTTAATTGTACATATAGATTTTTAATTGTACATATATGCAATTTTTGAAATTATTACTCACAACAAAAAACAAATTAATTTTGTTTGGAATCTCACTAATTTTCATATACGGGAAGATTTTTCTTTTTTTTTCAATTGAATACCCACTTCCATTGTCATAGCTTAACCACGAGTCAGAGTATTATCATGATTTTATTGATAATTGTCAGTTTGACAATAAATTCATATTTTATATGTACATTTTTCATGCTTTATCAAAATTGTTCTGTTTGTTTCGAACCATTTAATAAACAATTTCTATGATTTTTCTGTTTTTGGAAAAAAGAGCATGAGTAGAGCATTTTACCTTTTTCGTATGTTGTATTTTAATAATAGCAAAGTAATAGCAATTTTTTAAGTGTCAACTATAAAATTGTTGTTATATTTATTGATGAAGTTTTACCGTGACGAACTGCATTTTTTGAATTGTTTTATGAAATTAAAGCAAATAAAATTATGGCCTTTCAATTTTCCGTGCACGTGAACTTTTGTTAACTTTATCCACGTTGAAATCTAGTACATCATGCTAAGACATGCTATATAACAAGCTTGAAATCATAAATCTACTCATTGCGAATTCAATCGCTCAACTAACTTGCACAATCAACTCTACTAACACCATGGTCAAGAAGATCACTGTCTACACTGCTTTTGGACAATTCCTCGAGATGGTCGAGCGTCAAGCCATGCAGAGAAGGTAACAAGTTCCAGTGGTTCTTCCGGATGCCCGGATTCAGGCTCAGTCAGGGACTGCTTTGAATAAGGTTTTTTGAATTTTTAAGCTTAGCCTTGAAAATCAAGGAACGCATTTTAGGTTCAATCTTGGCCAGTTGTTTCAACGGCTGCAAAAGATGAGCTCAAGAAGAGCATTAGCTGCCCATTGGTATCGTTCCACTCCGAGCGGCCAATCGAGGTGGCCATGTCCCCGATTCCAACAACTGCTGAAACGAGAAAGATCAATGAGGCTGCCGAACTTATGGTCAACTTCTGGATGAGCTTCGCCTGCGTTGAAAAAGAGAAGGAACAGATGGCATCGATCTTTGAAAAGATGAATGGACTGTTTGCTGCACCATCCACAACATCTACGGCATCACTCTTCGGAAAGTACGAAGGACTTTTCGAGACAACCGAAGTTGCCACTGAAGACTTCAACACTCTTTGGTGGAATTATCCAGCTCAACCGTCATTCCCACAGCTTCCGGTGTTCGTCAGGTCTCCAATCGATTCGATTAAAATTTATGGAGCAATTCAACATGACTTCGGCATGTCTGAAGATGGTAAGTGACTACTTTTTGAAATTTAATCTCTAGCTGTTCATTTCAGAATCAGTCCAATATCCTTCTCCGATTTCTCCATCCTCGGATTCTTCAAGTGAAACAATCACCCATGTCTCCCCTGGATATCTCCTTCAGGAAGTCTTCTTGCAGAGAGCAGTCATTGAAGAACAAAAGAAGATTATTGATGGTTTTCATGAAATTCAGAAGCTCAACAAGAAACTAGCAGCTCTTCATAATAACTTCACATATTGATCTTTTCGTCAAATAAATACTTACACTGGCCTTTTGTTTAAATTGGATACATTTAATTGGATCTACATGTAGATTTACATTATAAATAGCTAATTCACAAGTAATACAATTAGAAGTTTAGAAGCATCATGTTTTTCAGCGAAGCTTAATTTTTTGTTTGGCATTTTTCCGCACTTATTGGCATTCGAGTGGTTTTAGATGTTTCGTTTCTGTTATGAACATCCGATAAAGTTGGAATGAAAGATTGATATCACTTTCCTTTTTTCAACTACTCTTTGCTCGAATAAAGGAATTTAATTGAAAAACAAACTAATTTCCAATAAAAATCTGTGAACTCCGTTCGAAATTCCCGGTTGAGAGAAGAAAAAATATACGAAAAACCGTGCGGATGCTTGCGAAAAGCCGCGCGGTACCTTTGCTTTACAGAAATCGTATCCACGGAAAATTTACTCCAAAAAATAAGTGTGCAAGCTCGCCCCACTGCACAAAATCCTTCGAATTCCTCTCGGATAAAGTCTACTTTCATAACAGCTTTTCTTTTTTTAACAATTATGTTTTGAAAAGTGGTTTTCTAACTTTTTCCTTTTCTTTATTTTGTTGTTTTGGTGTCTTTATATGTTTAGTCGTTTGGTGTTTATAACAAAATGTAGTAAATACGTGTCATGATGGTCACAATACTACAAATAAAAGAGAAAACAGGGAAAATGACACATGGTTGACATTGCTGCCGCTTCGTTCACTCATTGATTTTTCTTGTCGCACAATTGTTTTTTTTAAATTTTATTCTGAAAATTTGGTTATTTTAGAAATGGTAACCACCAGGTCAAGGTCAAAAAATAATCGTGCTGCAGACAAAGATCGCTCAAAAGAAAGGTTTGTTCCAAAAAAGGGCCTTCATTCCGAGATGACAAACTTTTTGGTGGCAAAGGTTCTTTGGGGGCATAGTATCCAAGGAGACAAAGTATCCAGTAGACAAACTGGGGTGTATCTTGGGGGGCATATCTTTGGTGACAACCTTTTTTTCCACTAGATTTTTATATGTATTTTTCAACTAATTTTTGTTCACATTTTTCTGGAATAAGTTTTTTAATGCAATTTTCAATCGATTATCGGTTATAATTCCCTCACAATTGAATGTATGAACGATGGTCTTTTGGGAAAAGCTGTAAAACGTCCAACTAACTTGGAATATCGTGAGGCTCTTCCTGATGGTCTGATCCTTCAGCTCCGAAGGATCACATGGGTACCTTCTGATGTTCTGATCCTTCAGATAAGAAGGATCGTAAGGGTACCTCCTGATGGTCTGATACTTCAGCTCCAAAGGATCACGAGGCTCTTCCTGATGTTCTGATCCTTCAGCTCCGAAGGATCACATGGGCACCTTCTGATGTTCTGATCCTTCAAATAAGAAGGATCGTAAGGGTACCTCCTGATGGTCTGATCCTTCAGCTCCAAAGGATCACGAGGCTCTTCCTGATGTTCTGATCCTTCTTATCTGAAGGATCAGAACATCAGAAGGTACCCATGTGATCCTTCGGAGCTGAAGGATCAGAACATCAGGAAAAGCCTCGTGATCCTTTGGAGCTGAAGGATCAGACCATCAGGAGGTACCCTTACGATCCTTCTTATCTGAAGGATCAGAACATCAGAAGGTACCCATGTGATCCTTCGGAGCTGAAGGATCAGACCATCAGGAAGAGCCTCACGATATTCCAAGTTAGTTGGACGTTTTACAGCTTTTCCCAAAAGACCATCGTTCATACATTCAATTGTGAGGGAATTATAACCGATAATCGATTGAAAATTGCATTAAAAAACTTATTCCAGAAAAATGTGAACAAAAATTAGTTGAAAAATACATATAAAAATCTAGTGGAAAAAAAGGTTGTCACCAAAGATATGCCCCCCAAGATACACCCCAGTTTGTCTACTGGATACTTTGTCTCCTTGGATACTATGCCCCCAAAGAACCTTTGCCACCAAAAAGTTTGTCATCTCGGAATGAAGGCCCCAAAAAAGAGTATTTATTCAAAGTTCCAACCAATTAATTTCTCAGATACGCATATCGACCTCGCTCAACATTCGAAGAATCAGATGCACTTGTTGGTTTCAAAACTATCGATCATTATCTACAATATGATTGTCTGCTAACTCGAGAAGAATTACATCGGCTGGACGAGCACGTTTATTCTGCAGTTGACACCTCCTGGCTCGACGAGCTGTGTATGAAGAAGTTTTGGGAAGCTGTAGTGCTTTATTATCCGCTTTGGGTTGCTCCGAATTTACTGACCCTCATTGGTTGGTTTATTTCAAAGTTTATATACGAATAATTGGCTTTGTTTCAGGTTTGATAGTGAATTTGACAACTGTACTCGTACTTTCTTTCTACTGTCCAACAGCTACTGAAACTGCACCCGCGTGGGCCTATTTTCTGGCCGCATTCGGGCTTTTTGTGTATCAAACGTTAGATGCAACTGATGGAAAACAAGCAAGAAGGATTGGGGCGTCTAGTCCTCTGGGAGAACTTTTCGATCATGGATGTGACTCGGCGTCACAGGTAAACTTCACTAAAATCGTTCTTTAATTATTTTTGCTGCAGAGAAATTTTGAGATACCGAAAAATATCAATAAACATTATTTTTCAGGTGTTCGTAACATTAAATGTATGCTACGCTTTGCAATTAGGATCTGTTCGATGTGGAGTTTTCATCGCCTGCCTAATCTCCGTTTCGCTTTTTTACACGGCACATTGGAGCACATATTGTACTGGCCAGCTCAGGTAAACTTAAAAAAAAACAAAAAGATTAATGCGCATTGTGTGTTTTTTCTTCATTTTGAATATAAATTATTTTTAGATTTGCTCGATTCGATGTTACTGAAGCTCAATGGTCTATTATTTCAATGCTTCTCTGTACATCACTCTTTGGACCAAAACTCTGGAGTGTTGGAATATTTGGATATGCTCTCAAGCATCTCCTGCTAGCCTGTGTTGGTCTTGGAACGATTTATCAGGCACTGGGCTACTTATCAGTCATCTTCACAGATGGTGTTGGAAAGAATGGATCAACTGTTGCTGGAACATCAGTTCTCTTCCCAGCCTGCCCACTTCTTGCAGTCATTGTTCCATATTGTATGATCTACAGCAAATCGGCATCTGGCGTCTATGATGATCTTATTGTTATATTTGTTCTTCAATTTGGAGCCGTTGCGGCAAAAGCCACAAATCGTCTGATTGTTGCACACATGAGCAGAAGTGAGCTCTCACTTTGGGATTGGATCTACATGGGGCCAATCGCATTGATGATCAATCAATACTACGACATCAAAATCAATGAGCCAACTCTTCTGAAGTACACGACTGTTTACGTTTATGCATCACTTTTAGTCTACTGTTTATTCATAACGCGCCAAATTTGCGACCATATGGGCATTTATTGTTTCAAAGTCACTGCACCAAGAGCTGGAAGTAGCAAGTAATTTCGATTGTATAATTAAATATGGCTTTTCACCTATAGTAATTTGTAATTTTAATTGTAAATGCGGGTGTTTATGAGCGGAAAAGGAATGTTTTGAAGTGCAACGCGTAATGCGTCGCGGTCTCAATTTCTTATCACAACCACAGATCAATCACTTTTCATCTTTTTTTTTGTCTCATCGTCTAAACCTTCAAGAATTCTAACGACTACGTAATTCTAAATAACTGAATGAGCAAATTGGGGAGAAAATTACATTTTCGTTGCGAGACCTTTCGTTTTTGAGCGTCCTGTGCCTTTGAAGAGATTACTGTATGGAAATATTGGTTTAACTTTTTTTTCAGAGTTTGCGGATATAATTTTTCTTTTTTTTCGTATCTATTTAATCGAAATTTAGAAAACAACTATTGTTATAATGATACTGTGGTCCAATTGTTAAGGCGAATAACTTGAAAATAGTTCCAAACGAACATAAATTTTCCGCTCAAACCTCGCAAATCATATTTTTCCTATCTAATAGAGTAACTTCGCTTCCACATTAGTTTATCAAATTTCGCTTGATGACAGACGTGTAACCTTTTCTCCCCGCTACCTAGATAGACGTAAACCTACACAACTTCTGCCACACAAAATTCACTCTCTCACATTCACTCCTCGCTGTATAAAATTCTCGGTTCAATAGGGCGAAGCTGCAACGCGGCGATGATTTCTAGTCGCACGACCGGCGGTTCCTGGTTTTTGCGACCGCCACGGCCACGCTCTCTCTATCTGCTCTCTGCTCTCGGCGCGCTGTCTCTCGCTAGCCTGCCGACGTTTCTCCTTGTCAATCGAACCACTTCTATTCGTTGTAGAATGCCGTGCAGTGCGCTCTCTTCCACATCTTCCGCTTTTTCCAACAACTTCTGTGAGCTTTTTTACCACATCTCTCTCCCCCCGTTTAGTCACAGGAATTACTCGTTTTTTTGTCTCGTTTACCTTTACTTTGATTTTTTCCTTTACAAAAGTTCTTGTAAATTGAATGATAAATTGATTTATATTCCAATTCTCGTTGAATATTTATAAGGGTTCAAGTTTATCCGATTAAACATTGCCCTGCCACTTTATATCTATTCTTTGTATTTTATATTTTGCATTATTGCTCGAATTAATGAGTTTTCCTACTTCTAAACCTAAAAATTCCATTGTCTTTTCGGTCTTCTTGTTGAAAAACGAGGTTTATTTTGATTTTCTTTTCGATTTCCATATAGCTTTCTAAATTCATTCATTCCAGGAAAAGATGGCCGCAGAATCTTCGTACGGATTCGTTTACGGAGTGTCCGGACCTGTCGTCACAGCCGAGAAGATGGCTGGATCGGCTATGTACGAGTTGGTTCGTGTAGGACATCAAGAGCTCGTCGGAGAGATTATTCGTCTCGAGGGTGACTACGCCACTATTCAAGTATACGAGGAAACATCTGGAGTCACAATCGGAGATCCAGTACTTCGTACCGGTAAACCACTTTCCGTCGAACTTGGACCAGGTATCATGGGATCGATTTTCGACGGAATTCAGCGTCCACTCAAGGATATTGCTGATATTACTCAATCCATCTACATTCCAAAGGGAGTCTCCACTAATGCTCTTTCTCGTGAAGCTCGCTGGGACTTCGTTGTGTCCAAGGATCTCCGTGTTGGAGGACACGTGACCGGAGGTGACATCATTGGAACCGTCGATGAGAACTTGCTCATCAAGCACAAGATTCTTCTACCACCAAGTGCATGCGGAACCATCACCTTCGTTGCTCCATCCGGGCAATACACAGTTGAGGACACCCTTCTCGAGCTCGAATTCGCCGGACGCAAGCAGAAATTCTCTATGCTCCAAATCTGGCCTGTCAGATCTCCAAGACCAGTCACAGAGAAGCTCGCTGCCAACAATCCACTTCTCTGCGGACAGCGTGTTCTCGACGCCTTGTTCCCATGTGTCCAAGGAGGAACCACCGCCATTCCAGGAGCTTTCGGATGTGGAAAGACTGTCATTTCCCAATCTCTCTCCAAATACTCCAACTCTGATGCTATTATTTACGTCGGATGCGGAGAGCGTGGAAACGAAATGTCTGAGGTAATTTTTTTGAAAATAATTTTAAAAACATTAGAAAAAATCAAATAAACAAGAAAGCCTTTCCATAATTTCGTTTTTGGAATCAATAGTTTTAATTTTTCAAAAAAAAATTGTGAAAAAGTTTAGTCAGAATAGTTTCGTTTAAGAATAAAATTTAGAAAACAATTAAAAATTAAAAGGTTTATGTTTCTTACTTTTTCCAATGTTTTGTCCCGCATTTAAATTATAAATTAACAATTTTGCCCCTATTTTTTACAATTCTAATTTTTTCTGTTTTTCAGGTACTCCGTGATTTCCCAGAGCTCACCATGGAGGTCGAAGGTGTCACCACTTCCATCATGAAGCGTACAGCTCTTGTCGCCAACACTTCCAACATGCCTGTCGCTGCTCGTGAAGCTTCCATCTACACTGGTATCACCCTTGCCGAATATTTCCGTGACATGGGTCTCAACGTTGCCATGATGGCTGACTCTACCTCTCGTTGGGCCGAAGCTCTTCGTGAGATTTCTGGTGAGTTTTAATCCGTTTAAAATATACTCATATTTGAAATTCATATTTTTTTCTTAATATTTTTGAAATTTCTCTGAACATTTTCAAATTTTCTTTTCAGGACGTCTCGGAGAAATGCCCGCCGATTCCGGATACCCAGCTTACCTTGCCGCTCGTCTCGCTTCCTTCTACGAACGTGCCGGACGTGTTAAGTGTCTCGGATCTCCAGAACGTGAAGGATCCGTCACCATTGTCGGAGCCGTATCACCACCAGGAGGAGATTTCGCCGATCCAGTCACATCCGCCACCCTCGGTATCGTACAGGTGTTCTGGGGACTTGACAAGAAGCTTGCTCAACGTAAACATTTCCCATCTATTAACTGGCTTATTTCCTACTCCGAGTACATGCGTGCTCTTGAGGAGTTCTACGAGAAGAACTACCCAGAGTTCGTCTCACTCCGTACCAAGTGCAAGGAGATCCTCCAGGAAGAAGAAGATCTTTCCGAAATTGTGCAACTCGTCGGAAAAGCTTCCCTCGCCGAATCAGACAAGGTCACACTTGAGGTTGCCAAGATCATCAAGGACGATTTCTTGCAACAGAACGGATACACCAAATACGATCGTTTCTGCCCATTCTACAAGACTGTCGGTATGCTCAAGAATATGATTGGATTCTATGACTTGGCCCGTCATGCTGTTGAAGCAACTGCTCAATCTGATAACAAGATCACATGGAACGTCATCAAGGATAGCATGGGAGATTTGATCTACCAGCTTTCTGCCATGAAATTCAAGGATCCAGTTGCCGATGGTGAAGCCAAGATTCGCAAGGATTACGAAGATTTGGCAGAGGCTATGGCTAACGCTTTCAGAAACCTCGAGGATTAAATTAATGTTTTTAGAAATTTTAAAATTGATTCTCTTGTTTGTTTCTGTTTTCGCCTCCCCGCTAGATTCTGTTCAGTTTTGCTGAGCGTGTACTTTTTAGTTAAAAGTATATGTTTTTCCTTGATCCCCTCACCCAATTCGCCTCCTTTCTCTACTTTTATCCTCTTTAAAGTGTTTGATTGATTTGACATTCCAAATTTCAGATATTTATTGCACCTTTTTTCTCTTTTGTAGATTTCTAAACTTCAAAAAATTCCAACCACACACAATGTATCTGGTCGCCTTACAACTCCCGTTTTAAACAACAATTTCACTTATATTAATCAATATTTTTGGTATTCTTCTTGTTGAATAGACTACTTTACTTGTGCCCTTCCATTTCTTTTTTTGCGACAACCAACCCGTATAGTCTTACGAACCACGTTTTACTGTGTTGTGATATGTATAATACTTTTGAGACACACCAATTCAACTATAGCAATAAACTTTAGGAAAATCACAAATATCTCGCACGCAGGTCTCGTTTTCAAAATGGAATTGGATTCGGTGAAGCAGCAACAACAGCAGAACGCTTGCTGTGAATATATTCTACCAATTAAGAAGCGACGGTGTAAGATGCTGGTGAAAAAGGGAAATCGGTTCTGTGGAGAGCATTCAATTCACGATCAGAATAACACTGATCGTATGGTTTGCCCGAATGATGGAAAACATACGATTCTGAAGGCAGATCTAGAGATTCATCTGACAAGGTGTAATTCTAGAATCAGAGATGCAGAATATATCAAAATTGATGCAAATTCTATTCGTGGCGAGACCAAACGCACCGATAAAATTGATCGAAGAGCCACTGAAGATGAGATTTGTACCACTGTGCACAAGATCTGGAAGTGCTATGAGACGGATGTAATGGATCGTTTGATTGTTGAGCAACAAAGAAATGAGCTCGTCGAGCAAAATATCGCACAAAATTCAGATCTGAACAACACGAAAAAGAAGCAATTATACCAGATTTCGTCTATTTTAGGTTTTATAAAATGCATTTCCATTTTAATAATTTTCTTTTCAGGTCACATCGAATCCACAGGGCTACTTCCAACTTGCTCCAAATCTTGCATGTTCGAGCTCGGAGCTGGAAAAGGTCAACTAGCTTATTGGATCTCCAAAGCAGCGCCAAATGGAAATTATATTCTCATGGATCGCTCTGGATCACGAAATAAATTTGATACTGCTGCATTTCGAGAGAATCCGAATTTATCAATGAAACGCTTCCGATGCTCAATTGAACATATGGACTTGAGCAAGATTGATGAGCTGAAGGTGAGTTTTACAGTTTTTATCCAAAAAAATCTTTATCTTTTTTTAGAACTCTGAAAAGATTTTGGCAATCTGTAAACATTTTTGTGGAAGCGCGACAGACGCTGGAATTCGATCGTTGATGAATAGTGGTCTACAATTCAACGCTGCACTTCTGATCCCTTGTTGCCATCACAAATCGCGATTCGCAGAATATGGAGGACATGATTTTTTGGAGAAATGGGAAATGAATGATGAAGCTTCGTTTGCTGCACTTCGATATATTGCATCGTTTGCAACAAATGGAGCAGTTGATACAGAAGCAACTGAAGGATGGAAGTCAATTCATCCGCCATTAGAGCTTGGACGAAGAGCGAAAGCCATCCTTGAAATCGGACGAGCAATTTGGCTGGAAAGTGTTGGATTCAAGACGAGAGTTGTAGAATACGTGCCGCCAGAAGTATCACCGGAAAATTTATTGATTTTAGCTTTGAAATAAGATCACGCATTTAATAAAATGATTTGTAATATTTTTTAATAAATAGATCGAAACAAATTGAACATTTAATCAAATAAATATACAAAATTTTATTAATTTCGAACAAAAATTAGAATCTATGCGATACCTACACATTCTAAACCACGCGCCTTTAAATAGTACGGTGGGATATTTGACAAAAATTGTTATTATTTGAATTACCTCGCAAATCTCTTGGCGTTTTTCGCGTGCACGAGAAACGCGCAAGCAAAGAATTTGATTGCGCTTTGTCAGATTAGTATTTATTTTATTTTCTTTTTCACTTTAAATTCAATCCTATGGCTTTGTTCTGCACGTTTTTGAATTAGTTTTGTTTCTTTTTTCAGGTAAAATGAAATTTCTACTCCGTGCCTCCTCACTTGCCGGTCAATCACTTCGATTCGCCTCTCAAAGACCGAAGGTGTTTTTCGACGTGAGTATTGGAGAAGAACCAGCAGGACGTGTCACCATGGAGTTGTTCAACGATGTTGTCCCAAAAACAGCAGAGAATTTCCGCGCATTGTGCACCGGTGAGAAGGGCGTCGGAGAGCAAGGAGTTGCACTTCACTTCAAGGGATCAAAATTCCACAGAATCATTCCAGAGTTCATGATTCAGGTAATTTTTAGTTTCGAACTATGAGTTTTAACTATTTTTCATTAACATTATTCAATTCTTCAGGGAGGAGATTTCACTCGCCACAACGGAACTGGTGGTGAATCAATCTACGGAAATAAATTCAAGGACGAGAATTTCGATCTTAAGCACACCGGACCAGGATGCCTTTCAATGGCCAACGCTGGACCAAACACCAACGGATCTCAGTTTTTCATTTGCACAGTCGACACTCCATGGCTTGATGGAGGTCACGTCGTTTTCGGACAAGTCACCGACGGCATGTCTGTTGTGAAGAAGATCGAAAAGATGGGATCCCGATCCGGAGCCCCAGCCAAGACTGTCACAATCGCCGATTGCGGAGAGTTGAAGAGCGAGTAACTTCATTGTTTTTTTTGTTTCAAAAATATTTTTCATTAGCGTTAGCAAATTGTTATTATTTTTTAATTAATTGTTTTTAATTAGTAAAGTTTTAGTTTTTTTTCGAAAAATAACTGGAAAAAATTAAGTCTTACAGATTTATTTTCTACCAGAAAAGTGAAAAGCAAAAGCAATGGTCTATAAAAATTCACCAGAAGACTCAATATCATCTGCCGATGTACAATATTCACACGTCTTCGCACAAATTTTACGAAAAAGTGGAGAATAGGCTCTATGTGTGCACAACTTCTGATTCCTCTCACAATCTGATGCTCGATCCACGCATTCTGCAGTATCAGTCATTTCCGATGAGATATTTTCAATTCTTTTCGAGAACCTTCGCGGTTTCTTTTCCATGAACGTCGTGGGAGTTGTTGCATTTCTCAGAAGATCAATCACATTGTCAACTATTTTCAACTCTTCCAATTTTTGAACAGTTTTTTCACCCATTTCTAAATATTTCAGAATATGTTTAAACAGGTCGGAAGAAGCTTACTGGATTTCAAATGCGAAATATGAATTTCCCGGCTATCCTCTGTTTCCTCTTCTTCGTACTCGTCATCGTCAACACAAAATTTGCAGGTTTTTGCACATCTGAAATTGCATTTAAAAAGTTAATAATACACTAATTGGCCTCGACGCGACAAATTTTTGTTAATTTTAATGGTGCGTCCATAGTCTGCGGAAAACGGGAATTTCCCGCGTGCGGAAGCGTCCATAGTCTGCGGAAAAACCGGAGTTCCTCGCTTTTTTTTTTCCTCAAAGTTCAAAAAAGTAGGAGTGGCCAACCAATCAGCTGTTGTTTCTTGTTTTCCCATTGCTCAGCTTAAAATTTTACAGCCCCTAATTGGTTGAACACGCCCACTATTTTGAAATTGACCAATAACAAAGCGAGAAACTCCTTGTTTTTTTCCGCAGACTATGGACGCTTCCGCAAGCGGGAATTTCCCGTTTTCCGCAGACTATGGACGCACCATAAAAGGCGTGCGCTTTTCAAGAGTACTATAATTCGGGTTTTCTGGGGAATTTTGATCGATTTTTACAGTTTTTTAGTTAAAAAGAAAACTCTATTAAAAAAATTTTTTTTAAACAAAAACTGAAAAATCAATGAAAACAGAATACATGTTTAAATTACAGTACTCCTTAAAACCGCACGTGTTTTTACATTGAAATTTTTACAAGAAAATACATGTCGTGCCAAGACCGGGTACCGTATTGGCGCAAAATTCCTAAAATTTGCTGCTGGAGAAAAATGAGACAAAAACTCACTGTAAACTCATCATGCGTTTGTAGAACTTTCTCTGACAAAAATTGGCTCTATCTGCACAATCATCAGCTTCATCAATACATTTGAATGGTTTGATAATCTCATCTGTGGGTACTGTACTTGTAGTTGTTCCACCAGTTTTAGAATTAATACAATATCCACATGTAAGAGGACAAGCAATTTCCATAAGCTTCTGTTCTATTCGATTGGGTGATAAACATTTAACAGCAATCAATCTACAATCATGATGTGCATCTGCACATTTTTCAGACAAAACTGTATGGATAAATACTAGAGAAATGGATAAAAATAGCTGAAGCATTATTGAAAAGTATTCGAATAGACTATAGAAAGAGCACGACCCTTTTCGGGTGAAGAGATTCCATTTTTGTTTGTCCAGAGTTCAGATTCGAATAGAAAGAAATGTACAAAAGAGTGAGCGTGCATCGAAAAGAACAACAGTAGCACTTGTTTGTACAATTGGTTTACATCTAAACGCGGGTTCAACAGAAACTTTTTGTTTTGGACTAAAGGTTTCTTCAAAATATGAAGTTTTTCGGATCCCTTTCAGGATCCTTTTTTCCAAATTTAATAGACGGGGGGGGGGGGGGGTGGGAAACAACTACATCCAAGTTTTCAGCATTGTCAGCCACGGGTCGTTGTGGCTCAAGAGAGGCTCTCTTTTTGAAGGGAAAAATGTCCGAGAAACCCCATCCGCCTAGAGAACCTGGCACAAAGGAAAAATGAACAGCTAAACATTCAACGTGCAGCCGACGAAAATTGGGCTCGTGTCAGCGACTGTATATATATATATGAGACGTGTGTGGTCAAGTGGGTAAGGGTAAGGCACAAGGTGCGGGTTCAATCCCCGCAGCGGCCACTATCGTTGTTATTCTGTTAAAACTCGACACTTTAGTTCAAAAACACACGTTGTTTTCCGAGTGGGTCCCGCCACGATCTCTACTACAAACAAAATATCAATTTTTTCTGAACCTTGAAAACCTATAGGTCATATATGAAAATGTGACTGCAAGTTTTGAAAAACAATTGTTCAGTTTCATAAGTAAAGAATTAGCTTTCTGGATCCCTTTCGGGATCCTTTTCCAAAATTTATGGGCGGTAGGGCAGCGGATGTTGATTCTACAAAAAAATTGCGGATGTTGTGAAAGCGGATGATTAGAAAGAAGCTCTCTTCTGAAAATGCCCCTCACCGCCTTGAGAACTTGAGATGTTCGATTAATTTGAAACTTGATGTTAAAACCCTGCAGCCGACGAATATTGGTGTCGCGTGAGCGACAGTAGACACGCGCGGAGAAGATGAATTATTTGAGTAAAATCATTTTCTGTTTGAGTACATAACTATTATAGAGGATTTTACTTTCCAGATTAATTTTCAATAATTTTTCGACATGTCTCATGATTTTCGGCTTTTTGAAAACTGAATTTGTAGAATCCGAAACATCTGAAACATTGGAATGACAACTGGAAAATGACTTCCTAAAAACGGTATAGCAACCAATTCTACAAAAATTAGGCAATCTATCCCATGCTCACATTTCCCATGCTGACACTTTCTCCCGTGCATACAAAATTCTCATGCTTACGCCCAGTAGTTCGAGTACTCCCATGCCTACAATTAATTTTTCTCCTTTTTTTCCGTTCCCATGCTGACATTCCCATACATACATTTTCTCTCGTGCATACAAAATATTCTGATGCTTACATCCAGTAGTCGAAGTACTCCTATGCCTACAACTCATTTTTCCCTTTTTTTTCGTTCCCATGCTGACATTCCCATACATACATTTTCTCCCGTGCATACAAAATTCCCATGCTTACATCCAGTAGTCGAACGTTCCCATGCCGACATTCCCACACATACATTTGTTCCCATACTTACAAAAATGTATTCCCATGCCGACATGGAGCATTTTTGTGCTCCATAAGAGCACAAAGTCAATTTTTTTGCTCATTTTCATTGTATTAGGCTTACTTGACAGCTTTCAGTTACAACTGATCGCTTTTTTTTTTCAAAATGCATTAGTTCTCGATTATGAACAAGGAATCGAAGAAAGATGGGGATGACTGCCTATAGAGTAAAATTTTTTTTTGATCAAAAAAAATTTTTTTTTTTGAAAATTTTTTTTCTCTCTATTTTGTAGGATATAATTAATTCGGTGAATTCCACAACTTCAAATGTTCATATTGCTGTTTCCGTGCAGTTATGAGTTTCGCAGTGCCTTAGGAACATTCCATTTTTTGTTGCATTTTGTAGGAATTCGGAGCTATCTTATAATTTCTACAAATTAGAAAATCCATTTCGCATTATTTCATGTAACTTGAACCTATTGCTTCAAAAATAGCACAGAACGAATGTTGATTCTGTTTCTTTCATTAAAAAATGTGCTACTGTGCATTTTTTCCCACTTCTACGACTTTAAAGGCGCGCGCATTTATACAAAATAGTCCCGTCATTGGTCTCGCCAGCGCTCAACAAATCAATGGGATGCGCGTGGCGAGATTATTGCGCGAAAATTCGCGCGCCTTTAAAGTCGTAGAAGTGGGAAAAAATGCACAGTAGCACATTTTTTAATGAAAGAAACAGAATCAACATTCGTTCTGTGCTATTTTTGAAGAGCAATAGGTTCAAGTTACATGAAATAATGCGAAATGGATTTTCTAATTTGTAGAAATTATAAGATAGCTCCGATTTCCTACAAAATGCAACAAAAAATGGAATGTTCCTAATACACTGCGAAACTCATAACTGCACGAAAACAGCAATATGAACATTTGAAGTTGTGGAATTCACCGAATTAATTATATCCTACAAAATAGAGAGAAAAAAATTTTTCAAAAAAAAATTTTTTTTGAGCAAAAAAAAATTTTACTCTATAGGCAGTCATCCCCATTTTTCTTCGATTCCTTGTTCATAATCGAGAACTAATGCATTTTGAAAAAAAAAGCGATCAGTTGTAACTGAAAGCTGTCACGTAAGCCTATTACAATGAAAATGAGCAAAAAAATTGACTTTGTGCTCTTCTGGAGCACAAAACTGTTCCATGTCGACATGGGAATACATTTTTGTAAGTATGGGAACAAATGTATGTATGGGAATGTCAGCATAGGAACGAAAAAAAATGGAAAAAATGAGGTGCATGCATAGGAGTACTTCGACTACTGGATGTAAGCATGGGAATTTTGTATGCACCGGAAAAAATGTATGTATGAGAATGTCAGCATGGGAACGGAAAAAAGGGAAAAAAAATGAGTTGTAGGCATGGGAGTACTCGAACTACTGGGCGTAAGCATGGGAATATTTTGTATGCACGGGAGAAAATGTCAGCATGGGAAATGTGTGCATGGGAAATGTGAGCATGGGATAGATTGCCCAAAAATTATTACCCTCTCAAAATTGCTCATTTCCGGATCCCCATAGGGATCCTTTTCCAAAATTAAGGGACGGGGGCTGTGAGCTCAGGTTGGATAAAAACTGCTTCGGAAGAGAAGAGTTTGATTTGTAGATGGGTACGGTGACCGATTTTTATGAGAAATAAGGCCCTCCCAACCTGGCAGTTCAAGAGTTATAACCCCTTCCGTCCGAAGGATCTGACATGAGTCCTAATAGAAGATGTTTGAGAACAGCCTGCAGCCGACAAAAAATGATGTAGCGAGGGCATGTGTGAAATATGTGTTTACATCGAATTTCTTTTTTTAAAGAGTATAAATACATGTTATTATATACTTGAATGCAGTTGTGACGTAATTTTTCTACACTTTTTAATTTTCTGTCACTACTTGAATAACCCCATAAAGTTGAATATTTTGAAGGCAAGCTTTCGAGAAATAAAACTGTGAAATGCCTTACTAGGTGGAAAGATATGCATTTCCGGGTCCCTATTGGGAGCCTTTTCCAAAATTTAAAGACGGGGAGCAATTTCTTGGGTTTGTTTTGGCTCTCCGAGAGACGCACCGAAGCACGAAACTCGAACGCTCCATCCGACTTGGCGAACTGAAGAAACTGTAGAAATGAAAGAAGCAGTTGAAAGCTTGCAGCCGACGAAAACTAGTGTAGCGAGAGTTACCGCTTGTGGATGCGCGTTTTGAACTACTATGATCAAAAACACACGAACACACACACTTCGCGCGCGCCGCCGCTACATCATTTTTTGTCGGCTGCAGATTATTGATATAAATTTCTATTTCATTACTTCTTCAGATTCTCAAGGCGGAAGGGGAGATTAAATTTAGAATCTCAAAAATACTTTCTACACCATCGTCACTCTGATAATACCAACATCACTCCAATACCAACAACACCCACTACCCCCCGCCTTTAAAATTTTGGAAAATGATCCCGAAAGGGATCTGAAAATCTCATTATTTAGATGAGAGCGTGAGCAAGATGGGAATCTTGATTTTTATCACTAATTTTATAAGTAACGTTATTATTATTATGGATTTTCGAAGACTTTTGGATTTGAAAATGGAAAATAAATTTTTAAAAATGTATAAAATATGGACATCTTAAAAGTTGAAATTCGCCAAAACGTTTAAACATCTTTTATCGGTCGTTCTGAAATTAATGTTGAATTTGTTGAAAATTTTCGAATAGCCAAAATTCTTTCAATTTGTATGTTGTTTTAAAGGCGCTTCAAAATAGTTTTCAATATTTAAAAACAGTGCATTTTTTTGGATTCACGGACCATTCTTTAGACCATTTTGCAAAACTTTTCTTTCTTATTTGAGAAATTTCTCGCAAAATGGTCAGAAGAATTGACCGTAAAACCAACATAATTCAATATTTTCAACAACTTATATCTCAGTGGTCGTTTGTTCTATAAAAAATTGTACTGAAAATTGTAAAAAACTGACAGAATATTAGTTATTTCTTTTTCTATTAATTTGTAGTTAACTATTTATTGATACATTCAAATTGAACTGAGATATAACATTTCACAGTGAAGTATTGGGTGCAATACGATTAGATGAAAAAACAAAAATTTGTAAACGTTGAATTACTACACTGAACTTTGCCGTCTACACACATCTGGGTTAGAGTTACAGTTTTTTCCTTAAAACTTTTCAAATACATCTTTCTATCTCCCCATCATAGATCATTAATCGATTTCTTGTCATGATATCACATGCACACGCACAGGAAACCCCTCAATTGACTGCTATCAAAAAATTGAAACACTAAAGTCAAAACCAATTCTCTGTCTCCCCTTCAATATGCACCTGTCGCTTTCTTGTTCGGCATATTGTGGATACAGAAGAGCCAAAAAGGGCAACGAAAGCGAGGGGATAATCCGAAAATGAGTGTTTTGTGCAATTGTCGGTAGAAAGGTGAAGAGCGGGTCACATCCTTGAGCGAATCGTTTGAAAACATTGCATAATTATAAGTGGGCAATTGTTTTTTTTCTTATGATTTGATAATTTACTTTTTGGTTAGGAATTGGGTTTTTGGAAAAGTTCTGAAACAAGCTCAAATGAACTGATGTTTTAAGAAATTGTATTTGGACAGTTTCCGATACGAACGTGTCGGGATGCAATCGATTCGTCGATGCACCACATCCCAGAGACGCCGGACTCCGTGACATGGTTCATCGATCTTTTTGATTTTTGAAGTTCCGAGATGAATGCTGCAGTACCCTGACTTGCTTTTAAAGAATTTAGACTTAAAAAACAAATTTTCAGATAACCTCAAGGCGATCAACACCTGCGTTTTATGCTTTTTAAAATATTTCTGGAATATCGTTAGAAATGAAATTGACTATTTGAAAAAAGTAAAATATTTAGGAAATTGCGAGAGACCTGGATTAGCAAAATACAGCTAAACTGTTAGTGTCCCCACCTCTAAATTCCCAATGTGCAAAACCATCTAGAGTATTGGTGTATCCTAAAAATTAAAAAAAAAACTTGGCGTTAGGCAGGCAGGCCTACAAGAATATTTTACGAAATTTGTAAGATCGATATAAAAGTTTTATAATTAGAGTTTTATCTCAAAGTTTGAATTTTTCAGTTAACTGACAATTGAAAATTTTCTTGATTTTTGTAGGGCCTAGAAATAATCCAAACTTTTATTTTTGGAGCCAGATATATCTTCAGAATATCAGAAAATCAATGTTAAAATTATCTTGAAAGTATCTACTGGTATCTGTAGAACAAAGTTCAGTTTCAAGGTTTATTGGTTTAGTTTCTTGGTTGTTGAATCACTTGATTTACTGGTAAATGACAGTTCTTTCTAAAAACATCAAGTGGTGTAGCCTGATAATATTATCCATTTTAATATGGAAAATACTAATAAAAAAGTACCTTGAAACTTGGCTTTAACCTGATATTTTGGTAGCACCACGTTATTGAATGAAACATAATAATAAAACAATACCGTAAACTCTGGGAATGCGAGCTAGGCTGGTGGATGTGAGATACCGTTCAATTCGCATCTACTGAGCCTACCTCAAGTTCCCGGGAGTTTCAATTGGTTAATTGACTTACCTGTGGGGGAATCAATATACTTAATAAGTAGTGAAATAATAGAATGAATAAAAGTGAATTGGTAGGAAGAGACAAGCGGATCGAGGGAAAAGAAGAAGAAGACGTGTTTGGGAGCGGAGTGGAGGGAGCGAAGAGATAGTGAGAGAGTGCAAGAGAGTCAGAAGGAACTAGAGAGGGGCGGCGCCCACAAATCGGACTAACGGCTAGACACTACCGTAGCACTTTTTTCATTCGATTTTTCGGAGAGGAAGGCCTGTCTGTTTCTTTTTACCTCTTCCGATGGTATCGTCATCAAGGTGAATGAGAATTCGAAATTAAATCAAAAGGTAGACATGCTAGCTGCAGACGTTTTTTTCATCCGCTTTTCCGTTTCGTTTGCAAGATGCGATTTGTCCCTCAGAAATTGTAATTGGAAAGTTTTCGAGGCAAACGCGTTGGGTTACGGTGGGTTCCAATTGATCTTTTGAACTCACGGCAGCTGTGAGCTCAATGCTACAGTAGCCTGTTCTTAAGCACAGATAGTGAGAGGTTCAAGAGATTAAACTTTGTGCCTATTTCGAAATAATGTGTTCTGAACTGATATGGGAACCGGTTGCCAACATCAATTCAGGCGAAAAAAAGAGAGTTTCGAAAACTTTCGAATTAGATGTCTGAAAATAAGCTCCGCCTATTTCCTCTGAAATTGGAAGTTAATTCTGATAGCTTGCTCCAGTTCAAGAAATCATTAGGGGCGGAGCTTGAATTTCTAGTAACTAAAAAATGACCCATGTTGTTTAACGCTTTACAAATTGGAGATTATGAGAGATGTGAAAAATAATATTCAAAACCTTCAAAAAATGTAGCAAAAATCAATCAAGTAAGTTTCAGGGGTCTCAACAACAACCAACTATAATAATTCTGAAGCCAGATAAAACTTGTAGAAAAAACAGTTACAATAATTTACAAGGAATTATGATAAGAAATTTGCAGAAGACTAGTTTCTAAAAATTGCGGAAAAATTCAGAAATGAGCTGGCAAATAAACTGAAACATTACAAAGTTGCTCCAATTTTTAAATTTTTAGTCTACCAAAATTTTTTCAGAGCAAATTCCTTCCTGTGCTATCGAAAATATGGTCTATCGATAAAACTACTAACATTTATGTAAGTGCTTCAACAATAAACGCAAACTCATCAGAATGAGTAGCTAGAAAATTTGCCGTAGAACATTTTGATTCGTTTTGTTTTTTCAGAATTTTAGACCATTCTCAGGCTAACAGTAAATTTATTCATTTTTTCCAAGAGTATCTAACAGCGGCTGGGAATATTGTTTAAAAAACCATCATTTCATTTTTATATTCAATACAAAAAACCCAACAATCCTACAACACGATGCGTTTTTCGAGCTGTTATCGGGTCTCAAAAAGTACTTAAATTTGTTTTATGTAGGCACAAAATGCCTACCTAATTGTCTATTAGGTCAATGTAGGCATATACTCCTCACAAAAGTAAACTATTAATTTCAATATAATTCCTTTAAAAAAACAAATTAAAAAAGTGATGTTTCGATCTCCACCTAATATTTGCCTACCGTAATCTTCTCTCTTTCCCCATCCCATCAATCCACCAACCCATTCAACCAAAATCCATTCCGAACCCCTAATCCAAGTGAAAAAAATAGCGTAGCCATGTCACAGATGAAGCAGCTGAGAGACAATGAACGATTACTATATGGATGCCGTCATTTCTCGCACCTACCTCAACTTTGACACCCCCGCGGTTTGGTACAAAAAGAGCATCCCCAACACTTACCTTCAATAAGGAAAACAATTAAAAACAACAAGCGGAAGGATGGTGTCAAATTGGCAGACGATTATGGGATCAAGGAAGAGGTAAAGAGAGTTGCGTTGTTCCGCTTCTTTGATGTTAATGTTGCCATTAACACCTTTGGATAAATTATGAGTAAGAAAAGGGGGAGTGAAGCATGCTCATAGAGCCCCCAGACAATAAGGAACCAAAGGCGCCGTGTGCCAGGGAGCCGTGCCCTCTGCGGACGATGAGGGGTGTCCTTCTGCACACTCACACAGACACACAGCCCAACGAGACTAAAAACGAATACTCTCGTTCTCTCAATCGTTCAGTCATTCGTCCCAACTTTCCATCTCTGTCGTCTCTTCATCCATGCCTCTGGCGCGGTTGTCTCGCGTCTCCCGCGCGTCAGGGATGCACTTTTATAAAAGTACACGGCACCGAGCCTGGCACAGGAGGCGGCTGAGGGGCGCGCGCGCCTTCTCTCCGTGCCGCCGCCTCGCTCTCCGCGACTCATGCTCCGCCTACGGAAAGGACACGACGGAGAAAGAAGAAGAAAAGGGCAAGCTCTTTGAGCAATGCCGAGATAAAGAGGGCAGATGGAGGAGCCTGGCACCTAATACTACTCGGCGCCAGCTTCTTCTTCTACTTCTGCTCTGAAACTCGGTGGAGAAACAGAGAGAAAAACGCACTTTTGGACGCCAGACTTCTCGGCGCAGGCGCCGCGGAGGAAGGGATTGAATGTCACCGAGCATATATATTCTGAAATAAGCACATGCGTGAGAGAGAAAAAGAGAAATGGTACTTTATATTAGTACATTGAGACTAGTTATGATGACGAGGAGATTTGAAATGTAATCAGAAGAATATCAGGTATGTTTTGGGGATTTATGGCAATGAAGCTGGGGGAAGTTAGTGGTTGAACAATTGCTTTTGAAATGAAATGGAAACTGTGATGGGTAAATGATAAGGAAAGACAAATTCTAGGTCAAGAAGATCGTCAGAAGTACAGACGATCATTGAAGTTGTGTTCTAGGCACTGATATAAAATCGTTCCTTATCACAGAAGATGAATTGATTATTTTAATTTTAAATACAATCTATTTTTCTATTTCTTTTGTGTTTACAAATCCAGATACTTTGAAAATGTTTCATAAAGAATTTGTACAGTTAAAAAAGCCTTTACTGGAAAATCAACTATTTGACAAAACTTTCTTTCAAGAATTCAAAAATTATTGAATTTTGAACTGGTGAAGCTGAGAAGGGTATGCAAGTTCCAATCAAGGCGTCACAAGACGTATCTCCCTCGTCCATTTACTCGCCCTTACATCTATGTCAGGTACGTTTTCCAAATTGTATCACTGCGTTCCTAGACCTTTACTATATATTTTTAAAATTTTTAAATCTTGAGCTGTGGTCTGTCGTGCTCATTTTTAAATAAATGTTTTGCATTAAGAACCTTTCCCCAGGTATTCAGGCCCACTTTCTCTATTTTTCCTGAAAATCGTGGCATTTTCATTGTTATGGATATGACGTCACGAATTCCTAACAATAAGAAATATACTTTAACACCAAATTCACTGACATGTTGCCGTAAATTTCAGAGGTCAAACAGAGAGCTAGAACTTTTGAAAACTTGGCTGCCAGCTCGTTTGCATGATCTCTTTGTTTTAAGTAGATATATTAAATATAGATATAACCATAGTTTAAAACTTTATCAGTACTCACAATATTTTCATTTGAATATCGCGTTGAATTTGTAAGTGTAAAACAAATTTCTTTTAGATTTCTAGACTAGCTTGACGTCTAAAAACTGAACCTCAGAAGCTTTTCCCCCTTTCTGTTTCATATTTTATCATTGACGTTACTACACACTCACGGCACAAAAAAACTTATCAGAAGTTGCCGGAACTAGCATTTTCGATTTTTTTTTTGAGAGAAAGTGAAATGAGTGAATTGATGGGAGAGGAACATTTAGAACACGACGACACAATTCTGTTCCTTTCCCTCTTTTTTTCGCTTTTTCCTCTCATTCCGAAACGTTCCAAATTTCATGTGTGTTCCCTGTTCCTCCGGGCATGCTGCGTCTCCACATGGCGCAATGCTATATCACTTCCCTTCAGTGCACATGCATTCCCATCTCACTCTTTTTTATTTTTCTCTCTGTTTTCTGTTCTTTTTCTCCAACATCTCATCGTTTGTCGGGGCTTGCCTAACTGACTGACACACACACACACACGTTCTTTGTAAAGTGTCCTTGTTCAGAACAGAGAGTGCGAACGAACACTGACAGGCACCCCCCCCCCCCCCCCCGGTCCGCGCCACCGGACCGGTGTGACGATGAGAATGCACTTTTTCGGTGAAAGTGGGTGGCGGCGGTTGTTAGTGGATGTAAGACACATCTTACGAGTTTGTACTTTTCTCATCTGAAAACATGGAGCAGATGATAGTGAGGGGAGCCCATGCGTGCCACCCAGTTCCAATGAGCACAAGAGGGTCAGGGAAGAAGAAGAGGAAGAAGAAGCATAGAAATAAGTCTATGTACTTCTGAAAGTACATGCGATGAAATACATTTACACACATTAAAAGAAATAGTGGAGCGGAGGTTCGAAGAGAACGAACTGCCAACTGATAACGATTGGGGGCGCCAGACATAAAAGAATTGAATTGATGATAAGGGATGATGAGTTCAGGGGTTCGAATGGTTCAATAAAAAGGGGAACTTTGACAGATCTGAAAAAGCCTTGCAGTTTTTGATATAGTTTAAAAATCACAGCTTGCTATAGTTTTTCAGAATTTTAAGTGACTTTAGACACGGCGATAAATGTAAAAATTATTAACAAAAATTTCAGATTTTTCCTATCTGTCTTGTCAAAAAACTTTTTTTTACTGTTGAGGGCCACGAGATGTTGTATCAAATTTTTATTTGAGTTTCTAGTGTGACAAATCTAGTGGGAAAATCTCAAAGAATTTTCTCAAAGTTTTTCAGGTTTTCCAGTTTGCAGCTTCGTCTCCGATACAATGAGGCTTCTAGTGTTGATCACGACATTCCCTATCGATATCTAAATATATAATTTTTAATCGACACAGAGTTCAGAAGTTCATATAGACCTTGGAAGAGCCCGAAAAAAGAACTGGGGACCTTTTTCTTTGCACTCTCTCATTTATCCCATCTCTCTTGCACAAACTCCAATATTTCATCTACACTCTCCGTGCCGTTCTTTTTCTTTTTTTTTGAAAAACGTACTAACCCATAAATCTTCGTCTCGTCGCCCACTTCCCATCCGAAACCCCTAAGTGCCACGTCACAATTATCGCATCAACGGAACGGAACCCCTTTTCTTCCAGTGTACCGAGCATTTTGGAGCAAACTTTTCATATTGTGTTAATCCGCGAAAAAGGAGGAAGACGAGCGTGGAAGGAAAAAGGAGAAGACAGGCTCATTTCACACAACAGGGGTCCGCCGTTCAAGGCAGCTGGTCTGTGCTAATAGGATACTTGGAGATGTATAAATATACGTTATAGGTGCAACTATTTTGACAACACCTGCCACGTGGTCATTGCTGAAAATTAGCTGTTATAGATGGGGAGTATATGAAAGTTCATAAGAAGACAATCCAAGAGCAACATTATGCAGCAGAATTGCATTATTTTTTGTTGGAAAGTTACTTCTAATAGTTTTTCAAAAAAATTCAGTAAAGTCATACCGAATAAATCGAAAAATGTGTTATCAAAAATCACAAAGGTTTCAGCATTTTTCTGCTCACTTATGGACTTCCAACCTATGAAAAATGGGAAGAAGTCTTCTTAAACTGTGCCACTACAAAACTTTCCTCAGAAGAGCAAGGAAAGACGATCTGAATTCAATAGTTTTTTTTTCACTACATTCAATGCCCGTAAAATAGCACAGAAAATATAATTTTGCAGGTTTTTTACAATTTAACAAGTGGTTAAGGATAGGAAAACATTCTGAAAGCTTTTTGGAAACTTCTGTATCAATCAAAAACTTGTAAGTAACTATGTATAATGTCGGAAATCTTTTTAATTCTGAGTATACTCTAGGGTTTCAGCTTTATCACGAGCTTCTGGATCTTTAAAACTGAAAAAAGCCTGAGCGACAAAAATAGAAACACAAAGAAATTCAGTTTTTCCAGATTTGGGGGTCTTCATTTTCCTGAAAATTTTAGAACACAGCTGCCAATAACACATACTTGGTATTTTTGTAGATAATGGTCCCTTTACAATATGTTCAATTGGTAATGGTTTCCCATATGTGAATAAAAAGTAATTTAATAAACTTAAACCTCCTAAAATTTTCAAAATCTCAAGTTGAAATTGTAAATTTTCAGTTTTCAAAAAAAAATTAACGTTATCAAGAAATTTTGAACGCTTAAAACTCGAATCAATTGAGAAACATTTGAACAAATAAATTTCAAATCGTGTTTAAAAAAATGTATCCAATTTCAGAAGGATTACAATAATTTCAGATTTAAATAGTAGATCATATACTTTTAACACCTGCGATTGTTATCTGATCTACAGTTTCGATAAGAAAGGTGTTGACTGCTGCTCCAACTCCCCAAATTGGTGACGAGAGCAGATGGATCCGCAGGAAGTACAAATTGTTCTCCATCTGCAACCAGACATTATGTGCCACGTGGTAGTCGATTGAGGTGCTATAAATGACCAGATATTGACCGTTTTTGGAATCTAATTACAGACAATGAACGTATTCAACTAACAGCTGTATAGAGTATGTGGGTGTCTGGTGACTTATGACTTATATGGTTATGACACTAAATTTGAAGAGTGTCGAATATTGCAGCAGATTTGCAAATTCCCCATAATTCGAGGTATTGTTTGCAACAATAGATATTATTGTTCCTTATAATTCATCAAACAATATTAATCAGCATTTTGCATTTGTTTGAAAGTACCAAATTTTGTAAAAGCCTTGAATAGGGATGGCAAACCGAGCGCCCTGTTTTTCAAAAGTAATTTCTCGAGTTTTAATTTGGTTTTAAAAAAACGATGTTCAGATATTGGAACAAGCCGAAACTATCGAATCAGCTAAAAAACAGGCAACGAATACGACAAGTATCCGTAAAACCAAACTCCGTAGTTATTCCGATGCGCCGGCTATAGTTCTGCTCACCTCTGAAGCAAATTCATTGGGCAGATTGATGGTATAACTAAATTTTAAAAAAGCTAAATAAATTAAAATGTTCAAAAATGATTCGTCAGTTGACATTTTTTGATAATAGATACATCAGAAAACATATTATACAAGTTAATACTGCATGAATTGAAATGTAAAAAAAGAGTTTACAATGGGAATGTAGCATAAGTACCACCCACAGTCAACTGCGAATTTACGACAAAAAATAAAGTTACAAAAGTTTAGAAAAAACAATGTAATTATCAGTTTATCTGATATCCCGTATTTTTATATCTTGGTTCACTTTGGTTTTATCAAAAATTTGTCAACTGACAAAATACTTGTCACAATTTTTTCTACATTTTACCAGTAAAATTTGTTTTAACTAAAACCAAAGAAAACCGAAATATAAACTGTCAAAATAAAACAATGGGGATGTAATTTTATTAGGTAAAATATGGTGACAATAAATAGCCAATATCAAATCTACAAAAGAGGAATAGTTGATGTACACTACTAATGAAAGCAAATGGTATAAAGAATACGCCTCTTTGCATTATTGACCGACTACCGTATGCTCGTCAATCAATGTTTTGCTAGGAGAAAAGAGCACGTCAGTTCAATTGTTGAGGACTGTAGAAATTGGTGACAGATGTGATGAAAAACGAGAACATGATTATCAATTGGATTACGTGGGTACTTTTTTAATTGAAGTCACTAACTATAAATAAAACACTTGGAATTTCTTTTAGCCGGCTTTCTCGAAGTTCATATGTTGATAAATATAAAAATAGAGTTTCAATATTTCTATTTGCTCTAAATTCTTCAAAACTACCGAAAAATTAATTATTACCCAATTAAATACTATAAAAAATTAATTTCTTAATGAGACCTCTTGAAACCTTCCTGCAATTTTTTTTGACGGTTCAAAACTTTTCAATTTTCCCAGTTGGTCCGTGTCGCAGCGGTTAAATTAAGTGGGTGCAAGAAAGGTAATAAAATTTGTGCACACTTAGCCATTATAAAAAAACAACAAAAACTCAAAATAAATAACCAAAATAAGCAAGATATAGAATTAATTGTATAAAAGATAATTTCCGGTCACTGTCAACAAGCTGTGAAAATTAGAAATTATAGCTAAAACCTATTTTATTGCAGTCCACTTGAACTTTAAAAATGATTAAAACTTTGTGAAATTTTGAAGAATTCGTATAAAAATTCGGTCTTATGAGATCAGTTTAAGTTTTGTAGTGAAAAAAATACATTTCAGTTCTCCAAGTAACACTGTTTTATTTCTTCTAACTATACGAGCAAGTTTCAAGTTCATTTACGCCCACAAAAATTTCAAAACTATTCTCCCAAAAATGTGTATCTTATTATTCACTACAGTAATCTGAGCCCATGTTTCTTTCAAAATGTTCATCCCCTCATTCCACGACAAAACGAGAATGTTTAGCTATTAACTGGCTGCTTAAAAATTCAAAAGTCTCAATGAAAGGAAAGGTAATCTGAGACTGCACTTTGTTTCCATATTTCTTCTTCTTCTTTTCAGCTCTTCTTATTTTTTCAAACTTCAGCCTCTTCGTCATTTCGTTCCGGTCTCAGCCATACTGTCAGGAGTCAGTCCGGAAATCATCATCCAATTAATATCTGCAGAGGCCCATCCTCACCTCCTAACAACGTGAGGGCTCCTATTTCAAACGAGAAGCTACTCGAATTCGACACTTTTATTCTCGCCTATAATTAATCCTCAACACAAATTTCCCTCCCACCACCTCATCCCAAAAGAGCTCTACAGGTGCCTCCCCCTCTTGGACTGTTGTACCGTACCCCTCAACACAATATTGCTCGATTAGCCCCGCCCATTTGGTCTTCTAGGAACGTTTGCAAGATGAGTAGTATTCCACCTTATTTCATGACAGACCATCCGCCAATTGACACTTCTTCATATTTCGATTGTTATCAACAACATCAGCTGCCACTTCAATATACATTCACTTCATCTTCAAATTCAAACACCTCTAACTCTTCAACATCGCCTTCTCACATCTCGGATCAATTTTCATCATCTGGAGGTCCGCCCTACGAGCTTTCGTCTCATATTCTGACACCGTCTTCTGTAATTCCGACTCCTTCTCCGTCGGTGGCATCTGCTTCAATCAGCTCACCGACTATTCCAGCTTTTGGGTGCACAATGTCCGAATATTCAATGGAACAGGTTGGTTGTGGTATTAAATTTTTAGCGAGGGAAATCAAATATCAGAACTTGAAAAAAAGGTTTCTACTCGAAGTCTAACTATTTCGAAATGTCACAGTTTAGTGCTGGAAACCTGGCTCTGGACGATACGGTGTTTTTTTCAGGTGTTTTTTGACAGTTTCCATGATAGTTGACTTGTTGTAATAACTGGAAGCTGTGTTTTGTTAATAAAAAAGTCTAGAACGTGGAATGAATTCTCGAAAAAGTACCACTTGAAAAACAAAACTTCCGGGTTGCCAGCCATATCACAAGCCGACTTGTTCGCTTTTAATGTTCTCAAAATTTTCGTTGAATTTGAAAGTTTAGTGTTTCACAAATTTTTTTGGTGATAGATGTGTATACCTAACAGGCTTACCGCAAATTTCACAAAGTCAAAAATACATTCAAAAACTTGTGAAATCTTAAATATTCATAACTGTCTCAAAGTAACTTTTTTTAAAAACATGTTCAACATGCACATAGATCAACTGTAGTTTTTATGATTCTTGAGTTTCATCTAAAAACTCAAATTTATTCCCAACAATTTTAGATGGAAGCAATCTCCACATCCCTGTTTCAAGCTAGAGATGGTGATCGATTGGTAGCATTCTTCAAGCAGTTGGAGTCATTGTACGGACCAAATGCAGTAGATCATTTGCGAAGTGAAGCTATCATCGTAGGTATGTTTGATTAGATAGTGATATTTTTGAAAATACTTTGTTCCGCAAGTATCTGATATAGAACTTTACAAAGACTCATTTCTTCAAACTGATCCATTTTTTGCTATAAGAAATTTCTAAAAAATATCCTATAGCAGAAAAAGTTGCTCCCGTAATCCTTCCGACTTGAAAAACTGCGGTAATATCTGCTGTCAACACTCTCACTATTGCTATGTATTTTAGTTCTTCTATATCAATAACGCAATTTCCTCGATTTTGAATAATACCTCATTCGATTGCGTTATATCCTGCTCTTCTCAAATTCCAAACCATTTATTGCGTTGACTCTTTTTAGTACCCGCCATTCCATCTAACCCTATTCTCCAATTTCAGCCTACACATATGCCTTATATCATTCCAATGAATTCGAGACACTCTTCCACCTTCTCTCGAATCGACATTTTCAACAGCGTCATTACAATGATCTACAAGATATTTGGCATCATGCAAGGTACAAGGAAAGTCAGCTGAAACGTGGCAAAGAACTGAATCCAGTGGAAAAATATCGGCTGAGACGAAAGTTTCCGGCTCCGAAAACAATTTGGGATGGTGAGGAGATTGTGTACAGTTTCAAGGATTCGAGTAGGAAATTTTTGAAACAATTTTTCCGCAACGTCTCTGAATATCCGACCCAGGAGCAGAAAAGAGAGATTTCAAGAGCAACAGGACTCAAAATTGTACAGGTTTGTGAGAAAAATATTAACTTCAAAATTGCTTATTTAGTCAGTAAATTAAGGAGAAGTTAGTAGAATCCCTGGGTAAAACTTTTCACATTTTAACTGACTATGTACAGTACTTATTACCAGCTGCCAAGTCGTAAACGCTTGCGTGCTATCCTTGTCTGAGTTGAGTTTGCTTATATTTTTCCAACAATGATTGTAAAAAGGAATGCGTGAAAAGACAGTTGCCGACTAGTCGCAACTGAGCAGACGGCTTCTCCGAAAGAATTTGTTTATAAGATCTGCAAGGTCAAATTGTAAGGATCATAAATTATCTGTTTCATTTTATTGTCAAATTTCGAGTAGAAGATTAGTGTGATTACAAGGATTCTATGGTAGAACAAACTAAAATAGGATCTGAAAAAGCCGGAGCGTAAATTAGTACATGGTAAAGTAATCTCGAACAAATTTCAATTTTATTTTTCAGATTTCAAATTGGTTCAAAAACCGTCGCCAACGGGACAAATCGAACAATTCAGCCAAATGCTCCCCACCTTCCAGCTCGAGCAGCACTAATGGTGGCAGTGACTTTCTTCCAATAATAACTCCGCAAAGCTTTAACTTGGCAGCTGCTCCATTCAATATGAACATGATCTATGGTACATTACGTGACAGTCAGTCTGATAATGATCAATTCACTTTCAATCCGTAATTTTTTTTAAAATAAAAGTAAAGTATTTACCCATTGTATATTTGAAATGCTTTAAAAGTGCAAAAAGAATAAACTGTTATTTTTAGAAGTTTGCCAGGCTATAATTTTTTTTTTGATATTTAAATCTGAATTCAAGAATCTGGAAAAATATCAGAATTTCAAGGTTTCTTGCAAGGTTTTTTGAAACACTGAAAAAATAAAAACAAATTTATTGAAACAAAAAACCGTAGCACATATTGCGGACATAAATAAATAGAGACAAAATGCAAGATCACAAATAACCCCGAAACAAAATATATTAGAACTTCGTAGATGTCGGATATTGGCATACTATATAATCTATCCAGTAAGTGAAGTGCTCAAAATCTCCTTCGCCTCCTTCTTCACAATTCGACACCGAATCCTTCGTTCCAGCCATCTGAAACACCTCAAAATCGGAGGATTTTTTAGAATCTCGGAGCTCAATGATACACTCACTTTTCGAATCGAACTTTGCCGAAATAGGCCAATGTGTTGGTTGCCGAGTTGAGAATGACAAGGAAGTCTGAGATTCGCGTGACTTTTGTCATGAATGGGCCGAAGTTTATACTGTTTTCAATGAGAACCTCGTAGAGATCAATCAATGTTGGCAGGGATCTGAAAATTGAAAATTTGAGCTACCAAGTTTTTATGTTATGTAACAAAATAATTAGTACTGTCTTGGCATTTGGCGATGATTTCTTGCTCAAGGTAAACACTTGGCATGACGTTTTTTGACCGCACTTCAAGTTCAGCCCAGGCTTGATTCAACTCTTGGCAATGCTTTCTAGGTTTAAACAACACAGAATAGTTCGGACAAAATATTGGAAATAGTTGGATCATATTTGAGTTAAACATAGAGTATGGTCTAAACAACGCACAGTTTCTACATCTCTTGCAAAAGCTTTGCCACCTTTTGAACCAAGTTCCCACTTTTGGGATCAAACTTGGAGTGGCCAAAAAAAGTTTGAAGTTCTAGCCTATACTCACCTCAAAATCAGAAATTTGACAACAATGAACACAGCTAACGCCTTCGATGCTTTATCCTTCAATTCCTCCGTCACCAGTGTGTTTCTACTTCTCTTCTGACTCTCAAAAAGCCTCCTCCGTTCCTTGACATTCTGATGCATTTTGTATTCAGTGAACAATGACAGCGTGGAGATGAAAAGCATTGGTCCCAATGTCTCTGTTGTCATGGTAAGGGCAACTTTGAATTGAAAATACTGAAACAATGGGATTTATAGAATAGAGTGAATAGATGGTTACGTACCCAATAAGAATCTCCTCTGAGTTGTGTCATCTGGAGCATTTTTGATTCAGTCTGATGAACTTCATCAAAGCATGTAATAAGGTTGAATTCAAAGTAGGAAGTGCTATGAATGACGAAGCAGAGGATTACCAGAAGGACTGAAAGTATTAAGTTCAATATTCAGAGAGAACAGAAATTTTAGTGAATTTTGTGAAATTATTTCAAAAATAATGTATTTTAAACTATCAATTAAGTATGCAACACTAGTTATTATGACGAAGAGTGGTCTAAAATTCGGGATTCTCCTTTTTGAATAATTCACTTTTCATTCCTTTTCCGAAACTTTCAAATTGTTGCCCTTTTCACATACTTGGAACTAGAAATGGTCTGAAGAATCTTCTGAAATTTGCTCCTCTTTTTCCAGCATTGCTTCTGGTGTGAAATTCATAGAACATTTCGGCTGGAAATGAAATTGTGAACTTTGCCGACTCTGTGGAAGATGGCTGAGCAGCTGTGCTCATTTTGCTTGCAGATATTGATTTTCTCTAAAAAATATGATTCCTTAAATTTGAAAACAAAATGTGTGTCACTACCGATCTTCCATAATGTGATGCAAATTTGAGTGGATTGTTGACAACTCTGTATCGGATGTATGTGATGTAGCAAACTAGCATCGGCTGAAAAATAAATCAAAAATTATTAAATTTCCTTTTAAATTTTGCATACCGATGACATGGCAAAGCTATTCCGTATTCCATACAGAATAAGAATCATATCCTGATGTTGGTAGAAGATATTGGTACGAAATAGGAGAATACTAAGAGGTTCAATGCTTAGGAAAAGAACGGTAGTCATCGTAAGCATAAAATCCATGAGACACAAAGTATATAAAGCTGCTGACATTCTTCTATTCAAGTGCCCATTTCGAAGGAATCCAATAGCATAGACAGTGCCAATGGCAGAGAAAATTGCAGCGGATATTGTGACGGGGCCCTGAAGAAATATAATGTATTTTTTGAATTAGTTCAAGCATTTTCTGAAAAGTATAGTACCACTGATTTCCGACGTCACATATCAATCCCTGGTTAGTTTTTTATTGTTCGAAGTCCCTAAAAAGCGTTTCCCCTAATCCGAAAGTCGTCAATTCTTTTCCAGAAACATCTATAGCTTTAGAAGGATTAAAACTTTTCCAAATTTAGACAGTCTAGAAAAAATTTGCAATATTAGTCGGCTGGAGGAACACAACATCATAATCTCCTGATCTAATGAGATTAAGGATAGAGGGAAATAAAAAATGATGACTGTTAAAAATAATGAATCAAATAAATGTATGTTTTGATGACGATCGAGAATTCTAGAGTCCAGTAACCAGAATTAGTCCAAAACCAGAATTATGAAATTTAAAAGTTTAAAATTTAAAGATTTCCGAAAAGTTAATGATTTCAAAAAAAAATCAAAGTTTGAAAATCAAAGAAAAATGAACCTTTCTAGTTCTATGGTATTTTAGAGTAACCACCAATTTTGAAACTAAAGTTCAAATAATTTTACATCAACAAGTACGACATATTGCTCAAAATATCAGAAATTGAATTGTCAGGTGCACTTAATTATACCCCAATGTTTGGTGGTTCTATAGTCTGAGCCTGCCTGCCTGCCTACCGCGATCAAATTTTTTATTGTCGAGTTACGCTACGGCAGCAGCCGGGAATTTTCCGGAATCGACCACCAAATATCCTATGCAATTTTGAAAGTTTACCAAAATTATTTTTTCAAATAATTTGTTTTTGAAAAAAACTAAAAGTGGCCCAAGCTAATTTTCTTTTTTTTTTAAATCTACACAACAAATACACATGTAAGTAAAAATATGTGTTAATTCAAAGAAATTTTACATATAAACTCACATCGAGCCATAATGTAAACTGTGGAGAATCATCTGATGCTCTGTATTGACATGAATAAAGTTTTGTAAACACCGTCCAATTATCATCTGTTTCATTCATTTGTGTATTGGACCTGAAAAGTCTAGTTAGAAATTGGCTTCAGGGACAGGTAAAGGGTACTACAAGGTAAATCACGTTGAAACGTTCAGAAATTCATGGGATATGTACATTGGTGGGGGAGACCGCGAAATGAGAGATTGAAGCACAAAAATTGAATGGCCCGAAAAATCAGAAGAAGAAGAAGACTGACAACAGTGAAATTTCATTGAAATGTTGCTTTTTTTCAGAAAGTTTGCGTAGCCATTTCCACGCTTCACATACATATAATGACAGATATATGAAGTGAAAAGAGTGGAAAATATCGAGAACAATTGTCACGTTCTGAAGAAAAGAAGAAAAGAAGGAAAAAGAAAATGATGAATAGGACGTCGGAAGCTGTTATGCATATAAAATTAAGAATAACGAAATGATAAATGAGGTAGAAAACTGTTGGAAAAGGGGCGGGCAGTTATTAGAGTGCATTTGTTGGAAGAAAAGTTGGAAGAAATCAAGAAATCAATCAACAGGCGGAGAATCTGAAGGTCTATCCGAGAGAGACATGTTTTTTTGGTTCTGAGACAACAATTTTCAATTGGTTGGGTTTATGGTTAGTCCAACTTAACTGTAATCAGAAAACTTTTGTGTCCTTTGACCTACAGAAGTAGAGGGTACGTAGAAAAATACGTGTGACATCACACTAATTCAAAGGATGAAACTTTCTTAATAAAAGTGAACTGCAAAGTCAGCGCAAAGTCGTATCGCCTCGAACTTGTGGAAAACTGCTGATGAGACAAGTGTTTTTATAAAGTTTTAGATCTGTAAGGCCTGGTGTGTGGCGGAGCCCGTAATTTCCAGGCCTAGAATCTCGATTTCTAAAAAATTTAACACCGTTAAAACCAGACTCAAAAAAAAACTTCCTTTTTTTTAAATAACCAGCTAAAATATTATAAGGATTACTGAAAGTATCATCCCAACGCCTTCACTAATAACATCAAATGTTCTCTGTCGGGATGAGCGCAGTAAACCAGACAAGATTGAAAAATAGAAGAACCAGAACCGGTGTGGATAAAAGAAAAACAAGATATGTATGTTTTTGTCATGAAAAGAAAGAAGAAAGTGTTCCTAAAATCCAGATTTCTATTGGAAAAACTGAACCCAGAACAACTACTATTTTGTTTTGAAACACGCGAATTGTGAAAAATTAATATGTTCTTCACCCTTCAACTGGAAAATTTCCAATTCCTTTTAGGCCTTCAAAGAAGTTCCAGGAAATTTATATGTAGGGTTCAACATCAATGAGCAGCTGAAGTTGAGCACGAGAATTATTTGAAATTATACCTTTTAAAAGTACACGTAACAGTCTATGCGGAAAGACAATTATCACCTGCCGATCAAATATTGAAAGACTTATAGTTCCGGAATAGAAGGTTCTTGTGGTGTTTGTACATTATTTTTTTTAGGAGAAATTCAATCAAGTCACACTGGCCCAAAATAGCTGGAAGAAAAATTCTGCAAGCTAATGAAAACCGCCGAAAGTATTTGTTTTAATCAAAACGCTTAATAATGTGCACATAAAGAACGTCCATGGCGACCCACTTGATCTCCAGGACTACAAGTCAGCTACATGTATGATTAATGAAGCCTCAAAACAAATCGCCTGAAACTTTTTGATCGAACGAGGGTGGAAAGTCTGTTAAGTCTTTTTTTGAACTCTTGAAATTGTAGCTTTTATTTTAGTTTTTTGGATTTTATGACAAATTTCTTAATCATTAGATCTCACTAGCACTCAATTCTAAATTTAGGCTTCTACACAAAGGTATGTAGGCACAAAATACTTAGCAGCCTTCAAGACCTACGCTTAATCCCTATTCAACCGATGAGATTGCACATATTTCTGAAAACGCGACCATGTTTACTATGTGAAGTCTAATTTCATATTTAAGAGTTTCAGAAGGTCAAACAAAACTTATGTTTTTGAGTTATAAAAAATCATCGAAAAATGACTTTTTTGCAGCAAGGGAGAGAGATTATATGTTTTTGCACAAAAAAATTTGCAACATTCAGTTTTTGGACATTGTATTCTGGTCTTCTTTTGTTAGTTTACGGACTCTCCGAAAACTCAATCAACTCGAGATATTCATATAAGATATATTTTGTAATCGGTCACGTTTTTTTTGTGTTTAAGACTTTGCTCTTTACAGTTTATCAAATAACCCTAAATTCCATTTTTGAAAAATTGTAGAACTAAAATTAAAAAAGACGAATATTTAAAACCAATCAAGAAAAAAACACATGCAAAAAGCATTATTCTGTAAATATTTCAGAGCTGAGTAAACCTAGAATCAAAATACCAAATTCAATAAAAGTGATGATTTTGTAACAAAACAAACGCATAAGCTTTATGGACACATTTCAAAAATTGATGCAAATATTCCGTTTCTCCTTAACATTCCTTCTTCCTCCAATACCCAATTCCCTAATCCCCTTGAGAGAAAAATTGGTCGCATTTTCAGTTTCCAGATGCTTTTTTGCATTGGAACAAGAATTTATTTTAATTCCTTTCTTTTTTCAAGGAACTTTTTTGGAAGAAGAAAAGTCAGAAAGTGACATTATGAGATCGAAAAGTTTTGACGTTTTTTGCTGCTCGTGTTTTGGTTTTTGAGGGTTCCTATTTTTAGGGGACTAACAACTTTTGTGTAGTATGCTCTGATATATTTAAACAAAAAGCAAAATTAGTCTAGTTTTGAGTATGAGCAAAAACAACTGTTGCGTTAAGAAAAAAAACAGAAAGACTAAAAAACGAAAAGAAAAGTTGACCGACCAGGTTATTTTTATATCAGACTAGGGTCTCTCCTGCGATGATCGAATTTTCAGAGGTCCATAAGGTAACACAGAAAATACCACAACACAGTGTTTATTGGATTCAGTTGTATATCGGTTACAGTACCCGTTTTGATAGCTTACCTTTGAAACTTTAAAAACTGAACCTTATAAATTACGTGCACAGTTGATCATATGCAAAAAATGAAAAAAAAAGTGGTCGAGACCAATTTGTAGAATAAATAAGAATAAAAAGATCGGTTGGAGAGGAAGCCAGTGTGACATGGGAGGCTTGGTGAAGTTTTTATGGAAATTGTGGTGTTTGGAGCTTGTTCTGGGAGGTAGGAGGTCATTTTTAAAGAAATGCGTGTTGCATTCTGTCAGAATCAGAAAAAATGGAAGAAGAAGAACAAGGACATATTTGGTGCTTGTCATTCTATTTTGTGAGTATCAAAGAATAGATGTATCGGAAGATGGAGCCTTCGAATTGGCAAAGTTGAAAGTATATACATTTTCAAAATGGTTCTAGTTAGCTGATTATGACATTTTCACAAAAAAGCACACCAAGTTTGTATTTTTGATGTGAAGCTACTTTTTTTCGGAATATCAGACGATAAAGAAATGTTATAGACAAGTATCCGACATGCTTCAGCTAGACACGTAGGTAGGTGATAGGCATGTTGTAGGCATGAATTAAGTACATAGATAGCAATAAGGTAGATACGTATGTAGGTAGTCGGAAACATACATGATTTAGTAAAATTTTTAAACATGAGGTAGGTACTCAGGTAGGCATCAGCTAGGCTGGAACTTGTGGCTGCCTAATTTTTAATTATGAAAAAAAAATTACGAAACAATGCGTATCGAAAAATCAAGCCAAATTTATGTGAACTGGTATTATTTTTCAAGCATTGAAGACGTTCAAAGTGATTAAACCGGCTTTAACATTTTGACGCACTTTTGGGAACCCGAATTACAAATTCAACATGAAAAGTTTTCCAATATCCGTCATTCATGTTTTGAAGACTCGAAGCTAAAAAATTTGAAAATCTAAGATCCAACAAAAATATATGATTTCAAAACAAAACTCGATCATTGGTTGGGAAGCCTTTTTGTTAAAGATTTAGTACACTTTTGCGTTAAATTCCAGACAGTGCCATTTCTGAGAAAAATTTAAAAAATCAAGAAGACTTGAAGAGGAAAAAACGAATAAAATGAAAAAGTGGTAGACAGATTGAAATGGGATTTATATTTGATGTCTAATTTACAGTAATTCGGAATGTTATGTGACAGTCAAATATGAGAACCGGCTAATTGTTATGTTTTTGACTGGGACAATAATAAAAAAATAGAAAAAAGAAAACAAATTGCTCATCGAAAACCTAAAGAGCCAAACGATGAGGGGCATTTTCGAAGAAACGAAATTGAAATGAAAATTGAAATTTTTTTAATGATTCACCTTCCCTCATCAAGGAACGGCCTTCTGAAACACCAGGAACCACTAATATTTTTGCAAATAAAAAAATCTGGATAAACTGAAAAAAGGAAGGAAAATGAAGGATATCCAGGAAATGAGATGAAATTAGAGTGGGAGAAATGACATAAAGATTCTCTGATTTCTGATGAGCAAGAACGCGAACGGGGGGTCTCTCATGCTCGGAATGACTGGCTAACTTTTCTGTTTTTTTTCTACTTCTCCTGCTTGTTTTTCTTGTTTTTTAGATTCATTACATGCTTCTACATGTTTTCAAATATAGATATATGCACATGATTTCATCTTCATACACGCGGTGTTCATTAGAATCAAAAGTTCGTCGAAAACATACATAATTAATTGTTTAGGGGCATTGTTTCTTAGAATTGGAAAACAAAGTAATTCACTTAACAAAGTACAATAAATGAATGCAAAAAAGGATTTCAATAAAGACAATTCTGACTTCAAAAGAGTTTTGGTATTCGTAGGCACATAAAGCCTGTAACCGTGCCTACTGCAAAAGTACAATCTTGGCCGCTACTTCTTAACCAATGTTAGCAACTTTTAAACAAACTTTGGTTAACTCTTGGTAGATGTCAGAGTGTTTTTTTTTCGTTGAAAATAAATATATTATTTGCAAACACAGGACAATAGCTAGCAAAAAGGCAGGCGCAACATGAAACAAAGCCTGCCTACCACGAAACCTCAATGTACAAGAATTGAGATGAGTCATACAATTTCTTCCGAAATTTCGGAATAAAAAAATCTTCTATTAAGTTTTATGACAAATTTTTTAACAAAGAAATTTGATAGGGTCTTATTTACTATGAATGTATAGTATGAACACATCTCGTTGTTCATTTATATGTTCATAGTTTGCTCAAGTTATTACATTCCCATTAAGAAAATTAATAAAGATGTCTCGAAGAAAACAATAGTCATAGTTTTTATCAGGATCAACAAACGGTGTCATTTTAGGCAAAAAGTATAGGAAAACGAGAAATACCAGGATATGGTAGATATCGAAATTTGAAAGTAAAAATTAAAACATTTCCTGCAAAATAATGTTACCTAAGAATAGAATAATTTACTCGTTTGAACCTAACAAAGCTCCGTGCAAAATTCTCTCTTTCAGGATATTTTCGAAATTCGATCTTATTACAAGGTCAGAAGATCACAATTCAGAAGTCTTTGGATTACTTTCAATCTTGACATTTACCACACAATCATGAAATTCTATTGAAACCGGAAGACGCCTTCTTCCAAGAAATAGCCTTTTTGACTCACTAGTAGATACATATGAAAACAAAGTTGTTAGAGCGTTAATATGTTGAAACTAACACTTATCAAAAGTTATTCATTCAGAAAATTTAAAAATTCAAATTGTGAGGTTCCGAATAAATGTTATACTGTCTTGATATCGATGCAAAACTCGTTTCAATAATTTTTCAAAATTTGGTTATGCATATATTTGCACCTCAAATTCTGGTGGAATTGAAGAACTCGAAATTTTATTGTATCAATATTATGGCATTTAACAAATTTATATATTTTTTGAAATAACATTTTCGGAATAGAAAATAGTAATCCTATACATAATGATTTATCTCTCATATTCTCTGCAAACGGCAATTGTCGGAGTTGCTGAACCCAAATGATTTTGGTGGCAGACATAGCCAATTGCTGCACAGCCCTGCCCTACTTTCAGACCAAGAAATGATTTTTTGACTCAACATTAGACTACACTGAATCCAGTAATAAAATAGTAGGGAATTTAAATAGAATAATTCATACATCCTTTTGTGTGCAATAAATGTCTATTCCACCACTTCCTCATAAGAATTCTAAAAATTGTTTTTCAAATTCTGAGCTCACCCCGAGATTCCCACGATGAAAAATATATTTCTCATTGCTAAAAAAAGTCTGCAAGAAAGTGAGAATCTGTACGAACATATTTATTTTTTGAATTTTTTCTAGAAATTCTGTTGGTAGAATTTTGAATTGAATATATCTAGGAGCGAACATAACACAAACAAAATATAAAATAAGAAAAAGGAAGAATCGAAAGATTACTGAATTTTCCAGGAATCAACATATCAAAATTAGTTATTGAAAGTTATTTGAAAGTCAGTGAAGCTTGCAGAACTTCATAATTGAAAGATCAAACAGCTATTGAATTCAGGAACTTTGTAGCCATAAAAGTTAAAACATTGCACAGAAAAAAGTGAAGGACGGAATGAAATTTGAATTTTAGTTTTTTAGGGAGGTGGGTGAGGTCAAGAAGTTGCACGTTCAACCTTCACCTAGAAAAAAACACAAACTACAAAATGACATGAGACATTGAGTAAAGACTGACTTTATATACTGAAGTTTACTCCATGTCTACCGTAATCCACGAAGTCTGATGGAATTGAGTTTTCATTAGAAGGAGCAACTTTTTTCCATTTTTATTATTTTCGTACTTGCTTTTTTAAATTTTGTTTTGCTTTTTGAATTTTAATTCTCAAAACATGTTTTTTTACAGAATACCATAGTTTTGAATGTTTAATTTTTCGTAATTGCTTACGAGAAAATAGGTTTTCATTCTGATTAAACGGAAACCTCATTTTTTGCTGTTTTGAACAATAACCAGAAAATCTGCAAGAAAAACACTTTCAGCTGCTTTTCACTTTTATAAATCATGAAGTTTTAGATCATTGAGCAGTTCTGACGAAATATTTATCTGATCGGAGCAGTTGGAAGAGCAAACTTGGAAAGAAAAACAACAATATTAAGAAAAAAAACATGCGTTAGAAAATCTTGGGTTGACACCGAAGACTTGAATGGATTTGAATTAGAGGATCGAAACGATTGGGAAACTTGAAGAAATTGTCGAAATTTTTCTGATTTTTAGTCTTCTACGAAAATGGAGGAATTTTCAGAAAAATCAAAACATTTCAAATTTTTTGGCAGAAAGGGGTTTTGTCGTAACCTACAGAGAAGTCAATTTTTTTTACAAAAAACTGTTTCAAAAAAGTTTGTCTATTTTGAGCTTTCTAAAATTCCCAAAAGTCTTCCAACAGACCATTATGCGGGCATCGAAAGTAGAGCGAAAATACGCACTTCAAGGGATAAGTAGAACTTTGTCGTTTAAAATTTTGCAGTGATATATACCCACAACTTACTTTGTCAGTAAGTAGTAAATTATTACTCAGGTGAAACAACGTTTTTCTAACACGGACTTGAAGTTTGAGAGCACAAAACTGCTGCAGACTGTTGCAACTATACGGCAATCAACAATTACCCAAATTGCCAAATGATAGGATTTTCAAAAATTTGCCAATTCAGACCAGAGCCTTTCACATATCAAAAAAAAACTTGACGTTTGCTGAATAATAATTTCGACACACGGCAATTGACGATTGCCGCACAAGTTGTTAAGAAAGTTCACATTAAAAAAATTTACTTGTTCTTAAATTTAAAAAAAAACATTATAAATGCTAATACTTATCAACCTGTTCAAACATAAAATTGAGAAACAATGAATGTTCAAAATCTTAGGTAGGTACTCAGACAAAGCACGTTTTTTTTTTGTTTTGTTTTGTTGTCTTGTATCTCCAATTTTACCGCCTACTATAGTTGTAACGCTAATCGTTTATTCATTGACCGATTTGTTCGGCGTGCTTTTATTTTTCTAATTTGCACGAACCTACGTGCAACTGACAAAAGATGAGCAATAGAAAGATCTAAGAATGTGTTGGGGAGAGGTGTAACGAATTCATTAAAACTGTGAAAAACATGGAAATGAGAAAGAGAGGGTGGTCTTTGAAGATCAACTTGAGCAATCAACAGGAGATTTCGAGGAAATGCGAGGGGTAGTGGAACACTTTAAAAAAACAATCGAAAAAGTGTATGTGCCAATAGAAATCTGGGAAAAATATTCAAAATAGAAATTTTAATTATATTGAGAGCTCCGTGAAAGTACAAAAAAATGTTAAAATTTTTCTACATTTCGGCTGTGAAACATTTTTTTTGTAAAATTCAAAACAACCGAGATATGAGCCGTCAAATAAAATAATGGGGGATATTCATTTGAGAATTAATCGATGTTTCTCTAAATTCTTGCAATGCCAAAATGCAAAGAATTTTTCAAGAAAACGTAAACTTTTTCCTTATGTTGACTGGTTTGTCTCAAGTTTATTTTTCTGCAAAACCCTCTTTCTTTTTTACTTGTCTAGTGTTTTTGTTAAGTTTTGAAATTTTCACCATGTCTACGGAAAAGTGGTCAAAGCAAAGAGGACTCACGAGGGAAAAGTGAGTTTTTTGTGGAAATGAAATTTAGTTGGACAAGTTCAGAATGTTTCGGTGTAGAGCATTTGTTGAAAATTGGAAACAAGATGTATTTGGTGGAGAATTAAGACAGAAGTTCAAGAACGAGCAACCCTACCGAAAGAGCAATTTGAGTCCCTAGGCAATTGTTTGAAAAAAGTTCTGAGCGTCTTTGACGTCAAACGCCTTACAAAACTTGTTCCAGTGTTCGTAAAATCCAAATTTTCAAAATCAAGGAACATGTTGTGTTTTTCCTCCACCAGAAGGTGAAAAATGAATAGATTCGTTCCGAGAAATTGCAATAAATTGATAGCAAATTCAAAACCACCGAGATCTTTCGTTTATATGCATAGATGCGTCTGATTCTGTCAAAACTGATGTTTTATTATTTTCTGGAGTCACATAATTTTAAAGTATAGACGAGAAACTACTCAACTCTATTAATCTTATTAGGCCATAAAAAATGTAATATTGCTTCAAAAACTCTTTGTTCCACCTATTCGGTAGATTTCTGATGCTTCCAAAAACCCAACGGAAGCTATCCGTTTTTCTAATTTTCGTTTTTTTTTGTGAGATGGGCAATCAACAGGAAAAAGGGGGCGCTCAAGGAAACATAGATCAAAAGTCAGTTGTCTAACTAATCGGGAAGTGTATCTATTGATTTATTAATTTAATTTGCAAAATATTTTATGGGAAAATTATTTGGAAGTACTTAAGAAAATGCTTCCTGTTTTTCCTGTTTTTCATAATACATTAAGGATAGACATCAAAAATCCAATGCCTTGTATTTTCGATGCAATGATAAATTTTTTAAAAGTTTCCGTTTGGCTTTTTTAACACCACTGCCTCCACTTTGAAAGAGTATATGTAGGTTAATTTTGGAGATATCAATACAAAAAAAAGTAACGCATGGGTTCAATACAAATATAAAAAGTATGGTATACTTTTCAAATTATCAAAATAACTGACAACTACTAAACGCCAATCAAATCAAGAGAAGCAATAGACATTTTTTCCATTTCCGTAAACTTGCGTAACATAATAAAACAGAACGAAAAAATAGATCTTTGCGTTTGAGAAAACTATAAATATATATTTTTTGCTAAAGGATTTCTTGTAATTTTTAAGTACTACATTTCAATAAGTTTCTAATTTGGCCAGGTAAACTTTGCAGAAAACACCACTGTAGTTTTGAGAAAAAGTGAAAATTTGAAGGAGAAAATGCAAAACGAGAACTCAATTAACCTTCTAGACAAAACATGGAACCTAGACCCTCTATTGCTCGTTCCATATTCTGAAAACAATGGATAAGACAGGAAGATGAGTCAGGGAGTCTTTCTTTTCTTTTTCTTTCTTCTATCTTAAAGCTTTCCTCTAGCCCTTCCAAAAAGTTTAATGAAATAGACAATGATGGTCATCTGTTGATGACGTTGCAAAAACAAATCCACGTTTTTCGTAATCTAATTTATGAGATCGGAGGTCAGAAAAGTGGAAGTGAAAATTCTTGAATAAAGTGCAACTATTGAAAAATGGAACTAGAATGGATTTTGAAATGGTAATTGAATGAGAATGAAAATAAATATTAAAAACATAAAATGAGAAGAGGTCTGAAATCGACATATTCTTGGAAATAATCTGACGAGAGATGGGACTTGGCCAAAAATCGAGGACAGACTGCTACCAAAACGAGGAAGAGATAACCGAATTATATTCCCTAAAATATAGTGAATAGATATATTTCCGGACATTTCCCGTGGATAAAGAGGGCTCTTGGAGATATTAGAACATTGTTAAAATGTGAACGAAGTAGTTGAAAATTTAAATTTCTTCGGGGAACTTTTTTTTTTTAATCATACACAAATAAAACAGAATAACTCATACCAGTTGTTACCAATTGTTTAAGTTGACAAAAAAATGAAGATAGAATAAATTGCAAAGATCAAAAGTTTTAGAATTTTTATGAAATCTAAAACAGAGGGTTAACGTTTAATTTTCAGCATACAATGAGGTACAGTAGGCATTCATAGAAGAGGCTTGGGCCTACCTACCTTGCGCCTACCTGCCTTGCGCCTACGCCCGCGTCTCCTATCAAAGAAACATAAAACTTGTTTGATTTAAATTTGGTTTTTCAACAATTGGTAGGCTAACGTTTTTTTCGCTATTCCTAGATTTAAAAAGGTTTTTACTTATGAGATATTCTCAAAATGGGTAGGTTTTCTTGAAATTCGTGTGATGCTTCATTTTAATTTTCTTTTTTTTTTCACAATCCCATCATGAATGTTATTTCCTGTTTAATATTTATTTGAACTTCCAACCCATCAAATTATTTTTCTCCTTTTTTCTTCCTTTTCCCTGAATTTTCAGAGCTTCTTGGGTGTCAATGCAAACAAATAGTAAAAGAAAATATGAGCGCGATTTTTGATGATACGTTTGAGTTTTCACCATGAATGTGAACGGGAGAGTATTTTGGATTTTACACGGAAGGACAAGCCACTAACTTTCAAAAAATATGAAAGAACTTATAAATTTTCTGGGTATCCGAAGGGCTAAAATATTCTGATCATGGCTGGGGAACTTTTTGAAAATAAAAACGTATTTTTAAAAATAGATATCTGAAAGCTCACTTCATATTTAATTAGAAATGCTTAAAATACACGGGAAAAGCATGTATTTTGCAAAAAATCGAGTGAAGAAAAATGAAATAAGCAATTCTTTATTAATTTTGGGCAAGTTTCATCTTGAAAAATAGTTGATCTGACTGTACAGGGTGGGCCATAATTATGGGGACCGATACTTGCGTCTATAACATTTTATGCACTCCTTCAAAAAAGTTTTAACAGTATAGGTTTTATTCCCCATATTCTTAGGAACAAAATATGTTATTAAACTTTGAAAATATCATTATGTGACACGTTACAAACCTTCCGACCAGGGGTGTGCGGCAAATCTCAAAATTTGCCGAGCTCGGTAAATTCGGCAAATTCGGCAATTTAAGCATCAAAATAGCTCAATTTTGTGTCATTTTACTAAATTTTTGGCTAAAAAATCAATAGTTTTAGTCAAAATTGTACTGTCAAATTTTTGACGTGTGCGGCAAATTTCGAAATTTGCCGAGCTCGGCAAATTCGGCAAATCTACTTTTTTGAAATTTGCCGTGCTCGGCAAATTTGGCAAATTTGCCGAGCTCGGCAAACGGCAAATTCGGCAAATTCGGCAAATTTGCCGCACACCCCTGCTTCCGACGTTCCGAAGTTAAATTGTCGCTGGCGCGCTAGTGTGGGTGTTTTTCTTTCTAATGATGTCTTCAGCGACTCCTGTCAGTTTAAAAAGTTTTGAAAAGCTCAAAACGCGCACATTCGACTCGGTTTGAAAGTCAGGAGACGGCGGAATTTTTTGAAAATAATATATTTCAGATCTACAGTCCAACTTTTACTTTTGTATAAAAAATTATGTCCCTATCATTCCAATGACCTGAGATATAACTGAATATGCAAGAATGTGTGAAAAAATCGCACAATTATTTGCGAAAACGGGATTTAGCTAGTTCCAAACAATCGTCCATTACAAGCTGGATTCTAATGAAACTTGTTTTTCTTTTCTCGAATACTGTGAAAATATATTTTGTGGTTCTAAAATGCACAAAACACTACAGAAAAAATCAGTTTCAACATTTAGAGAACCGAAACTATGCAAAAAAAAGTTGCACGCCAGAAGGGTGAAAACGTGTTACACTCCCGACGCTGCCAAACTTCTGTTGTTCGACCAATCAAAAAGATTTTTATGTTAGCTGATAGAAAAATATTTTGTCTATCAATAAAGTAACAAACTCTTATTTTTTAGTTTGTGAGACGTGGTATTTGCGTGCAAAACTACGATCCCCATAATTATGGCCCACCCTGTATGATATTCTGAATTTCAAATTCTCTTAAAACTTCAAAAATTAATTGTTAGGTTCAAAAAATGCAGACACGCGAGGTGTCTGTACCCTTTAGGCAATTGAAAAGAATGCGGAAATGTTTGTGAGGCATCCGAATGGGTCCCGAGTTAAACTAATTATATTCTTCGTAAAATGAAAAAAAAAATAAGGAGGAGACGAGACTACCAAATTAGCCGACCACTTTTTCTCTGGGACACAAAAAGGGTAATAACTGAAATTACGTAAAGTTTTTTTGCAGCATAGGGAAAATGTGTCCTTTTTTGGACAACTTTTGTTGAAGACTACAGTAGTGGTAAGGGATGGAAGAGAGTTTTCTAGAAAAATTGATCAATGGGAATTTATGCCCAACTTGAGAAAAAAATTGATCAGATGTATTATATGTATTTTAGATTTATTTCAGAGTGACTCAACTGTCTCTATTTTCTAGTAATTTATGCATGTTTGAATGGTATCGACCACTTGTTCCATTTTTTCAAAAAAAGTATCTGGAATTTGATAAAAAATTTCATGGATAAGTTTTCTTCAAAATTATTTTAATCACCAAAATATGATATTTAAAAACAGGCTAATTTTGCGTGAATGATTCATGTGCCACATTTCACCGAATGAAAATTGTGGATTGGATTGACTGAACAAAAAGATCAATATTCAAATTATTCCCAACATTTTCTTCTTCTTGGATGTCAAATGTCGAATTATCTCATAGTTGATCGTAGGTTGTTTCTTGCTTTTGTGAGCTCCCGGTAACTTGGCTTCCGGAAAAATGCTCAAATTTATTTTTGATATAATATTTTCACATTAATAATTTTCAGTTTTACACCTAATCTTGGTATTCCTTGTGCCAATATACACTGTTTTTGTCTGTTCCTGCAACAATCGTGCTCGGCAACAAGTGCATCTTGAAAGAAGACAGGTAATTCTGGAAAGTCTCTGAAAGTTTTTAAAAATATGTTTCAGGCTCTCCGGGAGCGTCAACGGCAAGCAGTTCTATCTGGGAAAAGTGTTCGAAGTGTCATTGAAACAGAAGTTGAAACTGAAGCAACTCAATGTCCCTCGTTTATTTGTGTTGGAAAACTTTCGCCACGTCTTAAGGATCGAAATTATGCATACGAGAGAATTGATTTGATTGATGCAACAAGTGAGAAAATGGATCACGAGAAGCCACCAATTGATTGTCGATCCATCTAAAAAGAGCATGAAAAGTGTGACGACAAACAATGGAATGAATGTCCAATGTACGGATATTGTATCCAATGGTGGGAATTTGTCGCTAGTTATTGGAATCTGGGATGTACAGCCTATATCTCCCAGAACTTGAAAATTCGAATTTTTCTCTTTTTTCGAATTATTGTGTCCATTAGGGGTGGTCTGTCATTCTTTTTAAGCGGGTCGGCAGCCTGCTGGGAGGTCCACAGCCCACGAATCGCTCAACCGATGAACATTTGTTGAATATAGTTTCGATTCCGAGTCTCGGGGACCTATTGTGTGCTTCTCGCGACTTTCTGACACTCAAAAAGGGGCGCGGGTCGACCTATTGCCACCCCTAGTGTCAATTGATTTGAACGAAAAATTATATAGACATTTAGAAAAATATTTTAATTTGAAAATTCGGAATATGTAGTTATTTCTGGAAAAATATTCCGCACATCTCTGATTAGGATGATATTTAGTTTTGTAGTTAAAAACTTACCAACATCGTAAAAAACCAGTAATATGAGTTGGTGAACGGAGCCAAAATGGTTTGACAAAATGGATGGTTTATTTCAATGTATAACACGCTTTGCTGAAGCTGCTAGATAATTTATTAAATTCTAAAAACATGCCACTTTTCCATCAAATAGTACAGAAAATATTTTTTTTTTTAATTTCAGATTTCGAACTCTCCACTACATCATCTCGTTCCTACATCAGTTCACTGGTATAACAATACGATGAAACAGAAGTTTTTTAAGGTTTTTGAATAAAGGTTTTTCTGCTCTGACACTTGAAAAGGGTCGCGGGTCGACCGATTGCCACCCCTAGTGTCAATGAATTTGAACGAAAAATTATATTGAAATTTGAAAAACAAATACTCCCGAGGAGACTTGGAAGAGAGTCACAAATAAAATAAAAAAGAAATGCATACAAAAGGCCAACAATTCAATTCGTACCAAAAAAAGTAAGTAAAATTCACGTGATGTTTCAAAAAAGTTCAATTAGGTTTTTTTGTCAATTTACAATCATTTTGAATATTCTGACTCTGATACGAAGGTTCTCTACTCGATTTCGCAATAATGACTGAAAAAAAACAATTCATTGCCACAGAGCCAAGTGATAAGGTAATATTTTTGTCAAATATTAAACTTTACCACAGAAAATGGGCCATTTTGCAAAAAAAAAAGACTGCTGATTAAAATTATATTTGTAAACTTGTAATTTTACAAGAAGTCACATCATTCCATCTAATCAAATAATAAACTTTCAGATTCAATTCCTTTCCGACCCCCGCGAGGAGCAAAAAACGATTCTGAAAATCACGAATCAAAGTGAAATGAAGCAGGCATTCAAAGTGAAGTGTACACGAAATGATCTATTCCGTATCAAGCCATCAACTGGAATACTCGACTATAATCAGACGCTTACTGTGATCCTAGTTTACAGGTTTGGAATTATTTTTTCTTTGCAAATTTATTAGCCCCATCTTGGCAATTGTTATTATTCTCTCACTTTCAGGGGAGGGCAAGAGACTGTTCCTATTGATAGACAACATTTTGGAGTTTATCATATTCCGGCACCAGAGAATTGTACTTGTGAGGGAGCTTGGGCTGAGCATTATGGACCGCCACAAGGAGAACACAAATTGAGAGTTGTATGGAACTAATAAATTTGATTCAATTCTCATTTTTAGTTTAAAAACACAATTTATTTTCAAGGAAACAGTGAATCTTGGAAGGCGTCACCAACCGAAATTTGGCGATATTACCGCCTGAAAAAAAACCTGACTTTTTTTGGAAATCAAAGAAAATTCTCACTTGTGGCCTAGTATATGAAATGGGAAAACATCTTCTAAAAATTGAGAAAAAGCATAAAACTAGTTGAGACTAAGAATAATGTTTGAGTGATCCGTAAAGGCGAAAAACTGATAGAAGGGTTATACTTTTAGAGGAAATATATAAAGTAGGCGTAAAGGCAGGCATGGAGTAGGCTCGTAGATCGCCTTGTGGTAGGTACGTAGGCGGTCAGGTATGTGTTAGGCATTGTTCGAACATTAAAAGTTTTCTGGAACTTCAGCAAAACATTTCTTAAGAAATTCCAATGATAATTTCCCAAAATCATGCAGTTTTCTTTTTACGAAATAGATTTAAAAGTTCATAAAAGCCATTTTTCATTAAAATTTCCCCGTGAAAACTACCTTTTTGCGAATTATTCGAATTGTCCACGTTTGGTTTCTTTTCATCAAAATTATTTATTTCGTATATTACTACAAATTATTTCTTTTTAGAATTATGAACCTATTATTTGCTGTTCGTGTATTATTCGATTTCCTATCACTGGCTTGGATTATAATTTATGCCGCAACTCAATGTGCAGCAAAAGGAAAAGTTCGAAAAGTGGAAAAGGAGAGGCCGGGAAAAATTCGTGGGAGACGGATGAGAAGAGGACCGAATAATGGTGGAAAGGTATCTTTTTCAGATTTTAACTGTTCAGAGTTCAAAACGTTGAGCAGCTTTCATCAGTTCAAATAACTTGGGTATCAATTTAGCCAACAACTCTTAATTTTTCAGACACCATCCACTGAAGAGCAAATGGAATATTCGGCGCTTCCACCAACTCCAACTGTCGCCTCTTCAATTAAACAATCAACGAAGCACAAGAGGACTGAGAGGCAGCTACAATCAACTCAGAAGATGTCCACTGAGGTTTGTCAGTTCTAAATATTTTAGCCTATTTTTGTCTTTCAGAACATCACATCCGTCCAAGCTTCCACCACCCAACAAGAGTGCCCGACACAGGAAGATGACCCGACCGCTCCAACACCAGTTGCAAAACGTAAGTTATATACAGAACCTGTTTCCAGATACTAAAATCTCCATTTTCAGCGAAAAAAGCAAAGAGAAAGGAGGTGTTTTTCAAGGACCAGGATGATGACGACACCCTTGCGTCAATCAACAGTATCAAGAACTAGTTTTGTTTATTTTTTCTATGTGAAAAGATAATAAATTATTTATTGATTCAAATTTATTTTTATAAGTTTTTTATAGTTATTTTGTAGATAATAAAAAGTTTTGAAATCTTCGTTTTTAGAAGCAGTAATTTGGGCTATTCAAGTTGCGAAAATTATCAATAATCACAGAGAATTGGAATTCCGTTCAGCTTCATCATATCGCATTTAACTCACTTCACTCACAAAACCAGGGAATCCGCGTCGGCGTACTGATCTGCTCGGTTATTTGAAATTTTGTTTGAAAATTTGAGAAGACTGAAGATTCAGATTGGTTCAACTCAAATTGCTCGGCATTACTTTCTGTTCTAGTTTAACAACATGTTGACACGCTTGCCTAGTTTCCACCTTTCTAGCGCAGAAATCTAACTTTCAAAAGACATTTAACCGTTAGAAATCACACTGGGAACACTTTTACGGGCCTCGAAAGCTTTTTTTTCAGAGCGGCTTTTTTGCAGCTCAAACTTTGAGCTGTACAAATCGGCGTCCGGTTTTGGGGTAGGTTTCCACGGCGGCCGACAATTTCCGAGTTTCGCCACTCACTATACTTAATCAGCAATTTTATAGTAAGTGGCGAAACTCGGAAATTGTCGGCCGTCGTGGATAGCTACCCCCAACCGGACGCATGTGCGTCCTGTTCGGACGACCGGACGTCCGGTTGTACAGCCCTAGCTCAAAGTGCTTCTCTGCCGCTATTTTTTTTTGCAGGGGCCTACAAACAATTTGTACGCAATCTTCTTGGATGCCCTCGGACATTGCGTTTCTTTAAATCTGTAATTTTTCTGTATGGTTTCGCACTTTAATGTTGAAATAAATCAGATTTAAAAAAAATGTTTTTTTTTAATCTACTGCATATTTACGGGGGTTCTGTCGAAAAAAGTCATTCTTTTCATGTTGCCGCAAGTTTCATACTTATAAACTTTGCCAACGATTAGTAGCCGAAAACTTGCCCGAAATTACTGGTCCCCGGGGAGAACTTTGGAACCCGAAAGTGGTGGAAATAAAAATTTCTAGACTTTGAGTTTTCTACTTGCCATCCCGAGTAAAACAACGAACAAAAATTTTAAAAATCGAATGAATAAAAATAAATGACCAATAATAATTAATTGCTAGTACCTTCAAGTCTGTTTTTGTCCACTTGCTTTTCCGATTCCTAGAATTTTTTTGAAATTCACAAGATCCCAAGATCCCTATTCCTTCTTCAAATTTTCTTGTAATTTTTGATATATAAAATGTCATTCAGATGATTCATTTTACTTTCGTGACTACATACCATTATAAATTGAATGAGTAGGCTTCATGTATATACACTTTCTTTTCATTTGCATATTCATGTGGGTGTTAGTGTGTCCTTAGAGTTTCAAGAAATATCATGCAAATTTATGTTCGATCTATGACTCTGAACGTTATAACGTTGAGATCTTTTAAGCTTTGATAGATAATTATTAGTTTTGAGTAAGATTTATACTGCAATTCCTATTTAATTTGCTTTTGGATTGATTTATCAACTGAAGTTTCTAATTTTGAGAAACATTTATAGGTAAAACACTTGTAACACCTTCAAGATAACCTACGCCTGTCTTCTGCCTAATGATCCGATACACTGGAATAGTATTTTAGAACGTTCAAAAAACTAATTGAAATAAGAAAATGGGCATTATATTATGCTACACAACAGAAAGTCACCTTTTTTCCAAATTTGTGCAGAAGTTTTCAATTGGAAATTATTATTTTTTCCAATATTTCCAATACTCTCGTCATTTTTACTACAAAAGTCTCAAGTCCAAAATTATCCTACAATTTCATATTTTCAAAACTATACATCACATCATAAATCTATATGTGTCACCTCAGAAAGAGAAATGAACTTCAATTTTCAATTGGCCAAATTTGTAAGAAAACGCAGAACAGGAAGCGAAACAAGTAGATCAAAAGCACAAAGCACATCCTCATATCCCTGTGATGATTAGTTTTGAGTAACGTAACACAAAGCCCAGTGCTTCCTGAGAATTTGGTTATTTATTCTAAAAATAATATTACATGTTTTGAATGTTTTCCTTGTGGCTGAAATTCGGAACCGGCTTAGAAAATGATTACATTCTAAGAAACTTTAAATTAATTTTCCCCTTATATAAATTGATTTTTCCTCCTGAATTTTGAGTTTTCAATTAATTTTTTCTTTATGAAAACAAAAAGAATGCTTGATATTAACAATAACGGTGAGCTTAATATTCTTTTCGTCATTTGGTTTTTTTTAAGAATCCCTTCAAGCAGTTTTTGCCGTTAAAGTAGATTTCCGGAACTTGCTCCGAGCTTTTTTTTTTTAATCCGTTCTACCATGTTTATTTGCAAAAAAACAATGAGATTTGGTAGAATTTTCAGCAATTCTTTAAAGGTTTGTAATTCTGAAAGTATGTTCTTTTGCAAAAAATGACTACTGTGAAAGAAAATTCCAAAACAAAAGTGCAGTACAAGCAAGAAATGTGTAGGAACTCTGTAAACACAATATGCAATTTCGCGGACGGGAAAAAAACCGTTTTGATCAATTCGAGTGTGTGCGTTTTCTTTGATCGGAAGAACAAAAAACCATCTAGACTTGATAATAATTAGTGTAACTTTTATACTTACCCTTTTCAACATCCAATAACTTCCTTATAAATAAATTAGTCTAGACTACTTCAAACATCCGCTCTCCGTTCTTTTTTCTATTCTTGTTCTTTAATTACGTACAACTTGCTCTGATTAGTAGTGGAAAATAGATGTTTATTCCTCAATCAGTGAGAAAAAAAAATGTTTTTTGTTCTACTCGAAGAGAATGAGAGCAATCATTAAGCCTCCCACGCATTAACCATTCATTCTGATCGTTAATTTGTGAGCTAAATAAAAGAGTCTAAAGTTAACCCCTTCAACCATTTTCTATTAACTGACTTCGAATGTTCCAAGTTGATTTTTTGATTAATTTTGAGGTGTACGTAAATAAATATGAAATCGCTTACCCCAGTCTTTGCATATTTGCGTAATAATCATATCTTAAGCCTATTATTACTTTATCGGCTTATAAAAATTATCTCTAGTTTGTTTTTGATCTCCAAAAAATAACTTCATTGCCTCAGAAGTAGTATTAGCGATGTATTATATTTTCATCTTCTAGGTTTCAAAATAGTAAAATAGTTTTTATTTTCATTTTTGAAATTTCTACTTAAAAATGCGTTGGCGATTTTTCATAGTTACATTTTGTGTTATTTAGTCAGAAAATATGAAATTTTGATCATATAATGATTTTCCGTAATTAAACAAAAAATGACAAAAACCAAGATGGATAGCCGACAAAAACAAGTAGATTATGAATAGGTTTTTGATTTTTTTAAGTTACAAGAACCGACCGTTTTTCTTGTTACTTCCTATCGTTCTCTTTCTCAAAAAACTGTCTGATTTTTTGTTTACCGAGAAGATTTTTCTTAAGAATAAACTCGAAATACCCACAATTGAAAATAACAAAAGTAGGAGGATCTCGTTATTTCAGAATGTTTTCTTTTCGTTCAGGTGCTTCAGAGGATTTGACACCGCTCGGAACCTTGCCTACAAACGTAAAAATTGCCTAGGCCTGCTAGGCAGCCTAATTCCACAACATGCCTACACAGATGCCTGGTGGCAAAGCACACGTAGGTAAATGTTCAAATTCCTGATAGGTAGGCACTTAAAAATGAAGATGAGACTGGGATGAAGATGAGATTCACCGAACGTTTTTGAGTTTATTAGTATCTAATTTGGATATACACTATGTTGATGGCTATGTTACTAGTATTATAATTAATTGCTAGCGTCTGCAAAATTGTTCTTAATTGTGAAAACAATTCTTTGCAAAACTTTCCTGGATCTTGTTACAAAGAACACGTTTGTTCCCAAGCGTTCCCTCCTGGTGAAGAATCAAATAACACTCTAGTTGACTAATAGGATTATTTTCTTATTCGGAGAGCCCATCGGAGCTTCGTGCTCATTATGCTTAGGCGAGTTGTATTTCTAGTATTTCTGAGTAGTGATGTTAGACACTTACGTTCAGTGCGAACAAAAATATCGAATCGAAAGATGTACTAGACAACCACCAAACAACAGGGAAACCGAATAAAGCATCCCGCCAGTTTCTTGTTTTTTGCTCAACTAGTTCCACTTTGTACTAAATGCAGTTTTCTCGCGTCGTTTGTTTTGATACAAGTTCCACTGGGTCCCAGGTACTCGTAGGGCTTCTCCTTATTTTATATTGGCTATATTTATCAACACAAAATTAGAATAAAACCCAATTTCATTCAAATGTACTAGTTTGACTAGTATAGTTCATGCGTCAATGGAATCAGAAAATTTTCAAATCCCATTTCCGTTGATTGAAATGTTTTGTTCTTTAGTCCTATTGTTTCAAATTCTTTTTTTGTCAGCCAAATTTGCCAGAATACAAAAAAAGGCCGACCTATTCGTATACGAGACACCTACAGATAATCGTTTGCTACAAAATTTATATTTTCCGAGAAAAAAACTCCCGCAAAGTTCAAGTATTAGGATCACAATCAATTGCCAACAATATTTGATCCTTCTTGATTTCTTAGACTAACTACTAGTTCCATATATTCATATTGAATAAAGTTCCAATTCTGAATAAATCATGGCTCCGTGAGAATGCACATTTTGTTCCCATTTCATTTTTCTTCTGATTCCGGTCTTCATTTTTCAATTTGTATCTCAATTTAGATATTTATGAGCAACACTATCCATACACCATTTTTTTTTTAATTTTTGGATATATAGTTTTCTAATTTTATATTTATCCGACAATTAAAAATCTTACCGGATCACATCATATTTGCAAAGGAAATTGAAATAATACGGGATTAATTTTTGAATAGATTGTTTCGTTTTTTGCATCTTTTGAACTCTTAATAGAGTCTATACTCTCCTCTATTTTGTAGCCTAAATCTTGTTTGTGGAACAAGTGTTCAAATTTACTTCAGAAAAAACCATTTTGGTAACCATAAATTCCTAGAAAATCCTCTGCAAAACCTCGCCAAATATGATCACTCGAGGAAACTACTTAGGTCAATCTGAATCCAGGGTTAAGCTTCACATATCTGTTTTTACTCAGCTTTAAGTATACTTTAACAACTTCAAGTGAAGCTACAGCTCAAAATTGTGAATTGGAGTTTGGTTCTATATCATTAGGTTTTATTTTTAAAATTTTCTTCTAGCTTTTCACTTAACCAATAAAAAAATCAAATTGTAAGAAAAAATGTTAGAGACCAATATCTAACATTTTCCAAATTTTTCAGGTGTCTAGAAAAATAAGTAAGCTATTAGATTACTTATATTTGTGATCACTAATGTTTCTATTTAATTATTTCAAAGTTTTGAGTTTATTGGATCAATGCTCAACACTTGAAGCTGATATTTCAATTTGATTGATTAACTGAAACATTATTACAACCGAATACTTAATTCAATTTTTTCTGGTAGTATCAAAATGTAATAGACATTCCTATTGAAACAAGTTGGTTGCTCTTTTTCACCGGAAAAGGAAGTAATCGAGTGTACCACTACTTTCAAAAAAAGGTTTATTTTTTTATTTCTTTTTTTTTACCAAATAGATTCTGAGACAGGCGAATGACATGCAACCCTTGTGAGCCAATATCAGTAATCATGATATATTTATGGATGAATCAAGGATCATGCATCTGTCCACATGAAACACCCGTGACTTTTATGTATTTCATTCGCACTATTGAACCTTTAGGAATGTTGCTTACATTAGTGTTTTGGCTCTTCTTGGTTTTTCCAAATGGGAGTTGTACCGGAGAACTATTTCAAAAATTATATCTCCGATTTTATTTTATTTTTTTGGGTTCCTCAAATTTCGGAATTGAATGAATTGACATTTTTCTAGAGCCACATTTCACATTAAATAATTTTTTTTTAAGTTTTTGAAAAAATTGTCTGAATTGGTTTTACATCCTCCACAGGCATTTTTAAACTACAGATATTATTTTTTGTAAATATTTGAATTGATTTTCAAATATTTACAATCATGTCGTTATTTCTGTGATTTTTCCTAACACGGCTTCGGTTAGAAAAAAATGTGTGTGTTTTTTTTTTGAAAACTTCCTCTGCTATCGCAGTCAATTGACTTTAACTTTAAAACGTTGAAAAACTATTAATAATTTTTTTAAGTTCCCGGAAATGAAGTTATGTTCCTCAAAAATGATTTGAGATTCCGAACTCCAATATTTTTGAGTGCTCAGAATTTTTGATACAATTCAACTCAAGCATTACTTCCTTGTTTTTTTTTTAATTTATTTCATTTAACATTGAAAATGTTACTATTATCTTCTAGAAAAATATGTAAGTTACACACATTTTTCACACAAACGGTATGGGAACATTCACCATGATTTATTCATCTCTTGGGCACTTTTCAGGGAGACAAATTGAATTTTATTTGCATTTTTTTATGTTTATTTGAGACCCTCAAACTACAAGGCTTACGTGACTTACTACAAATTGATTGAGAAACTTTAATTACAATTTTACGACAAAAGTATGTAACCTTTTATGAACTTCTAACTTTAAGCTTTGTATCATGACCTAGCGATTTGTTTTTAAAAGTTCTATTTTACTCACAACAAAAGGGCTAGTAATTTGAGGATTCTATAAATAAAATATATTACGGTCAATTACGGCTTCCTAATCTGCCCCGCCTTTGTCTTGTAGTTAACCTTTCTACGCACACTTCATATGAGGAAGTATTGAACAATATTTTTTCTTAACTGTAATTCTTCCATGTAGGCCTAAATAATGCTTGCCTGCTTTCAAGGCGACCTGCCTTCAATCAAATGCCTAAACATTTTTTAGGTCTAAAAGTCAGAAAATAAATTGTAGATCGGTACATCCGCCCGAAGAAGTCAATTTTCAAAAAAAAACCAGTTTCCTTTCTGTTTCAAAATTAGAATTCTCAACTCACTGGAATCATTTTTAACAGGAACTTTTTGTTATTTTTCCTTCAGTTTTCAACAAAAATTAAATGGCTAGCCAGTCATATAAATAATTTGTAGTGCAAGCTTTGAAAATTAATATTGGTCCCCAGCCAGAAATGAATTAAAGTAGCAAGAATTATACATGGGGTTTATTTTTTCATTTCCTTGTTCTTTGCTTCTTATTCTGTCTCGAATGACTCAACAGACAGGAACATCTTTCTCTTTGAAAATCTTCAAATTTCCATAGAATCTGTATACTTGCTCTTGCTCTCTGACGTCTTTAACCTTTACTTTTTTTTTCTTTTACTTACGTGTTTTCCTATGTGGTCCAAGAAAATGTTAAGTCCTTTTACTCGCCTTTTCAATTAGTTTCAAGCATTTTTTTTTGCAAATCATTTTTAAGCCATTCCAGGGCAATAATTAATTGCTCCAAGTAACCTACACTTTTCTTTAAACATTCTATTCCTCTAGACGCATCTGATTTTGGCATTATTGAAATAAAATTTAATTGGAAATTTCGAAAGTGCTCTCATTTCAGTTTGTGGTCATTCAAATTAGATAATGTTGAAAGATATCTAACAACGTTTTTTCTCCTTTTTTAGAAATCATTTTGCTCTTAACCCGGAACGAGTTGAACTTCAGAAAAAGGTACTTTTGAAATAACTCGCGAAGAAAAAAATTGTTTAGAATCTGCTAGTAGTGGATTTCAAATTTTAAATTGAATTTTCGATGAAAATGAAAGCAAAAGAGCAAGATGGATTTGAACCCTTTAAAGGACCATTTTCGGAGCACATATTCAAATTTTTATTTGAATTTTTGAAATTGGATACTGAAATGAACGTCTGCAAGAAGGGCATTCCCTCATTTTGTATTCATAAGTCGAAACGTCAAAAAATTCCAACTAGTAGTCTTTGAGAGACCACGTAATTTTTGTGCAGTATTGTGACCAAAGTTCTGAAATTTTCAATTGTTCTTAAGTCAGGAAAAGCTAGAAGAAGCTCATGTTTCAATGATAAGTATAAACAGTAAATTTTCAGAGGTAGTTTTTCTCATTTTTCTACAAATGTTGAGTAACCTAAATTTAAGTAACGTGCTTTTTTGAAAACTGAAATTTTTTTGTAGGGATCTAAAAACATTGTCTAGTACAACAGACGGGGCGGGGTTATTAGAAATGTTTGATTCAATTTCAAAGTGTAAAGTGAGAATTTTAAGTTTTTCAAGAGTATTTTTTCAATCTTTGTTCCTTTTTTTCTTCACTTCATACACTTTTAAAAATTGGGGATTATCATTAATCCAAAGATTAAAATAATATTGAATGATTATTTATCAGTCTGTGAGAAGGCCCAAATTTAAAAAATTGAGCACAAACTCTGTGATTTTTTTCTGCTCAATTTTCTATTGTTTTATAATTTTCATAAGAGTGTTTGTGGTACGCTTTCAAATGAGTTCAATAGGAAGAAGATTAGGCGAAAATATTTGTCTTTCAACTGAGAAACTTCCAAAAAAAAATTTAAAAAAACGGATATTCATTCCAAAGACCAACTTCGTGACACTTGTTCTTTTGGTTTCATTAAAAATTCAATTAGAAATTTAAATTCTGGCATCCAATCCCAACACTTTGAAGTTATTTTTAGGATTTCGAGAGACGGATATGATCCTATTGGAATTTGTTCTCTCCCCAGAAAAGGTTCCGTGTTGAAAAAGAGCACAAAGGTGGAAAAGTGACTTTTGGAAATTTGTTTAACCTTGTCTAGTACACTTCAAAAATCCGAGAAAATCTTATTTTGTGGAAACTTATTGAGTATTTTTCTAAAACGTTTCATTCCTACCAATACATGAGGCTCATTATATCATCATCATAGTCTAGTTCTGCAAGTTTTGCAAAACAAAATAGAATATTCTATGACAAAAACTATTCCAAAGTTGAATACAACTTGCATTTCCCATTCATCATAAACTTGCTCTTTTTGAAAAAAAAACTTTTCCATGGAGCAGTTTGTTTATTCCATTTTATAAAATTTCGGCCAAATTATTTTGAATTGTGCGGATCAAGTTCAAAAATAAAAGATAGTTCCGAGTTCCGGTATCAAATTTTAATACCAGTTTTAGAAATTGTTACTATTACTGGAAATTCTTTGAAATTCGTTTTTATCTTGTTGGAAAATTCTTGAAAACATTCTGAATGAACAGGTTCAAAATATTATTGCGAGCGTGATAAGTCTCTACGTAATGTGCGTACCTCACAAAGAGAATCTGTGGTTTTTTAAACTCCGCCCTTCTGCAGATCGGCACCTTCAACGCGGCCGTAGTTTTCTCTACCTTATCGGCATTTCAGGAAAAAATTCTGTCAATTTTTGACAACTTTCTGCTAAATTTTGGCAGCTTATTCAAAATCTTGTAATAAGTTGACATTTGGAGAACGTTCCCGAAGCTAGACAGGTAGTTGCTCTCCAAGTTTCTAGTAGTAAAGATGTTTTGAGAGCACCAAAATGCTGGAGGTTTCAAAGCTTTATAATTTATCTTTTTAGAATTGCCAGACTAAAAAAAATTGTAAAAAAAACATCAGTTTCAGAATGATTTCAGACATTAGTTCAATCTTGCCCCTCAATTAAGTGAGCACTTTCAAGTGATCTTTGTCTTCCATCTTCTTATTCTTCAAGTCACATTTTTTGTTTATTTTTACACAATTTTTGGTGGCTTTTTTCTTCTAAATTAGCGGTTTTATGACTTTTTGTCTTCAATCGTTTCCTTTGAAAAATAATGTGAACATTTTTTACTCAATTGCAATCATGATTTTTACTCAAACTTTATTGCCTATTTACGGAAACATGTAATTCTGTGTCTATTTATGTATTCCTTTAGAACAAAAAAAAACAAAATCACAAGATCTCAACCTACTGTTTGATGGTTCATTCAGCTCAGTTCTTTGCCATTTCGAGAGGCTCCATCAAACCACGTCATTTTACTAATTGGGTGAGAAGAGAAAAAGAGCACATTTGTGTGCTCTTTTTTATTTTCTCTCCCCAATTATGAATTCACCTCTTGAATTAGCCCAGCTTCTTCTCCTACAATTTTGCATTCATTACTATGCAAAAATGTAGCTTTTATCTTACAATTTTTGGTTTTAATTAGCCATTCATTTTCTCTTCTTTACGTCAATGGATACATATATATCATTCATAACGTTGCTCTATCACCTCTCAAAATATATAATGTTAGGTCATGAAAATATGCTTCAAAAGGCAATTTGAATATACATATATTTGATTTTGAACTTTTTGAAAAGTACTTTATGTCGATGTTGAACTTTTCAAAATTTTTGAATCAATGCACAATTCTACGGAAACCATATTCACACATTTGTTATCATGTCTGAGTGGTTTAAATTTAATTTATCTTAAACCATTAATAAAAAAATTAAGTGTTTCCTTATAAAAATTGGAGATTTGGTTCAAATTACAACTATAGTGAGTAGGCAATTTATAACCTGTAGCGACCACTATGACTGAGTTCGTGGCGAGACCCACTCGCGAAAACCGTGTGTGCCTTTAAACAAAATTTCATGAAAGATACTTCCATATTAGTTTTCCCAATTTGATGACGCTTAAAAAGTCATCAACACAAACCCTTTAAACAAGTATTTATTTCCGATAAACCTCCATCTTCTTTTAATTGTTTATTTTTGGGAAGCGGCCTCCGAGATTTCTCTATCCATTAATTAGCTCTATTTTGCATGGAAATTAAAGCTTTTGGGGGTCCAGCCCGAGAGCTTTTTCTTCTCATAATCATAACTCGAAAGATTAATATTCCACCCATTTTGAGTGTACAAGTAATAAATCAAATAGTGGGTTTCGTTGCGGCACGCGATCGTAAATTACTTCCGACGTGCTATTTGAATGTTTCAATTTTCTTCCCAGGAACCGCCCATTTTAACAAACTATAAATTGGACAAACTGCTCAATTTGAAACTTTTCACTTTTTTCGTGGTTGCGTTAAGTTTTCAAACAGGCTTGTTCTTTTGTAGTGCATAGTTTGAATTTCTGAGCAACGAATTATTCTAAGTGTACTCATTTCAATTCAAAATCGGAAATTTGGAAGACGTTCTACGGGCGAGAAGAATTAATTGCTGGTGTAAAAATATGTATAATTTCTTGTTTTATTGCTGGCTTCAAATTCACTTTGCATTGCTCGGAATTTTAAAAATTAAATTAAATTAAATTGACCTTGACTCATTTTTAAAACAAAAAAATTTTTTTTAAAAAACATAAACTAAATGCACTTATCACCATATTAAAATGTTTCTCCTCAATGATCTTTTTTCATCCGTAGACGCACGTAATTGAGTTTAAAATAACATGTGCCTATGTTTACGTTTCTTTTTTTTCTTAAAAAATACTGGAAAACACAAACGCCTATAGACATTTTGCACTTTCCAAACGGCAAAAATAAGGGAAAAGGTTCCTTTTTTTATTTATCTTTTCCAACTTTTTTGTCTGTCTTTTGTGTCTATGCTCCTAATTTTCTTCAGTGAAAACATTTTTCATTTCGGAGTTTTTTTCCGAGGAATCTATGAAATAATATTTTAATTCTACAAAATATAAATATACACATTTTAATTCTGGAGTGTATCCTGAATTTGGAAAAATCGAATTTTGGAGTGTGCCATTATGATATTTGGTCATGTTGGACTAAATATAGATTAAATTTCCAAATTCTTAAGATTCCAAATATTAAGATGGCTTGTAAGATCAGTTTTTTGCAATGTTGAGTCACTAATTCAAAGTTTAAAAATTTCGCAAAAAAATTGTAATGGTCTGAACTTTTCTTTTTATCATATGACAATATTGTTATCTTTAAAATATATTCTAATATATAAAATAAAGACCGGATGTAATAGTTCATTTTCCATTGTACACTCATCATTAAAAATTAATCTGGATTAGAAGATGTGTCAAATATCAAATGTTCAAAAATTGTACATATTTGCTTTGCTTTTTGAATTAGTTATAACTTAGATATTGTTATGGTTTTAATACATTTAATGTTGGTATTCATAAAAACACAGATTCCATGAAAATAACATAATTTATAATCATTCAAATTTTTAAATCATTTAAACTACAAATCTTTTCAATGATATATAAGTAATTCTTAAAATTGTGAATACATTTTACTTTGAAATTGAAGTTTTTGTAATAACAAAACAGTAGATAATTAAGCACCTAGATAATTGTCCAATTCCAATTCCCATTACTCCCAAAGTCTAAAAAATGTGAAAAAGTTCCCTCTCTTCGAAAAAAATCTGATTCATCATCCATCTCTCTTTTTTGTATATATATAAACAAGACTATAAAAGAGGAGGAGCACGACGACAGGACACGCTTCATGGAATCTCAATTGAAACACTCCGAAAGCTTCATCTTGTATTCAGAAATGACTGAAAAGAAATAAATTTGAAAAACGGGAATGCAGAGATAAAGTGCTTATCATCTTTTTTTAAATATACGATGGCTTGGTTTTCAGTCGTTCTCGATCCCTTCAAGGTCATTGTAGGTCGTCTGTATTTTGAGATATTTTTCATTCATTTTGAGATCCTATTCTGACACATTTTTTACATGCTCTTTGATATTTAAAATTGACTTTTTAAACATATCACTATAGATTTAAAGTTGTGTTTTCACATTGTTTACCATTTCAAATAGTTCCAAACCGGATGCTCCAATTATTCTGTCTAATGCGCTTTTATTGTTCCCTTCCGTTATTTTTACATTCACTTTAAAGTTCGGGTACCTAGGTCATAAAATATTCTTTTATAAACCATGAAATATGTTTCGTGGAACCAATATCAAGAATTGAACTTTCAGAAAATATAATAGGTTTTTTAAAGTGATACTGTTTCATCCAAAATAGTCTGGGAGATTTTTTTTTTGAAGCTAGATTTTAGTAGGGACCTATTCTAAAATAATCCCTTCAGAAAACAGGTTTCATTTGAAAGTCTAACCATGAATTCGAACACTTTCCTTTTTAGTCAATGCCCTCTGTATCATTTTGCAAACAAAAAACTTTTCGCTTGCTTTAGACGCTTCACCTAATTATTAGTGTCCTCCAAAAATAGTTTTCTTATAGAGAAAACGTCCAATTGTTTTGCTCCAAATAAGCAGTTCTAGTTTAAAGTTCAAATATTAATTGCTGACCTCCAAAGCAGACCTTTTCTTTTTCACTCTTATATATTTTCGCGATTCTACAAAGTTCTTTATTTTCAAAGTATTAATTCCAGAAATGTCACTAATCTTACCCAACTCAACACCACCGTTCATCAATCCATTAGATGAAATTTCAAATCAAGAGACACTTGGACATGTACCATCGGACTATGCTCAGATGCTCCTTTATGGAATTTTCGCGCTAATCGGACTTCCAGTGAATATCTCAACTTTGATATACATGCTAAAACGGTATCGACATGCAAAGTCATTCCTACTTCTTCTCCATATCAACCTGAACATTTCCGATATTTTGGTAAGTTTGGAAAATTGTTTAATTGCTTGGCATGATTTGTTTGAATATTGAATTTTATGTTGAATTGATATTGAGCTCAGCAACATTTATTTTAGGATAGTAGTTACCGTATTTTCTCCATTGCTCAAACTTTGGCATCTTACAGCTCGGTTGCCATCTCTTCCTCTACACTTTTGTAGTTAATTATTGTAGTATATCTGCAAAATAAATCAAGATATAGGTTGTCCAAGTCGAGTAATGCAACTAATAAAGAACGTACCGTAGATACGAAAAATTGCCAAGTCGAACATGCAACTGTAACATATTTCTGCACACTATTTTTATATTGTTTTTAAAACTATTCAAAACATATGTACATATATGAATCAGAAATACAAAAATCAATTTTTTCAGGTTCTTGGTCTATACGTGCCTGGATTAATTGGGTGGCTGGTGACTTTGGAATGGCGTGGAGGCGCATATCTATGTAAATTCATGAGATTCGTTGACGCCTTCGTTTTTGCGATCAGGTAACATCATTTTACAAGAGGGGAATATGATAGATCATGTATTGGGGAATAGTTTTAAGGCTCTAAAAGGAATTCATTTTAAATATTTCCCAGCCTTTGAAATTTGTGAATAAAACAATTGGAAAAAATATAGGTGTTTGAAAAAGAAAAATGTTTTTCGATCAAGTTGATGTTGATGGGATGGGTAGTTCTTTAAAAGAACAGAGAGAATTCAATTGGTAACCCATCAACTTCGGACCGATGGAATATTGACAAGTATTGGTTGTTTATATACGATAAAACATGCAAGCATCAGACATTTCTGATGAAACTACCTTTTATCATGTAATATTTCGAAACAGTTTATAGTTTCGAAATCATTTATGTTGTTTGCTGATTGCAGAATAGGCAACAACAAACCCTCCCAAAGAGCTAGAATCTATCAAATTATCACAGAGTTCAATCGAAAAATAAATAATTTTCAGTTCAAACATAATGGTATGTATCGCCTTGTATCGTCTCTCGGCTCTCCGTTATCCTCTTTGGGTGAATGCAGTCGGACACTCAAGAGTCCCGAGAATGCTCATTTTAGCGTGGGCTCTTGCGGTGGTCACAATGCTCCCACAGATGCTTGTTTGGAATGAAGTGAGTCGGAAATTGATAGCTCGGATTGCACGGATTGGCCTGTGAAGTAGAGCAAATTGAGAATAATACCTGAATACGTTTTATTGTAAAATCGCTAAGTTTCACGATTTTTTGCTCGAAAATACGGTACAGGGTCTCGACGCGCTGTAACATTTTGGCTACCGTACCCACGAGCATGTTCCAAATAATTTATCCCTCTTGTTTATATGGTTTAGTTCAATGTTTTCAATGCACAAAATTTTTATAATTGAATGGGCAAAACGCCCGTTAAAACACTCTAAAATTGCAAAAAAAAATTCGGGTACTGTAGCCGCAAAAGTTCACTCGTTTCGAGACCGAGTACCGTATATTTGGGTCCAAAATTGCCAGTTTACAGACAAAAAATTTATCAGAAGATCATGAAATTATTATGTGCCTGCTGTTAAAAACTCTACACAAATCATGATTTATTTTTAAAAATTCAGTGTGTTTTAAATTTTCACATTCTTTGTCTTTTTTAACCGAAAAAAGCAATTGTAATGTCTATTGGAAACGAATATATTTTCCGTAATTTTCAGGTTCAATTCTCGAACATAACTCAATGTGTGACAGTTTGGACAGAAATAATTAATAAACGGGAAAAATTGAGTGAAAGTGAGCTTCGTAACATGAAGCTCTATTCAATTCAAAATGCGACCATCATTTTCTATATTCCGTTGATGATTCTCGTTGCTTGTTATGTTCTAATTCTGAAAGTGAGTTTATTATTTGATAGGAAAAATGTAAAGTAATTAAATATTTCAAGGATATTTACAAGACTCTGAATACGGACACCGAATGCTCTTCAGCTGCATATCTTTCTGAAATGAGCTCATCAAAGACTGGAGGAAAAGCTGCTCTTCACAAGAAGGATCAAGAGAGTTTTGGTAAGAAGAATCACATCTCATAATTTTTAATAAATTATTTATTTTTAGTCACCCTAACTACTCGAACAGTTCGTGGACAGGAAAAGTTTCGTCGAGCAAAAGTTCGGAGCCTCCGAATCACACTTTTGCTCATTTTGACGTACGCTGTCACTTGGCTTCCATACAATTTGCTCTCCTGGTGGATGGTTCTTCATTGGGATTCGTATCGTGAGAATCTGGATTCCAACTATATTCTGAATTCATTGGTGGTTCTAAACAGTGTCATTAATCCATTCATTTATGGAAGGTTCGGTTTTGGGTTATATAATTTTATTTGATAAAAAAAAGAAAAGAATGAGACGACAAATTTTTGAAATATAAGATAAAATAGAGGGATAATGATGACAGGGCAAATTGAAAAAACGAAGAATTAGAGAATGAATAGTTAGAAAACCAATATGATTAATTTTCAGATGCCAGGGGATTCGATTCTTGTTCAAGTGTAGAGAGCGATTGGCTGCTCCCAAAACAAAGAAGATTTGCAAGTTATTGCAAAACTAAGGAGGAATGGAGTGGGACAAAATACGGGTCAATAAACACATCGAGAGGTGTAGAATAATTGATAATGCATTTTCTGAAAATACAATAAAGAATAATAATGATAATTTTTGCAAGTTTTCCGACGATTCGCTCATAGATCCCTAGTTTTTTTTTTTTTTTAATTGACCTCCGAAAAAGAGAAAAGTCAGTGAAGATAGCAACTGTTATGGAGACTGCCAACAGATATTAAATTTAGTTTAATTCAACTACGAACACACGCCCAACGTCACTCCAAATGGTGCCAAAGAGCTTCTGCAGGACACACACTTCGGCGAACTCCTTTTTTGAATTAGGAGGAAGTGTTAAAGAGTGTGAAAAGCTCAGTGACGGTGAAAGATGGAAGTGGGAGCGACATTCGACGTGTTAACTAATTCTAACTAATGAAAAATTTAAATACCATTGGCAGTTCCGTTTACAGCACTATACGATTCACCAGTGACTATTAACATGTTGAAAGAAACTCGAACCAATTGAGATTTGTGAGGCCTAATTTTAGAAAGGTTAACGTTAAAGCGAATTGTAGAAATACCTGGAGGAGCTAGTTCGAAAGAGGGGAAGGGATGAAAAATTGCAGAAAAATATTAAAAACTAAAAAGGGCGAACAGAAGAAAATTGAACGAAAGATCGATAAAAAAAGAGTAAATCAGGAAGAACTAAGCATACTGAAGATGTCGATAGAACAGTATTTAATGAGCAAACGCTTCTGCTGGAACTGATGATTTTATTTCGTTGAACTTCTGACAGGCGAACTGAAATTGCTTCAATTTTAACAAATGCTTTGAGAAATGATTAACATACGTCAAAGTTCCAAGCGCAGTCTGCAAGACATTTCTCACTGAATGGTGGAATCATTCCACTGAACTGGCACATCGCTTTGATCATTTCCTCACGAATCGGTAGTGCAGGTGCTCCGTCGAATCCCATTCCGTTAACTCCGATTTGTGCAATTTGAACGGCGCTAACTTGTTCCACGGCCGCACCATTTGCAATAGATTGATCGTACAGCTTCTTGAACTTTTCTAATCGATCCAACGAGGCAACTGTGATAAAAAGCTGATCAGAGATTACTGCAACTGAGCTGAAAATACGAAAATCATGAGTATAAGTTTGAGATACAAAAGTGTAACCCACTCATTCTCTCTCGGAGACACCAAAAATGATCTGCTGAAGAAACTGGGTGAAGGGGTCTGTGTAAGATCACCATCGCAGAATAGTCCTTGAACTGTGAATCCGAGAAGATCATTTGATTGGAGAAAAACGTCGACAATAAATGTGTCCCTCATATGGCTAGATGTTGGCAGTTTTGAGAGAGCAACTGCAATATCCATGGCTCCACGCGCTGAACGAGAAGCTCTATGACGAGCGAATCGCTCCTGTTTCAGCACGTTGTGTGATACACCAGCGTATTGTGCAAAGCACTCGCTGAAAATCAATAAATATAATAATATTGTGCATTTTAAAATATCCTTACTCATTGTGGTGTCGTGCATGAGAAGATCCACGCAAATGTTCGATTGTCAACGAGAATGTTGAAGCATCAGCGTCGTACGCATTGTGGAGATTTCTTCTAGTTCTCTGGCCATCCGGTCCATCGTAGAAATCAAAGTATGAAGTCACAAATTGCTCGACAAGAACTCGGATCTGTGGATTTGGGTAATATCCAGCCTAAAAATATTAGAATAACGAAGGTTCTAGGGAGATTTAAATCCGCAGGAACTTACTCTGAATGGCATTGCGTCATGAATATCGAGATCCGGTCCAACAACCAGCGGCTGCACTTCGACTCCGTCCTGAAAGTAGTTTCATTCCGAGATGCGAACTTGGCTCAATGTTAAATAACTTACCAGCATGTTGCATCGCGGGAATGATTGATGAATATAGCTGAAGTGGTAGGTTTGGGGTTAATGAACATAATAAAATAGGGAACAAGGAGGAAAACACAATGAAATTTAAATAAAAAATCTGAAAATCATTCAGATAATGTAACCTGATATATGCTGCCCTCTGTGTGAATGACTCGACGACTGGGTTTCCTTCAAAGAAGAATCTTTCGACTGGCAATCCGGCGAATTTCTCTAACTCCTTTTCAGTGGAAATCTGTAAATCAAAAGTTGAATAAAAAATAGCTAGATCTATTGAACTAACGTGGTTGTGACTCAAATCCAACTCCATAACGAACTTAGCGATTGACACGAGAGCTGAAGCGTAGTCCAAATGACGGATGCGATTGTTCTGAAATGATAAAAATTACTTTTATAGAGAATATTAAGAGCATGACTCACTGATAACGACAAAGCCACAATGTTTCCGTACTTATCATCAATGTGATCGAGAACTGTGAGCATGACATTTCCTTTCGTCAAATTCATCATCATATCCTTTGCCTTGAACTCTTCGTCTTCGTGGAAGTTTGATAAATCCAATACTCGATTCTCGGCGTTGTGACGTTTGTCGACTACTCTCTGAAAAATGTTTGTAATGATTACCTGACAAATAAATTTTGAGGCTTACATGAATGATCTCAATTTCCTCTCGTTTCAGTTTCATCCATGGGGCTGGAACTTTGGAAGTGTAAAACTCAACGCGTGTGCCACTTTCTTTGTGGACAACACGACGATTATTGGCTCGGATAGTTGAAGCAGTGTCCTCGTCGCGGACGTACCATTCAAAGTCTCCACGGGCGTTATCAGTCCAGAGAAGTGGCTTGAAATTTTCGATTATTTGATTAAGCTGCTTGATCAGCCACTTGGCATCAACTTTCTTGGCAGCTCCAGTAGCACGGCACTTGTAGACGATGTCAGCATTACGAACTCCAGTGTTGGCGATGGATGCAGCCGATTGTCCGAAACCGCGTGATGATCCTCCACGACCACGGCTACTGGCAGAAGTAAGGCTTGCACGAACTGAAACAAAAATAAGTTGGCAAGGATATGAATAAATCTAAGCGTTACCTGGAACGGCAGGCTCGTCGTCGTCTTCATATCTGCTTTGAGTGTCTGGGTCAAGTCGAGCAAAACGATTCTTTGTACGTGACAATTGCTTCGCGTCACGATGCCCTCCAAACCCTTTGCGATTCATATCTGAAAGATTTGTATTTCATCGAGGGAAAACTGGTATCGAAAAATTAAATTAAAGGTGTAGGTGAAACACAAATAAATATGATATTCAAGAGAAAGCAATATTGAACATGAAAAGTTATAATAGACAAGGAAAAGTTAAATTTTTACTCATTTCGAAAGTGTTGCGAAACTGGGACGGCTGCCTCATTCCAGCCGGGAGATAATTTAGTTTTGCGGAAATCAGAAAACTCAATGAATCAGATTTTAAAACTATAATTTCACATTTGGAACACTAAGCAAAGAACGGCAATTCGAAAATTGGTGAAACTGAATCATATTTATGCAAAAAAAAATCTCGTGACTTTTATCGGTTGTGCAAACACCGTTACGCAAAAATGCAGACGAGCCCCCAATTTGACGACATAAACAAGAATAAAAAATGTTTTAGGCAAACATGTTTCATGCGAGTCAGAAAATGACGTGAATTCTCGGTTAGAATGATAGTAACACTTAAGAGGCATGATAAAAATCGATCATGCAAAATATTAATCGTTGAACAGTGATTTTCAATTTCGCCGACTACAGTAACCGCAAAAAGATACTACTGTAATATATGAGTAAATTTTCAATATTTCACTGTCACCTGTCAACAAAATATACATATTTCTGCAAATTCAGTGGCTATATAGATAGCAGTAAAAATACGAGAAAACGTTTTGTTCCCCGTAATTTTTGTTTGCTCACCACTCTTTTCCCATCTTCGCAGCCAACAATTTCCAAAACATCCGTCTCTCTCCATTGTTCTTACAACTAAAAGAATATGAAGAAGTACACCCCTGATTCGCGTCTTGACAATATTGCGCCTATTCCGACGCGTTTTGAACGTCGGAAGATGTTGCCAGACATCGGAACTTCAGCCGAATTCACATTCTCCCGTGTTCCCGTATTTCCCGGTTTGAGGAAACCGGGGTAGGTATTTCCACGAAAAGTCTCTTGAAAATGGAATTGTTTCAGAAAAAGAATCATCGCGATCTACCTAGCGAGTGCTTCAATTGGATTCGCAGCTGCTTGGTTTGGTGCTGCCACTTTTGATCAGGTCAATTTGAAAATTGATAGCTACAAAGACCGATTAGACATTGTTCCATACAAATAATTTTTAAAAATGAAGATTAACAAATAACTGTAAAATGTTGAGACAAAAAAAAACATGCTAGGTGTTGGTAACAAGATATGATCCGAAACTAGACATAAAAATACAAATAGGATGCCGTTTAAATGTATGAAAATATATAATTTTCACTGGTCAATGTCCGTTGCTGTCTCCACTAGCATGCGGTACTGATCGCCGCGTCTTTTTGACATCGAGCTAATGAACAGCTGATCGGAAACAATGGCGACTTTTCCTTCGCCTCTTGGAGCAACCATGAATGTTCTCGTAAAATAATTATCATGTTCCTCAGTGTTCTCGGGCTTTATCGCAGATGGTCCGTCACGAAATGTTCCATGTAATGTGAATCCGAGAAGTGTTGCCGAAACAAGGAACACGTCAACTACGAATGTATCCATCAGATGAATTGTGGCAGGAAGTCTCGAAAGTGCAACTACGATATCCATTGCACCGTGTGATATTCTGGAGGCCCGATTTGCGGCAAAATATTCCTGATTCAGAACATTGTGCGAAGTTCTCAGGTACATTCGATAGCTCTCACTTGAAATATAAATAATTATTAAAACCTTAAGACTTCAGACGGTACCTGTCCGGATACATGACAAATTTAATTGGGTCCCACAAGCAGACAACTGTATGCGTGAATGTTGACTGAAAAATATATGTTTATATTTACTACTGAAAAAATGCAAGAATCAGCACGTTATTTGTGTCGTACGCATCCAGAAGTTGCTTCCTTGTCTGCTGTCCATCTGCGCCATCGTAGATTTTGTAATATGTGATGATAAATTCTTCGACAAGAGTACGAACTTCATCACTGCCATAGTATCCATTCTAAAATAATTAGATGATTCGGGAATGTAGAAATATACTGTATCACCCTGAATGGAATTATCTGCTCGATTCTATTGTGATCTGGTTTTGGTTCGACTTCCATTCCATCCTACAATTTAGATAGAAATTGAAATAATTGTTAGGATATTCGTGAATTACCAAATTTGAACATTTTGGGAATGTCTTTTGAATAAAGTTGGCATACTCGGCACATTGCACAAACTTCTCGCAGACTGGATTTCCCTCGAAAAACACAGTTTCTACTGGAATCGTTCCTAACTTCTTCAATTCTTCTCCTGACGAAATCTTAGAAAAAAAAGTTATGAAATTTAAGAATACAAAAACTTTTAAAACCTGATTATGACTCAAGTCGAGGAATTTTAGAAACTTGGATATGCTCGAGAGAGAGGAGAGATGGTCCAAGTGACAGAGCCGATTATTCTGAAAATTACATGGAATTAATTATTTTTTCACAAATTAATCTAAACCGAGAATGAGATTCCGGAAATGCGAGGATATTTGTACCCAATATGCTGTAGAACTACCGACATCACTCTTGTCTTCGTGAGGCACATCAACATGTCCCTTTCGACAAATTCTGTGTTTTTTGAAAAGTTCGACAGGTTAAGAACATCGTCAGTCGCAACATAACACCCATCCACGACATCTTGGACAACCTTGATTTCAGCTGGCCTCAAGTTTGTGACATGTGTCTGGCGTGGTGAAGAATGCGATGAATGGGATGAAAGGCTGAGCCGTCCTTCGATATTCCGATAGCCTCGCCGATTTTGTCCACGCATAATCTTAAAAAGTGAGCATTTAGTTTGAAAAATTGAAGTCGATTTGAAGACAAGAAAATCACTTCGTAAATCTACAGCTACCGTAGTCGCAAGGTGTGTCAATCCATGCGAGACCTCCTCATCCTTTGCAGAAATCATCTAAATTTTTTAATTTAGCCCAAATATTTATTTTTTATTTTTTAGCTAAAAAATCAATCCTCAATTTTTTTGCGAAAAAATAGGTATGTTTAAATCGAAAAAAAAAAGCAAATAAACCGGTAAACGAACTTTCAGGCTGCAGTGCAGAAAAAAGCACCACGAATGACTACGAAGGATATTAAAAAGAAAGCAAAATCGCGAAAGTCCAAGAATGCGATCAAAAAGAATGCATCCAAGTCAAGGAAATGTGACAAAATCTCCACCCAAAATACCGGCAAGGTGGACACCGAATTTTATGAAGTTCAAGATATCGTTCGCTCGGTGTGTTTCTTATAGGGTTATTCAAGTAATGTTGTGAAATTTAAAATTGTATTCAAATACATTTTGATTTGTTCGTGTAACTCAAAAGGTAGTTGCCAAGAAAATTGTTTTCAAACCACCATAATTACAATATCTCAGAGAATCGAAGGACGGGAGATTCAATATACAGTCAAGTGGACGAACTGGAATGGTGGTGACACGGAAGAAGCTGAACGACGACTTGTGTGCACCGAGAAGCTTATGGGGTATGCTGCAAGGACATTGAAATCTTCATACGTAACGAATCTTGACTTTTTCCTCCGAAATCTGGATACCGC